>NC_139233.1:67798916-68401416 GCF_977018435.1 Lepisma saccharinum
CTTCAACATTTCTTCAACTTTCTTGTGCAACTTCCAAATGCTGACAAATCTTTAAATAATGCTCAAGTTCATTGCGACAACACCGAAAGAGCAAGAAAAGTTTACATACAATATTATCAATAACAGGGTTATCCCTCAGGGTTCTAGAACATTCTCCGCTTTTCCTCGATCTCTTTAATTTATAATCACAATATTTTATTTCACACACACACACGCCAAAAACCTCATTTTATCTAGTGTAAATCGAAAAATTTCGGAGGGGGCTCGAGCCCCCTGAGCCCCCCTCTGGATACGTGCCTGAATATAGTGGTCCTATGTGGAACGGGAATACCAGGAAATTTCGTTGCAAAACGTCGTCACACTTCTCCACAATTCCTCTTTCCGAAGTAACACTCAACAAGATAAATCCTTTGTTGTAATGTAAACTTTTGTGGTGCCATATTAAGCCACAATCTTCAACACACGGACACGACACAACACAACTTCCGAGGGAGGATTATACTGGCGTCGGTCTGCAACATCAACAGAAAGGCAAAGAGAGCAAAGGCAGGGAAAGCGAAAACAACAGACTGTACCATGCAACTGTCGTGAACCATGTTCACCGGGAAATACAAGTGCTGACACCGGGCCGCTTGCTGCTGAGTTTCGTAGCGAATGTCTGGGAATGAATGCTTTGTACTTCACATATCATAGTAACTTAATTAGAAGGCTAGTTTGTGTACATGTTTCAAATAGTACATGTAGTAGTATATACATGTAGACGATATGAAACAAAGGTATTAATAACAGGAATGATTTTATTACATTTATAAAGATAATTACTAATTATGGCATTACTTGAATATTTGGTCATTTTTAGAAAGAAAATCATGTCAGAGACACTGTTGAAGTTTATGATAATGTGACTTGTTGCTCTGTTTAGTTACAAACAGCTTTACCTTCATATACTATACTTAGACAATTCATGTATTTGAAAAAGCAAAGCTGGCACTAAAATTGCCACAGTATTTTGAGTTCCAGATAACTTTTTTCTAAACCATTACCTTGCATTTTATAAATCAATAGTGGAAATAAAAAATATTGCTTTTGCTTATTAATGATTCATTTTTTGACATGCATAGAACAAATATCCAATAAACATTTAAAACTTCTTTCTAGAGCAAGCCCTGTAAGAATTAACTCCAAATGATTTCTTCTAAATTTCTTCATTTGAATTGATTGTCCAGAAACATAGAAATTAATTTATCATTTTTCACATGGAATCTAATTCCAGGATGTTGATAAAATCATGGCAGAAGTCAACAGTAGTTGAAAGGAAGGCTTGACACCTGTATCCAAAATTTTGCATCTCTGTAAAGGCACACGTGTAATTTAGTCATTTACTCAACTCTTGTTACAGTGTTACAAAGGATTGGTGTTTTCCTTAGTGTCGTATTCAAGAAACAATGTGTGTGTCCTTATATAGTCAACTTTGTGCAGTTACGTAGCATAGACAACAATAAAATAGAACACATATACAAGTAAAAAAATATACATAAAAAAAGAGTGAACTTCCTTCTTAAATAGTGCTTAGAATTCTCCAAAAGGGAGATTGAGTACCTGTAGGACAGTGCAAAAAAAGAAAGAGAAAGAAAACTTTTTATGAGCACCTTTTATTTGTATCATGAAATTCTAAAAAGAATGATCTATACATGTATTAGAAGTAGTGTAGAAGTGTTATTAAAGTAATTAATTAGCAATTGACACAGAAAACTGCATCGTATGAACTATTGTGTTTATTGTCTTATGAAATTTTAATCAGGTTTTTATATAGAAGTTATATAATTTTTTCACATTATTCAAAAACAGAAACTATATAAACAGTGAACTCAATGCAAACATGAGATATATAGGAACAAAGCTTTTGTTCATAAATATTTATACAATAAATTCAAACTTAGAAAAAAAACTTTGTAATTTTATTTGCTTTTTTTATAGATATCAGTTGTTACCTCAACCTTGCAGTTGCAAGTAGTTTTAATTTTATTGCACTGTCTTTCTCATGTGTGAATTTTTTAAAATGAATTAACTTAGTGTATGTAGATTATATATTATCAAGATATATGTATGCATATAATAAATGCATGTTGTTTCAATAAAAATTTGAACACTTCGTTTATTTGAATTGTATACAGGTGTGGCTGTGGTGAAAAGTAAATTTAAAATTTTGTTTTTAAATCTTAAATTTCAAATCAGAATGAATTTAGATAGACTTACTATTCTTGTAGTTCACAGAAGGCAATAAAAATTGAAAGTAAAGTTATATATTTACACTGCAATGAAGCTTTACTTATGTGCATAAGAAGGGAAAATTAAATAATATATAGGTATATATATTTTTTCACAAATAATTGTTATAAAATTATTTCCTTATTATGTCTTTACAAAATAATATTTGAAAATCAGATGTTTACATTTTCAAAAGTTATTGCTCTCCCTTGTGAAGTTAAATACATGAAAAATTTTATTATTTTTTTCTTTTACTTGTATGAACATTACTACACATACCTTCTTTGATAAATATTTAAACTATCTTTCCGATACTTTTAATTTGTGGTGTCAAACAAAAATTATATATAACCATGGATTTTGTTCATATAATTGGCCCCCCAGGCTTTTCTTGTTTAGTGAAACAGTTGTGAAATTCTTTATCTGCCTGGGAGAGCTTATATATTTTAAGAGTACAGTTGTGGAGAGCAAGATTTACTTTTCTTGTCCCGGAGCATCAGCTGAAGCTGTGTAACATGTGTAGTTACCACTTTAACATCAGCGTATGCTGTGTAAAGGAAAACTAACTTGCAGGAGTCACAGTAAGTCCTTCATTGATTTTTATATTGACTTTGTTTTCTGTTTTGAAAAGTCAAAAGTATTAGTTATGTAGTGTATTTCGTGTTTTATTATTTTGGAGAGACGAACAAGCCAGCTTTGCATGTACAAGAAGAACGTTAACAGTGAATTAATTTTTTTTTCAAGTAACTAAGATATTATTGTCTGAATTAGTAATATAAACAGTACATTGCAAATAAAGTTAGTCAATTCAAGTGTAGTGTCTAAAGTATGAGGATAGAACAATAAATCAATTATCACTTTCCTAAATAATGTTGGTTTCAAATTTTAAATAGCATAAATACTTCAGATGATAGTTTAGTTGCATTGTAATTGATACATCAACTATTCTGTGTATGAAAGAGTGTAAGTGAGTGTGTGTGTATGTATGTATGAGTATTATCCATAAACCTTGGTTTAATGTGCTTCGCTTCCTGTAGGCATATCTTTACGATGAAGATGAGGAATACAGTTGTCAAGATGAACAGAGATATTACTGCGACACGTGCGACAGGGCATTCAAATCCGAGTGGGAGCAAAACGAGCACAACGTGCAGCACAAGACGTGTGGTTTGGATGGATGCACATTCACCGCTCATCCCAAAATAATCCAAAAGCATATTCAGATGCAGCATGCCACCGGCTTGATTCGCAGGTTACGGAACTTAAATACACCTGAAGATATTTCTGCGTGGATTGCAGAAAGGAAAAGGTATGTTATGTCTGGGAACATGGCTTGGCAGGTAATAATTCCATTTGCAGGATAAATGCAAGTCATCAGATGACTGTGTTACACTCTAGACAAATTGGTTAAAATATTCATTACCCTTCAAAAAGAAGTGAAATAGATCTCATTTTCTAATCTAATCTAATACCTAATTTTCATTTCTTTCTTTCTCCAAAAAACTGTACAGCCTACAGAATTCACTATTCACTCTTGTTATTACCATGCCAGGAAAAATGTTTTGATGTAAAATCTATTTATTTGTCATAAAATTTTTTAAAAAATAATACAATAGAAAGCTTGAATTACAACATCTGATATACTTACAGTTGTTCAAGCTTACTTGTACACATCTAGGTATTATCCTATTAATAGTGAAGTAGTAGTGATGATGGAGAGAGGAGAGAGTAAGGGAATCAACTGTAACACTGGAAGAATAAACTTTTCTTTTCCTGGGATGTTTGAAGTTTAGTACTTAGTGAGAGTGTGATATTTCCAGAAGCATTCATCCACACAAAGTCCCAACTCTACATTCTTTGCACATAAATCTGCTTTTCTTCCTCATCTTTGGTCCAAGAGCTGTTTGAGTGCATACATAGCATTTCCTCATAGCGTTTTTCCTTTTTGGATTACTGGGCACCAAAGGTGGGAAATGTCTTTCTGCTAGCCTCAATGGCATATCTGATGCTGAATGCCCACTAGATAGGCGTTGTTTAGTTAAAATAGTACTGCCAGCTGAGTGAGGGCCTGGTCAATCCTAACAAAAAATAGCTAGAAGATGTTGTGTAGTATGTATTTTTTTGCAACTAGAGAACATATTAAATTATTTTAACTAAACAATTCAATGATAAGCTGGTTTCCTCAGTAACATTATTGAAGGAGGCAAATGTTCTGACAATTTTACCAGCCTAATACTACTATCTATAGTAGTATGGTGAACCATATTTGTTTTTTATTTGTCCACTTTTTATGTGTGTAATTGGTAACTGTCTTTATTGGATACATTTTTTACAGGAATTATCCAACAAGAGAGAATGTTGAAAGACAGCAAGAAAGAAGGAAAGAAATGATAGAGAGGGGTGAAAGGCTGCAGAATGATAAGAGCAGATTTAACAACAAATATAATAGGCACAGACCAGGTGGACACAGCAACGTACCAGGTAATGTAGGAATCAGCTTAACATGTCTAAGTAAACAGAAATAGTGCAAAACATCAATTTTTGACTATTTGAAGACATTGTTACTACTGTTTGTTTTTCTTTCGTCTCTTTTTCCACCTCTGGGTCATTCCATGCCAAAGGACAAGGTCCTCAACCTTTCATTTTTTGATTCATTTGAAATTTGCCATACTGGAAGGGACACATTAGGTAGAAAAATATGCAAAGTTACAGATTCATATCTTTTGTATTTCTGATATTACAGTGTGCGCAACACCTTATTTGTCTGCCTTGAAAAAATTCAAAGTCTTGTAAATTTGGCAACATAGCATTTCAGAGCCAACAAATCGTATTCAACTTAGCAAAAGTTTTCCTTTCTAAATGAAAACGCTCTTGTGAACATTTTTAATTCTTTCACATTCCATGAAGTAAGAAACACTAAACCAGTAACAGAATATGCAATTATACAAAAATCGTAAATTTGAAATATGAATGTTGATTCTGAAATAAAAAATAGAGGAATTTAAATGCTGTTTGAAACACTGAACTGATTCTACACCACCTGGAGAGAATTGACATATTTGAATGCAAAGCAAATTTCTCTTAGATTTTAGGCGAAATTACAGTAACCTTGCACAATAACGGTCGATTGTGCAAAGTGCGTCTTTTCCTTGATTTGTGAATGTTTTGGAACTTCAGCACAATGTTCTTTCAACTGAGATCAACTTGTTTGACAGAGTTTCACGTTAGTAATCTCCTGGAGCAGTTGGTTAGACAGTCATCTTGTTATACTTTTTCGTGAAGAATGAAACATCGTAGGTTCAAATCCCATCCTCTCCTGATTCCTTTTTTTATTATTGCTATTTACCGAGTACTAAGTGTTGTAATAATGTAATATAAGATTATAGTAAATCACTGTACATATTTATGTGATGTACCTCAGGGAATGTTTCTGCTCATCTTCTTGATTTTTCAGTGATTGGAAGGATTTTTAGCAAGACCTTTCTTTTCATTCAGCTGTCAAAAGTTATGTTAACGCACATTAAGAATTTGTCATAAATATATGTTCTTAAACAAGATGTTGAGATCAAGGTGTCCCGGGTTTGAAATCCGGTGGAGGCTCATTGCACAGTGGTTCGGATTTCTGTTTAAACTGTAGGTCCAGTCCCGATTAGCCTTTCTGTGCATAAAGTAGACTTGAAGCAACAATACAATCACAGACACAAATACGATGTTCTTTGTTTATGCTCCTCACTGCGGACCTAAAATATACATCTGATTTTCCATGATACAACCACAAATTTTATGCTATATTCAACGTTTGAAACTACCAACCTCAGACTTTACATTGCATGTTTCTGCACATTGAAAGTTACATTTTACTACGATTAAAATGTTCATCCGGAAATACTGGACGTAAATTGCATAAATTTCCAAGAAACGTAGATAAGCATTCTTGTCCAAAGCCAAAAGTTTTGCAAAGAACCATGTTTGAACCCACGACCTTCCATTTCACAAGCGGACATGACCCCCCTACACCACACCGCTCACGATATTTTAAGCACTCGGTTCGAGGGATGAAGACATACACATTTCTGTTGTGGTGTAGTGCAGTATGAAGTGGAAAGTTTTAGGTGGAGAATGTTTGCTCGAACTTATTAGAATAGCTGAGGATTGCTTCTAGGATTATACATTATGACTAGGGCTCGGAAGGATAATTAATTTCCCTTGGTACATGAGGTTAGCGTGGTGCAAAAGTAGCAAAAAGTGGGGGGGGGGCAACTGCACTCTCTTGGCCCCGCCCCTAATTGCTGCCACTGCTGACACCTGTACAGGAGTACGAACCAAGTTTCGCAAAAAGTGCCATCGTAAATACTTTGGAACTTTGTGTGACTGGTGGTTGTTCTACATTATACTTTTTTGGGGGTGCTCCCCTATGGCGCAGTGGTAGTGTCGTCGCCTTGTAATCAAAGGGTACCAGGTTCGATACCCGGTGGAAGCACATGATGGTTCAGATCCCACTTTAAACTATAGGTCCAATCCCGATTAGCCTTATTGTGCATAAATTGACCAAATAAATGAATCAATCAATCAAACAGATTTTCTCTCTGGTGTAATTTTGCCAATTCAATATCCGAATTAGTTGCTCAAGATCCCCCCCCCCCCCTTCCCTGAACACTAAGGCACGATGGTCCATAAAATGGAACATGAAATCAGAATTTGCATTATAAAAGGTTTTTGAATATTGTCATCTCTTTCAACAAATCGTCGTTCGCTAGTGTTGTTGCTAGTTATCTTGTTCTCAGACCGCATTGATAGTAATACGATACAAAATATAATTGTTAGCTTGTATTTTCACACGGGTGCAAATAACAGGCAATGCTATTTACACATTTCAACAAACAACGTAAAAATGAAACCGACAGAAGATTTACGATTTTAAGACCAGAAAGGTGACATAAAATGAACAAGACACACAAACCTATTTCAAGACCATCGAAACAAATTTAGAAAATATGTGGTAGTTGGTTTGACATAATAATGACACTAATTTGAGAAGTTACAAAATCTTAGGTGCAGTGGCTTAGCAACATATCGCGAGGTCCTGGGCGAGATTTGAATGCAAGGCCCCATCGTTCTTTAAGTTTGAAATATCAATGTAAATCGATACACAGTCATCAAGGAAACGTCAGCAAATTATCATATTTATATAATAGCCTACAATAATAATTAATTTCTGACGAAAATTATATTTAATAGTACGCGACAGAGAAATTTACACTTGGCAGAGCTACAGTAACACGCTGCTGGAATTTTCATTAACCAAAGTAGTAGTAATAGTACGTTTTTTAAGATGTTCTTTAGGCAGTAAGATAACTGAAATATTCTTAAGTGTGCTAAACTTTTTTTTAAAAAATCAGAAATACAAAGTAAGAATCTTGAAATATAACCTATATATTATTTAATGAGTCGTTCTTTGTTTCCTCATTTCGAAGTTTGTAGGATGTAAATGTCACAAACCATGGCTTAAGTAGAAAATATGGAAGGACGCACATAAAATGTCAGTGCTTGATAGAGCGGGGGTAAGGGAGTGCGCTAAATCACAATCCTGTCTAGGGGCCCAATGTATCTACCTACAAGCTCTTCTACACAATCAGTTTCAACATCAGCAAATCTTAAAATGATAGTCATTTGCACAATAAATGTGAAATGTTTGGTGTAATCAACTGATACAGCTAATTTGACTTTTTTTTAAATTAGCAATTTTGACTTTTTTTTAATTAGCAATTTTGACTTTGTTGCACATAAATTGTACCAGTTAACTTTGAATTTTAGGACTTAGATGATGATAATAACTGTGAATCTCATTTTATTGTTACGTCTTAATGTTCTTGTAATATTAAATATTTGACGCAGTGGCGTAACAAAATCGTAAAGTACGCATCCGCAAGAAATAAACTTGGGTCCCTCAAGTACAGTCAGCTTCTTCCAGGAAATTTACGTAATTACTTAGAATGGCTGGTTGTGGCTGCACTTACATTAATAACTATACAAATCGATGCTCTAACTCTGAATTTTCACATATTACAACATATCTTTCTTTGACATTTATGTATTCAAAAGAAGAAAATACAAATACTTACTTATCCCTTCCCCCAAACAGAAGGCGGTACAGGATACAGAGAACACTGGAAGTTAGTGTAGAACTATCAAGGAGAAGAAACTTTCCTAAAGCACTTGATTTCAGATTTAAGCACATTCCTGAAACATAGAACTTGATCAGGAAATTCGGAAGATAAATCATCTTCGTGCCCGTTATAGAGGGCAATAGCTGCATCTGAAGTTGTAGGAACGAAGGAAGAACTGCTAATATTATCCATACCCTTCTTCAGTTTAAAACACCGGAAGCATTTAAATGCCCCATACTTTGCTCTGTGCCAGTTTGAGGTACTTTACCATTAACATATTAAAATCGGGTAGGCTATGCAAGGTCACGAGACAGAAGAAAAATGGATAAAATTGTCCAAGCAATTTTTGCGTTGATGTTTCACATGAGAAATGAGAATTATTTTGACTTTTTCGGGGCCCCTTAGGCTTAGAGCTCCCGCCCGCCTCTGATTTGACGTATTCATTCAAATTATAACGTTAAACTAGAATATAAAGCCAGTTAAAAATGTCTTAATTTTATTGCCCACAAAAATTAGCCTTTTCTATCTTTCTCACTTCCATTTATTACGTTTTTCGTATCAACCTCATAGGACGCGAGGCCCCTATATGCGCGAGGCCCAGGGTGGTCGCCCACTTCGCTCACCCCTTGCTACGCCAATGATTCTACAACCTCAAGGCACCTGCGCCTAGCAGAAATTCAAATATTTCCATGCGTAGTGAAATATAATGGCCGTTGGCAACACTGACAGTAGTGCTCGCCGTCTACCTGCAAGAACTACATCGAGTCTCACGGGTCTTCTTATGACCCGGGTAATAGAAAAACCTGGCAGGCATCGAAGCCTGTGCAACACTGTGACGTGAAGCTCGCTTGCGCGATGTCGAACACCTGGGCTTGATGTGCGTGTTGCATATTGTAGGCGCGCCTCCTCGCAGACGGGTTTTCTCCGGGTCTTGTGCAGGCCTCTGCACAAAATATACCTCAAGGTTTTTCTTTAAAAATCATTTTTCTCCTTTCAGAGTGGGCCTTCTATGATACTGTAGTTGGCCAGCATCCGAGTACACCAGAGTATAATTTCATTTAATATTGCCACTAATTTTACTTTAAAATTAAAAATAAAAGGCTTCACACAAAGTATTTAATTCATTGCCAAACATTTAAGAATAATATTGTGCTTTTCCATTGACCTTATTTTTGATTCATGGCAAATTTGCTAAATGGACCATGTCAAGAAATCTAAATATGTAAGTTTTGCTAGTAAATGCATTTAAAATTCACGAAACAACAGGGGATGATAAAAATATACCTAAAAAATTAATAAAAATGCAACAAAAACTGTTAAAAATACTGAAAATAGGATTTTTATAGTTTGAAGTTCATGAAGATTAATTTGCAAGGTTCTCCATTGTTTTAATTTCACAAATATTTTATAGTTCGTTAGGATTCATTTGCAAGGTTCTCCATTGTTTTAATTTCACAAATATTTTATACTTCGTTAGGATTCATTTGCAAGGTTTTCCATTGCTTTAATTTCACACATATGTTATTTTCATACACTGAATATCCCTTTCCTATCTCTCTTCCTACAGTCTTTGGAAAATGACTGAAGTTTCTTGGCAATCTGGGTCTGGTTCAACTGACTCCTTTTCACTTTCCTGTTCCTACTTTCAACAAACAAGAAAAATCTGCAGAACTATAGGATTGCTTGTTCAAAACACAGCAATTACACACAATTTACAAAATGTGACAAGACACCAACAGAAATGTTTCGTCATTCTTGCCTTTCAGTGTTTCTCGATTTTTGCTGAATTAGTTTCCACTTAAAAATTGCAATGAGGAAATTGAATTGGCTTCTTCAGCTAATTTTAACATTAGTTACCGGGAGAAGAGGTAGCGTGCTTGATCCTCATGAGGGAGGTCGTGAGGGATTCTCCACCTAGGCAGGATTTTTTTCAGGAGTATATCGTTGGGCGAAAAGTTTATCCACCGTAATAAGAATATAACATTGGTCTCTGTGTTTCACGAGGTGAAAGGAAATAGTAAGAGGAAGTTATTTTGATAGTAGGAGGAAACCACATGCCACGTGGAATGCACAGAAACAAGTTACGTAGAGCTAAGTCTGTGGTGGTGGTATCGAATATTGTTGCAAAGTTAGTTGAGATTTTTTTTTTTAGATCTGATACTCATACTTTCTGTTGAAATAAGACAAATATGTGAAGTGAAGAACATAGACAATACATAACTTAAATAACATTACATGCAGCATCTGCAATACCGTATGTGAATTAATATTGATGTGTGTTAACCCAACTTATGAAGAATAGCTAAGGGAAAGAAGCTTTAACCTTAAATCCTGTTAATCAATAACTTCTAAGAGGGAACATGCGCAGAAGGGACGTCCCTCAAAATGTCCTTCGGATTCATTTTTCAAATGTTCTAAAGTCAACGGTCTCTCTTCAGTGAAGAAAACAAAAAGGAGGTGATAGGATTTGTACCTGCGACCTTTTTTGTGTGTGATGAAAGATAAGGATACCAGCATCTAACCAACTGCTCTACATTAACTTACTGACAACATACCCTTAAAAACACGTTGACGTTTATGAAAACATCCACTTTCCAATGTTCCAAACACATTTTCTGGACAAGTCATGAAAAATATTATTTTCTTAAAACTGTTCGATATTATGCAAGGTATTGTAAATAAAATGTCACATAAACTCCTCATAAATTTGCTTCTTTCTGCCCAAACCTGATGATAATTTCCTCCAGGTGGAGAAAAACTCTATTCATTGTTTCAAACCCCTCTGATTTCAAGTCGAGCAAGCAGAATCGTAAAAATTCCTCTAAGTTCTTTATCCAACTTATTATTTCTGTTTGATTGTGTATTATAATAACGGATTATAGTTTCTAAGTTCATGCAATGTCCGAAATTGAAAACCTCTCACAACAAACAAACCTCTCCCTAGTGGAGGGACCAACTCGAAGTTGGCTACTCTGAGCTGTCTGAAGTGCAATGTTGCTAAGTTTATGAATTCGGGACTTTGAATTCTTTCGGGGCAGTCAAATAAGATGCTGCAAAAAGTACATGTGTAATTTGTACATTTTTTTCCAACATCTTGTTCACTTTAAATTGAAATATTTCGGCAATCAGGGCTCCTGTAGAAGTGATTCAAATGGCTTTGGAGTGCTCTTTCGCATGAGATATTACATGCCTATATCAGGGTAAAAAAACAATTGAAGGTGCTATAAAGAAAATTTTGGTACCCATTCCTCAAAAACGAGAGTTAATTTTCTTCAAAAAAATATGTTATGCGTACGCTAATACTTAACTGTGGAAAAGTTTAAAATGGGATGCCAATGTGATCTGGAGTTAGGTTAGATGTTGGTTAAGTTAGGGTAGGTAAGTTAGGTAATGCATGTTAAACTGGCAGCTATGGCAAATTGCAATAGTAGGTGCATAGCAACTATTATGTATAACTTATCTCTGTTCTATTTGTTAAGTTTTAAATCCACCTTGTTGTCAGTTAAAATATATTTTTTATGAAGTTACATTCTTGACAAGTGTATTTCTGTTTGTCATGAAGATTAGGACATAACAAAAATGGCGACTAGGATTAAAGAAGATAAATAATTAATACTATAAGTAGAAATATAATCTAATCACTAAGCACAAGTGAGCCAGCATGGAAAAAGAGCACCTAAGTTTTATACCTGCATTTGAGGCACATGAACCCAAACCAGGATAGATGGTGAACATTGCACAGTGACATTTTTTCCAGCTACACTTTCACCTTCTCAGAAAAATTACTGCCAGGGAGAGAGGCATTAGCCATTGTTCCATCTGTTAAACATTTTTACTTATAGTATTGACAGGTCAAAAATTTACAATATATAATGATTCAATGACTGCCAAATCATTGCTTGATGCTAGTGCCAATGCAGTACAATGCACGTTGACAGAAGTGGAAAATATTTATGAATTAGGAAGTAGCATATTCTAAAAAGGTCCCAATAGCAGATGCTTTATCAAGATTACCACTGCCTGAAGAATTGCAATCAGATTTGGTTTTGACAGTGTATGCAAATCTACAGGGTGGCCAGACCTCCACTTATTTCATCCCTACATTAATAATATTTACAGTTAGTTGTCCAAAACATCCGTATGTGCACCTTCATGATCCCTGCACAGCTTCATATGCCCATTGATGGCCATTGACCGGAATGCGTGCAGGCCTAAGTCCATTTTCATGTGGAGCTGCATTGTGCTCCTTGCAATTCCAAGTTCTGCAGAATGCTTTCTGGTCGACTTGCAGGATGAACGCATCACTGACACACTAACGTCTGCACACATTTCCTTTCGGGTTGATGGACGACCAGAACGAGGGGCATCCAAAACACTTCCCAGGCAAAAAGCTTTCTTCTCCCACGTGATCAAAGTCTGACGACTTGGTGGCTCCTTACCGAACCGTTCACAAGACCTATCCATCACCTGCGACATATTTTCGTTGTTGTGCTTCCGTTCATGGACCCACACACTTGTCACTAAGCGCTCCTCCAAAGTGAAGTCACTGGTATCTGCCATTGTTGTTCACCAAACACGGAAAGGCGCGACAATGAACTGGTCAATGCACAGGCTTTATTTTCCTCCGCGGGCAGTTACGCAGCAGGCACATGGCAATTCACGTGAGGAGCACTGTTGCCATATCAATGATCAGGATGGGAGGTAAAAATCTTAAATATCTTATCATTTTACATTGTTACACACATATAGTTTGGGTGTAAAGGGACTTTCTGGCTGCACTAGAACAAAGGTTGTAGCCATTGAGCATATCAGAGATCAAGGAACATGCAAAACACGATGAGTTGATGTCTAAACGAATACATTATGTTAACAATGGGCGAGATGAATTGATGAGTTCATGTTGGAAGGAATCGAGCAGTGTTGGTCCAGTTCGCTTTGAAGGGAGGTAGTAATCTTGGTCCAGGAACCAGTTCATCTAAGAAGTAAGGGAATAGTTTTGGTGTAGGACATAGTTTGATGGGAAGAAGGAAATCTCAAAGAATAAAAACACAGAGTATTTTATCCCTTTTTCTCTGGGAGGGGAGAAGATTGTTATATACCATATTATGCATGGTGATCCGGCCCTCGTGGTGGAGTGGTTAGCACATTGTGCTACGATGCCAGGGATCCTGGGTTTGAATCCCAGTGTGGGCATGGACGTTTGTGAGTGTCCATTCATCATGTCATCACTCATCCCCCATCTTTGCAAATTAGCCAAAAGTGGCACAAAAGTGAAGTAAAATAAAGCAAATCAATCAATCAATTATGCATGGTGAACTGGCAGCTATAACCAATTGTAATTATGCACCAGGTCTGTGTGTAACTTTGTCTGTTCTATGTGTTGTCAGTTAAAATATATTATTTATGAAGTTCTACTGTTGACATGTGTATTTCTGTTTATGTCATGAAGATTAGGCAGTGTTGATACGCATCTGGAAAACCGGGAATTGTCAAGGAATTTTGCAGATTATCTGGAATTTACATACATTTTGGAGTCTGCAAGAGAACCAGTTACAAAATGAACAAATGGTTCATTTCCACTTCCGAATTTGGTTCTTGTGATTCCACTCCCCTCAAAAGACAGTTCAGAAACTTGTTCCTTTCATCCTTATGTGTTACGTACAAAATTATGGTTCCTTCACATTTCGATTCTACATTTATTCACTCACGGATTTGTTACAACCATCCATTCATTTTGTTACTTGTTCTTGTGAACCTGTTCAAGACCGGGATTTGGAGAGGGCGTGAGATTTTTCCTTTGAGAACAAGCTACTCAAGACGAAACCTGCCACACCAGAATCCTCAGAATTTCTTGCTGAAAAAAATGTTGCTTTAACTTTGTGTGTGGTGAGGAAATTTTCTTTCTTCAAGAACACAGCCGTTCTTTTTTGAGGTAGATAATTTACTTAGTATATTCAAGTACATTCAACGTCCAATTAGAAAGATTATAACAAAATTAAGTAAATAATTAACACAATCCCATTCCATCCATAATTTTCTATTAAAGACATATTAGGATTTATAATCACAATCCTAATATTAATACAACTTTCATTAATATTTCCCACTACATTAGGAAACCCAGAAAATTGGATGTGAAACAGAGCAGGTTGGTTTTCTAACAGTTCATTGATTTTGCAATAACTTTATACTCCTTTAAAAAATTAGTGTGAAATAAGATGAATGAAACGTTCACTGGTCACACATCATTGCTAAATATTTTGCTTATTTGTGGTTTTCTTATGTAGAAATAAATTTCAAGCTTCATAACATGTGTTCCACTTGAAACATTTTACCCCTGGACCACTTTACTGAAAGTGCATATTTTCAAGGTATGCATGTGATTTTGTTGCAGTGTTTCCTTGCATATGAGATGGATTTATTTGGCAAGGTATTTGGTGGTTTGGTACTTTTCATGTTATTATGAATATTGGTTTGCATGCTGATAGTAATCTGATGTATTGTTAGGTTAGGAATGTTGTTTTGATGGCGATAGTAATTTTACGTTATTCTTCGAATTTTTACGTGATTTTTTTCATGTAGAATGGAATTATGCTGAAAAGTGGTGAAAAAGGGTTGGGATGCAAGGAATTGGAGGAGCCGTTAACCCACTGAACCCCCTCAAGAATTACGTTGAATTACTTTTAATCGACATATTTTGATGTTTTTTGTAATATTAAATTGGTTCCAGAGCGTGGAAAACACAGATAATGGTGATATTTGATCCCTATGTATACCAGGTTAAGAATTCTTAATTAATCTGAAAGAAAACGAGTGTATCTGGGGAGAAATGTAACAAATGCTTTATTCAAAGTATGCGCAATCGCTAGCTATACATTGTGCCCATCTGTCTGTTAAATTGTGGATGCCCTTCCAGAAAAATCGTTCAAATTTTGAGGTGATCCAGTCAGCAAGCCATTGTTCGACATCTTCGTAATTGTTGAAGTGTTGCTGGGAAAGTGAGCGAGACAATGATGAAAACAGGTGGTAGTCCGAAGGGGCTAAGTCTGGTGAGTATTGCGGGTGGGGCAAGAATTCCCAGCCAAGTACAGAAATGGTGTCTGATGCCTTCCGCTGTGTGTGATGAGGCATTGTCGTGCTGCAAAATCACTTTTCCATGTCTTGTCGCACAACCTGGGCACTTTTCGATCAATGTGGTTCAAATTGATGAGTTGTTGACGGTAGTGAACGACATTCACTATTTCACATGGTTTCAGAAGCTCATGGTACACTACACCCTTCTGATCCCACCAAATGATCAAATGCACAGCATTGTCTTCCTTCCGAAGCGATTCGGATTTGCGGTCGATGTTGAAGGTTGTCCTGGGTCAACCCATGACTTTTTGCATTTTGGGTTCTCGAAGTAGTTCCATTTTTCATCCCGTCACTATCCGATGCAAGAAAGACTTTCTTTCATGCCGAGAAAGCAACACTTCACACACCATTTTTCGCTTTTCCATTTGTCTGTCGTTCAGATGATGTGGGACCCATTTTCCTGCCTTCTGGATCTTTCCCATGGCATGAAGACGATCAGATATGGTTTGGCGACCAACACTTAACTTCTCTGCCAGTTGTTGTTGCGTTTGCGTATCGTCTTCATCTAACAGTGCTTGCATTTCAGCATCTTGGAATTTTTTCGGCTGGCCCGGCGATCTTTGTCTTTCAAGTCGAAATCGCCACTTTTGAATCGTCGAAACCAACGCATGCACGGTACTTGTGTTAGGACATTGTCACCATACGTTTCCACAAGGATACGATGGCTTTCACTCGCGTTTTTCTTTTGATTGAACAAGAAAAGCTCCTTATTTGGTTTGAAGGTCAACATGTTTCCCACAAAAACCCAATATCACAATCCCTCGCACTCGGTTGCACATCCACGGCATTTTGACACGTACTGTCCTGGCAACACACTGACGTAACAGTTGAGACTGTGCACCAACCCTTGCTTCCAGCACCATCCAGCGACGAAATTAAGAATTATTAACCGGCACACCTAGTAGCCGGTGCATATAATTATTTACCGTGTATGGTCGGTCACTGGCCCCATTAAAGTTCTGAATTTTCTAAGTATTTTCCACTTTCAATAAGTTAAATAATATTCCCTTTATTCCATTCCATAGGTTTCCTTCAAAATGGCAATAAAAACGTCATTTAATTGAAAAACACATGGTTCAACAGCAAAAATCATGATGATAAACATGTCTGGGAAAATTTCATTTTTAGACTGGAAAACCTGAAAATGTCAGGAAATTTCATAATCAAAAAATCGTAGCTACCCTGTTAGGACATAACACAAATTCAAAAGTAAAAGTTTAACAGAAATGAAATATAATATAAACACAATATTGTTTGGATTAAGGTACATTGAGCTGATGTTTACATTTCCAGCCAGTTGTTAGTAGATTTTCTCCTCACATACTATGACGGTATCATAATGAATACCATCATAGCATGAAAAATAAAATAATTTTTTATCAGTTGAAATCTAAGATTTAAGCTCATTTTTGGTAGTTCATATTTGTAGAAAATTAATTTGCATCACTTTGGCTTTGTTATAACTGAAGTACGTATGTAAACTACACGTATTTGCTATATTTTAATATCTTAGCGATGTAATTTGGTTAGTGAGATATCATGAAAATTGCCAATTTGTGCACAATCGCACATATGTTTGGTTTCTATAGCTTTATTTTGCTCTTTCATTGATATTTGGGCACAAACATGTATTTAAAATGTTTCACTACCATGTACAAACTATTTGAATTAATTTTTGGCAGAATTTCGATAATAAACTTACGATTTGATGAATTGAGCACCTTGAGGAGTAATCCTAAAGCTGTGAAGTAATCCTAAACTTGGAAACATAGCCAACTCACATAAAGGGAAAAATCTAAGTTGCGCGTAAATAACCTTTTTCCCACCAAAATTGTAAAACTTAAAATAACTGAAAAAGGTGAAAATAAAATACGTAAACATGTAATTGAATATTGTAATATCTATTTTATTGCATCTAATCTATTTTACAAGCATTTTTATGTATAATAACTGTACAACTCGAAATTTGTCACTTGAAATATGTTCGCAAGTTTGTATACTGTGCAAAAAGTTGTAACAGTGTGAGTTTTGATACACTGCTTCATCTTTATGATCACGGACGACGAGAATGAAGTCGTTAAATATTTCGAGGACCTAAATTAAAAATATTTCGTATAAAACAAGAGGATTTTCCCAGGAAATGTAACAAAAAGGTTACAAAAGGAGCAGTAATGGTTTTTCAAACTTCAAAAAAGCCGTGAATAACCTATAAAGTGAATAGGACATTACAAAAGTGATCGGTCCATAGGACATTAAAATGGCAGCCATCTTCTCGTGAAACTGAAATGTTAAGATAAGTATGAAACATGCATGTAGCTACAAAAAAGAAAGGCCTAGATTGAAAATATACGTAAAGTGTCTAAACTGAATGTGGAAAGTGTATTGAACATATAAATGTACTTAATTTCTCTTGGATTTTACTGTTTATAATCGAGCGATTTGTGCCGATATTCCCGTTAAAAATCTATACAAAATCGAAAGTGATTATACATAGTACAAACTGACTTGAAATATAAAATGTGATAACGAAATGTTAAATCTTTGTTGTTGAGGTGAATATACGCTGAATATGATGTATGAACTTATTCTTCGTATTTCTGAAATTTGATTATAATATACAGTTCTTTATTTCTTCACACGTTGTAATTTCTTTATTTATGCAAAAGGTAACACAGTTATTTGTACGCTTAAGTTGATACATGAAAATTTGAGTTGAACTTTTGGACAGCTTATGATTTGAAATTTTAAAACAATTTTCTTTAATTTAATTTGAGAAATATATGACCTGTTGATCATAAGCCGAGGAAAAAGTGTCATATATATTAGATTACTGAGACTCATTTAGTCTCTTAATTCTTAAGAGGTAATTTGTCTAAAATACATTTAGTATAACTTGGATACATTAAGATTGATCAGAATCGTTTTTCGTCTCATGATAAATAGATTGATGAGACTCATGTTTAGTCTCAGTTATTATTAAAGTAACTGAAACTCAATTTTGTGTTTTTAAAAAGTCTCATAAAAGTCAATTCGTCTCTGATAAATAGATCAGTGAGACTCATTTTGTCTCTTTATTGATAAGAGGAAGTGAAATATTTAATTTGTGTATTTACAAATTTAATTACTAAATTTGTTTCAACATAGCCTATAAGCAATGACTGAAATTGTTGAAGGAAATGTCACACTGATGGACATTGTGGGGTTATTAAATTCCCTAAATAGTAAACAAGACACTGCTTCGCAAATGCAAGCAGAATATAATAGTAAAATTGACGCTGCTCTGCAGGTGCAAGCAGATGCAAGTAAAGCTCACACAAAGGAGCTCAAGGATCTCAAAATGGAAATAAGTCAATTTAGAAATGAATGTATGGTTAGGAACGAAAAGGTAGTTAACGACTTACAGGTGCTTGACAACAAAGTAAATCTGGGGTTAGTATCGTTAGCTGATGATTTTGATGATAAGATTGAAGCTGCAATTAAGGATCTGTCAAGGCAGTATGACTTGAAGCTTGATAGATGCTTTAGAGCTTGTGAAGAAAATGATCTGTCTTTGTGTGATGTCAAAAGGGATTTGGGGCATGTGCACACTGCGTTAGATCAATTGCAGTTGTCTAGACCTCTTGGGAATATGTTAGCTAGGGGTGATCATCAAGATAAGTGTGTTGTTGATTGTGATTCCGATGACGCAGGTCATGTTATCATGTCTTCCAAACCTTCACCTAATTTTACCAATGAAAGCGAAGTCCATGATTGCCTACATGAGACTGATACTGTACAAAATAGTGACATGTTTAATGATGGTGCAGTTACTTGTTTAAATGTTAACATCAGAAAGGCCATGTCACTGATTGAGTCAAGTTTAACAACCATGGTCAATAATGTACTGACTCCAGCTACGATCAGAAAGAATGTGACATCAAAAAATGTAAAGTTGAATTCAGTGCAAGGTGATTTTCATGAGCTTGATGCTAGACAGGTAGATTTAAATCGTGAAAGCCATGAAGGTGTAAGTAGACCTAGTGTTGGTTACGTTTCACATGACTACCATAAATGTAGACACCTTTCGGGTGCAATTTCAGATTCGGAAGCTGATTATGATGTCAACTCAGTTCATGATAGTACATGTGTAAATTATGGTCCGTATTGTAATACTAGACTAGCTAATAAGAGAAATAAGTTAAAACGTGACAGGTTAACTAGTAGGGTTGGACAAAATGTAAGCAATACTCCTCAGATAACTCCTCCGACAAATGTTCCAAATGTTAAACATTCGGAAGTTGATCCGTCGAGACATACATCAAAGGTTAGGTATAAGCCAATAATTAAACCACAAGATTTGAGGCACTTCCCTCATTTTGATGGTGTCTCCGCAGACATTATACCATCTGAATTTTTAGAAAAAGTAGAGGAAAACCTGGAAATTTATAATATACATGAGAGTGAGTATATGAATTATTTACCTAAATTACTCACAGATTGTGCACGTACCTGGTACATTGAAAATAAATTAAAGTTTAAGTCTTATGCTGAGTTTAAGACAGATTTCTTATCCCATTATCAAAACGATAGGTGGAAATCTGTAAATTTAACTAAAGTTCTAAATTCACCTTATGACAAAGACAGCAAGGAAAACTTATTGCAGTTTGCGAATAAGAATTATAAAAAATTGAAATCTATACAACCACATGCTGACGAAGCACATCTTATTGCTCAGTTATCATCGTTGTTGCCTTATAAAATAAGTGAACACTTGGTGGTGAATAATATTCACACACTGAGACAGACTTTGCAAGCCATAGAAAATTTTCAATCTTTAAAAAATAATTCAGCTAGGTATATGGATTCTAGTAAAATTAATGGTAACCAAAAGAACAAATCGAAGGTAGCTAATGTTTCTATGTTTAAGGAGCAAAATGACCGAAATATATCTAACAGAAATGGGTTAAGAAACTTAAGGTCTAATAATGAGGTTGGATCTGCTCGTAAATCCTATGCTAATGGTAGGACATGGGTAAGAAATGATCAGATTTCTAGAAATGTGAATTTGGGTTCGAGGCAGGAAAACTCTTAGATGCTCCTGATACAGGAGGTGTCTTGAGCATCAAAGCGGTTGAAAATCCTCCTTTTACCAAAGCTCAATATAATACACGCTCAAGTGAAGTAAATAATAATCATCATTGTGATTTAGGTGAGTTCGTTCCAAAGTTAGGAGATCATCAATTACTTGGTGACAGTATGTTAGTTAGGTATGCCAACAGTATTTTGGGTTACAAATGGAATATGAATGAATCTGCTTCCAGATTCATAGGTTTGTGTGTCTCGGGACAAACCATTGATGATCTGCATAGGCGTGTATCAAATGCAAAGAAACTCTCAGACAAAATATTGGTCCTGATAGGTACCAATGATTTAATTAGGAAACGCAGCTTCGAACAAATGCAAGTGTCTTTCAGCAAACTCTTGAATACGTTGAAATCTAGATGTGCTGAAATTACGATACTATGTTTGCCACCTCTTCCTAAATATATGTCATCTCCCAATGAACATTTGTGGCAGACATGGAATAATTTCAATCTGTATTTGATGTCACTACACGACGAGTTTAAAGTAAAAGTTTACAATATAGCGCCTTTGTTCTTCTTAGAGAATGATAACATAGATAACTCCTTGTATCAGAAATTCCTTGGTCACCCGTCCAGAGGTAGAGTAGATATGATACATTGGAATTATGCGGGAATGACTAAGGTTAAACAATTTTTGTACAGTATGGGTTTTGGTAATACACCTTGTACTGCAAGTGATAAAATGGGTAAAAATGTAAAGGTACAAGCTACAGTGCACAATGTCAATGTTTATCATTTTAGGGATGCAAATAGCATTGATAGTTATCCCGAAGAGGATAACGTTTTGTCCTTGCGGGAAAACTAACAAGCGACCTTTGTTTTAAAGTGGGTGATGAAGGTCAAGTTAATAATCCCACTATTGATAACATGAATTTAGGGAAATGGAAAGAATTTCATAACAGTGATGAATATGAATCAAAAGAAATTCCTACACCAATTAATGCTTTCGGCAGTAACACACTTACTGCAAAATTAAAAGTTTTAATTTTTGATAAATTTTATACTGCTCTCTGCGACACAGGCGCAGAAATTAGTCTGCTTTCTAATACTGTTTGGAAAGAAGTTAATATTAAGGCCAGTAGACCCAGGCTCACACCTGCGGATAATGTGAGATTGGTGGATTTTTCTGGTAATAAGAAAACCAAAGTATTAGGTATGGTAAAACTGATTATTCAAATAAGTAATTTACAATGTTACGTTCAATTTTTGGTGGTTCACAATTTACAAGTGGATATAATTTTAGGATTAGATGTGTTGTATGCACTTCAAGCATCATTAAATTTTAAAGATCAAACAATAACATGTGGCTCCGATGAAGAACGCACTTTCGCGCGCTTTATGCCAATTATTGAAGATGCTAAAAATTTATGTTATTTTGAGTGTTCTCATGTCAGTAAGTATAATGGCTTGGAGGATAAGTCCAAGTTCAACCTACTTAAGTTTGAAGAATACATGAATAAGGCTGATTCGCTGACAAACGAACAAAAAACTTTGTTCATAGAGTTACTACTCGAATATCAAGAAATATTTTCTAATAAGCCTGGTTTGTGTAACGATTACGTTCACAAAATGGTTTTAGATACAGATCTACCTATTGTAGGCAAAAATTATCCTATACCTTTTGCTTATAGTGACCAAGTACGTGAACAAATAAAAATAATGCTTGATTGGGATGTCATTGAGTTGTCTAATTCAGAATATCTGTCTCCACTTTTAGTAGTTCCTAAATCTGGGGGAGGCATCCGTTTATGTGTTGATCTCAAAAGAGTAAACCAGCATGTTAAGCTTATTCAAGTACATCCCATAAAGATACAAGAATTATTAGTTGAATTCCAAAATTGTAAATACTTCACTTCGGTGGATCTTTTGAATGCTTTTTGGCAAATAAATCTACATCCTGACAGCAGAAAATATACTGCCTTTATGTTCGAAGGTATCTTATATCAGTTTAAAAGAGTTGTATTTGGTTCAGTAAACGGTACAGCTGTATTCGTCGATGCTTTAAATCGTGTGCTTAAGGACTGTAGAGATTTCGTGGTAGTCTATGTTGATGACGTTATCATAAAATCTCAGGATTTTGCATCTCACATAAAGCATGTAAGAACAGTTCTTGAAAAATTGAAGCAGGCAGGCATGACGTTGAAACTTGAAAAATGTGAGTTTTGTAGATCGGAAATAAAATTTTTGGGTCACATTATTACTTCGCAGGGTTATAAGAAAGATCCTAAGTATGTAGATTCTATTGTAAATTTGCCTGTGCCCAATTCAGTTAAACAATTGCAAAAAATCTTAGGTTGTTTTAATTGGTTGAGCAAATACATAAAAAATTATGCCATCATAGCACAACCTATGTATGACTTGTTGAAGGCTGGTAAGAAATGGCAATGGAATGACCAAGCTTCTACAGCTTTTAAAACACTAAAAGATAAAGTTAGTGAACAAGTTCTTTTATCTTTTCCTAACTTTTTATACACTTTTAATGTACAAACTGATGCATCAAAAATAGGTGTGGCAGGATACTGCTATCAACTCATTGATGGTAACACCAAACCTCTAGGTTTCGTGAGTAGATTGCTCAGGAGTTATGAAAAATCATACACTTCTACAGAATTAGAGGTTTTAGCAATATTGTTTACTATTGATAAGTTCTGTTCTCTGTTAAAAGGCAGACATTTTATTATCATAACTGACCATAAGGCACTTACCTGGTTAGAAACGGCGCACACATGGAATGCACGTTTAACTCGTTGGTTTGTACAATTGCAACAGTATTCATTCCAAGTACAATACTGTAAAGGGTCGGAAAATATAATTGCTGATGTTCTAAGTAGGACATTTCCGATGCAAGAAGGCCTCTTGTATCATGTAAATTCTTTGCAGTTTAATGAAATACTAGAACCTTTTATTAATATAGAAGATTTGATAATAGCTCAAGAAAATGATGATGAATTGAAGGAAATTAGGCAATATATTTTGCACTCCTCAATTCTTAATGATAATCCAAGAAGTAGGACTTGGAAAGAGCGTTATGTTCTAAGGGACAATATTTTGTGTGTTAGAGACTTTCATAACGTTCAAAAAGTTAGAATTTGTGTTCCAATTACATTAGTGGGTTCAATTTTGAACAAATTTCATGACTTATCGGGACACTTTGGTGCTAGTCGTACACTTTCTCAAATATATAGATACTTCCAATGGAAAGGTATGAAGAGAGATGTACAACAATATGTAGCAGACTGTGATGTATGCATTCGCACTAAACCGAATAAGCATCCGTCTAAACATTTAGCCAAAGTACACATAACCGACAAGCCTGGGAAAATATTGTTCATTGATTTACAAGGTCCATTCACCATGGGTCCTAAACGTGAACGTTTCTTATTTACTATATTGGATGCAGCATCCAGATATTTAGTGGCATATCCCGTGACAAACAGCAACGCTGTTACAGTACTGAACAAATTGTGCCATGTATATTTTGTACATCTAGGTATTCCAGAAAAAATAATTTCGGATAATGGACCACAGTTTCGTTCATGTCTTTTCAATACCAAAATGAAAGAATATGGTGTCAAACTTATGTTTACTCCACCTTACCACCCTTCATCCAACATGGTTGAACGGTATCATTCGGAACTTAACCGTTTAATGAGAATATTGTGCATCGATAACCATGCTAAATGGCCCCAGCAAGTGTCCATGGCTTTGCATTGGTTAAACAATACTATTTCCTCACAAACTGGTTTCGCTCCGATAGAGTTAAGGTTAAATAAGGAACCTAACCTACAAATAGGAAATGTCATATTTGATGATGGTACACATCAGTCATGGAATGACAAACTGCTTATGGCTCAAATTAAAAGTCATGCAGCTAGATCTAATAAGTTAAACAAGTTGAATTGTAAGCAACTAGATAAAATATCAATTTCTTCTGGAAATCTTGTTTTTATTCGAAATAGACAAAGAGATATGGATGATAATCCTATTAAAAAATATTGTTTTCTGTATGAAGGTCCATACTTATGTATAAAAAACTTTGGTGACTCTCGTATATCTGCCTTACGTTGCAGTGATGGGATTCTTCAGGAAAACATTGCTATTGAACATGTGAAATTGTGGAAATGTTCCAAGGACAAGAAAATTTCTTGGTTGAACACTTTGTTAGATGCAGGTAGCACACACAAAAATGTGGTGCAACATATACTTGATCAAACAATGCAAGAAAAAAGTGATATTTCTTCATCTGTCATTACAGAGGTGTGCACAGTTTGTTCTTGAAACAAACTTACCATTAAAGAGGTTGGCCTAAAATTGGTAGTATACCTCATATAAAATATTAATGTGTTAAGTAACTCTTATAGTTATTCCATATTTTTTTTTTCATGGTTGGCCTATAAATGGTCGTACTTTAAATACATTTTTATTAGAGTAATAATTCAGATTTAGTTGTTAGGATTTACCTCATGGACAGTGAGATACTAAATGATACATGAAACAATTCAGTGCATCAATGTCACACTTTAGCAATAATTGATAGTTGAACTGTGATAATATGTAATTTTATGCCTATTTGTCTAAGGTACAAGTTACTCAAGTTTTGGTTTATAATACCCAGGGAATGATACCAAAAATCCAAATGCTAATTTTAATGTGAATTATTTTGAGTTATTTGATTCCATAAAATGAATCAAATACTCACTGTGTGTTGCAAAAAGTAAGCCAAGAGATCCATGAGTTGATCCGAGCTCGTTGCACATGCGGTTATGCCATAGAGCATAAAAACTTGGGGTAGGTTCACGTAAAAGGCAATAAGTAAGTCCTATAGTGCCACTCAAGAAACTGAATATGAAAAATGTTATTAATATTTTTTGTCAATATTATTGAGTATTAACCATTTTATTCTAAATGGCGAAGGTTGACAAAAAACTTAATATGCAAAGTGTATAATTTTATTAGCATAGGATATTGAATGGTACATTTTCTTCAAAAGTTGAAACCTTACTCGAGCGGTTTCTTTTTGTATGATTAGATTAAGTGAGTAATAAGACATTATTTGTACTGGGCAAGCGAGTAGTGCTGGAAAGTTAAGATTGACTTCATGTAATATTTCTCATACTCAATAGCACCTGGCCTATTGGGGTGATGATTGCTTAAATTAGTAACATTTACATCTGGTATATGGTCATGCTACTTGAGATAGCAGTGCATACAGTTTTGACATTAAGTATACTCTAAAAATACTGATTTAAGTTTCAATAGAAAGTTTTCTCACGTCCACAGCAGTGTGAAGTTCCTCTCAACAAACTTTTAATTCAGAACAGTATAGAACTGTTAGGTATTTTTTGTTTGTCAATATATAATTAACAGTAACCATCTATCTTGAATGGTGAAGATTGGTAATAATTTTGTGCAATAGCCATATTATGAATGACGAAGTTTGTGGGTATTCTGTCTTATAAACGATGGATTGTAATAATTTCATGTTTTGTATTCGTTTCTCTAAAGTGTTGATGTATAAATTTTTGTAGCTTACTTTACTATAAAGGTACTAGCTACAAATGTGTCAACGTACTAATTTTTTGCTTTTGTTTGTCATTTGACACCTAATACTTAATATGCTATTGAACTTCACCATAACTTCGAAATTTGAACTTCATTTTTCGTGTATTTTAGTATAACATTATATCGCATTAATAATGGTTCAATTCAGAAACGTGTTAAAGTTTCTTAATATACAAGTTATTTAATTTAGTTCTTTACATTTATTCAACTTGAATATGGTTATAGACACGTAGCCATTTATTGTTGTTTTATTTAGACTCTTCTTCTTTTGTTGTCTAATTATCTCGTCTAGAGAGTTTGACGATATTTGTTCAGAATCTTCAGTTCTTGTGGCTTTATGATTTCATCCAGCGACATAGGCGATATTGTGTCTGACACTCGTGTTAGTGTATATTCTGTTCCTGAAAACTGTATTTTATCGTTCTCGTCTTGAGTAACGGGTGTCCTAGAGATATATAGTGCACGTTCACTTATGTACACATTACACATTACACATTATCACATTCCAATCTTGTGATGTCTTGTTTAAGATTACACAACCACTTATGTATACACTTAAACACTTCACTCCAGTAATGTTATGATTATCTCTACACTTAATAGCACACTAACACAGATTATACGAAGTACACACTTACAAAGGTACACACTCAAACGTTTTGTTATAGTGATGTCATGATTCATCACAGTAACTCATGTTGTTATGAGAATTACACTCAAATACAAGTTCACATTTGTACACTCTCAGACATAATGATCTGATAGTATTGAGATTTTATCAACACAAAATAACACATGATAGCACACGATGCAAACTTATGCATACACTCTTATGTAACACTTTATAAGATAATTTACTTACAACATCATTACACCTCACACTAATAATATAGTTCTGTATGAACTACAATTTTCATGCAATTTAGTATATTCTTATACCATGGTCATTGTGAACAGTTTGGTTCAGAAAAGTTTTAAGGGTTATATATTAATACAAGAATTCATTGGTGTTATTCCTATAAATGTACGACTATTTGGTGTCGGTATGGAAACATTTATGTTTTTGCTTTCTGATTATCTCATCAAGAGATAAGGTCAGTGTATTTTCAGACGATTTTGATAGTACGGTTCTGTGTACAGGATCTCTCTTGTCTGTTTTATCATGTATTACAAGTATGAACCCTACATTAACTGGCAATGCATGAAGAAGTTTATTTACATACACACTAATATTGTTATAGAAACACCACACATCATACAAACTTATGACACAGAGAGAAGTTTGCTTAAGGCACTCTCAGGTTTACCAAAATAGAGATACTATAATTATGGTAACACAACAATGCACACACTATGAGATATTTTTGTTTATTACCGAATATCGAATTGTCTTGTATGGTTACTATATTCTTTTACCAATTTTTTGTATTTTATTGGCTATAACAGATCTTATTATGATCTCATGTGTTGTTACAACTTTAGTAAATTGTAATTTATAATTTGGCGTGGGTAAGCCCATTGGGCGCCAGTATGACGGTATCATAATGAATACCATCATAGCATGAAAAATAAAATAATTTTTTATCAGTTGAAATCTAAGATTTAAGCTCATTTTTGGTAGTTCATATTTGTAGAAAATTAATTTGCATCACTTTGGCTTTGTTATAACTGAAGTACGTATGTAAACTACACGTATTTGCTATATTTTAATATCTTAGCGATGTAATTTGGTTAGTGAGATATCATGAAAATTGCCAATTTGTGCACAATCGCACATATGTTTGGTTTCTATAGCTTTATTTTGCTCTTTCATTGATATTTGGGCACAAACATGTATTTAAAATGTTTCACTACCATGTACAAACTATTTGAATTAATTTTTGGCAGAATTTCGATAATAAACTTACGATTTGATGAATTGAGCACCTTGAGGAGTAATCCTAAAGCTGTGAAGTAATCCTAAACTTGGAAACATAGCCAACTCACATAAAGGGAAAAATCTAAGTTGCGCGTAAATAACCTTTTTCCCACCAAAATTGTAAAACTTAAAATAACTGAAAAAGGTGAAAATAAAATACGTAAACATGTAATTGAATATTGTAATATCTATTTTATTGCATCTAATCTATTTTACAAGCATTTTTATGTATAATAACTGTACAACTCGAAATTTGTCACTTGAAATATGTTCGCAAGTTTGTATACTGTGCAAAAAGTTGTAACAGTGTGAGTTTTGATACACTGCTTCATCTTTATGATCACGGACGACGAGAATGAAGTCGTTAAATATTTCGAGGACCTAAATTAAAAATATTTCGTATAAAACAAGAGGATTTTCCCAGGAAATGTAACAAAAAGGTTACAAAAGGAGCAGTAATGGTTTTTCAAACTTCAAAAAAGCCGTGAATAACCTATAAAGTGAATAGGACATTACAAAAGTGATCGGTCCATAGGACATTAAAATGGCAGCCATCTTCTCGTGAAACTGAAATGTTAAGATAAGTATGAAACATGCATGTAGCTACAAAAAAGAAAGGCCTAGATTGAAAATATACGTAAAGTGTCTAAACTGAATGTGGAAAGTGTATTGAACATATAAATGTACTTAATTTCTCTTGGATTTTACTGTTTATAATCGAGCGATTTGTGCCGATATTCCCGTTAAAAATCTATACAAAATCGAAAGTGATTATACATAGTACAAACTGACTTGAAATATAAAATGTGATAACGAAATGTTAAATCTTTGTTGTTGAGGTGAATATACGCTGAATATGATGTATGAACTTATTCTTCGTATTTCTGAAATTTGATTATAATATACAGTTCTTTATTTCTTCACACGTTGTAATTTCTTTATTTATGCAAAAGGTAACACAGTTATTTGTACGCTTAAGTTGATACATGAAAATTTGAGTTGAACTTTTGGACAGCTTATGATTTGAAATTTTAAAACAATTTTCTTTAATTTAATTTGAGAAATATATGACCTGTTGATCATAAGCCGAGGAAAAAGTGTCATAATACATCGATGGCCTTATGCTGTAGCTTATGTTATACATACCCTAACAGCAGCCCTATGTAGCAGCAATGGGTTTTGCTTTAAAATATAAGCTTTGTATTTAGACATTTAATTTTAAAAATCATGACAAGTGAATTGTATGGTTATCAATAACAACATTGCAAAATGTTCCACTAAATTACAGGCTATTTATAGATATATAGGATATGTAAAATTATTGGCAGTTTCATAGTTGTATATTCAGTTGAGATTCTCAATACCCATATTCTTTTCAGATGAAAAAAGTCCATTTTTAAGCAAGAGTGAGTACTGGCAGAAGAAGAGAGAAGATTGGCAAAGGAGAAAAGAACAACGTATGAAGAAAGCTGAGATTAGAAACCAGAAAAAAATTGAGCCAAGAGAAAACGATGCTCAGCAGTACTTCAAACGAGATTGGAACCGCAATTTACCTCCATTTGGTGGCACAGGTGAGTGTGTTTCTGTCCATGAGTGTGTTTATGGAGAAAAAAATAATACAGTGAAACCTCGATTTTACATTTTTGAGAGGACCAAGCGGAAAAATGTAAAGTCGAGGAAAATTTTGTAGGGTTTTGCTTCTATTGGGACCATGAATATTGAATGTATAATGTGGGAAAATGTAAAACCAGAGAATGTAAAATCGAGGTTTCACTGTATTAATAATTTCAAAGTGAAAATCAAAAAAGAGTAAAGAGCCTGCAAAATTGCATAACAATGAAACAATACTGAGTTTTTGTTTTAAGTGCACTTCATGCAGAGTTAGGCTAATCGGGACTGAACCTACAGCTCTTTAAAAACTGACTAGACCACTTAATTACACTGACATTCATTTTCACGCCATTTCATGTTGCTGGAGTGCTATTCATTTTGTCTACAAAAGTTACTATTTGCGAATGAGTGTGACACTGCAATTTTGCATGTCTCATCAGATTTCACTTATAACTCATGAAGCTTACTCTGAAATAAAGGCAGGAATGAAGATAACATTGAATTCTTGTACAAAAGTGGTCTGCCGAATTTGCTGAGAGCAGGCCTATATAGAAATTCTAGGGAATTGACCTTATGTTTAGGTTTCAGGAACTTTTCAGAGTCTAGGTGAAATGTGGTGCAAATACTTGTAATCATGTTTATCTAGTCCTTGCAAGAACAGTACAATGCACTGATGAATGTAGGGATTAGGTCTGAACCAATGCCAGTGTTTCAGATTGGCCAATACCAATGGTATAAGTATTGGAAAGTATAGGTTGGAATTGAATCACTTTTCCTGTTTGTGCCCCACAGCACTTCTGCATGATCTAATTATCTCATTCAAAATTTACATATTTTTTTTTTTTTTTTGCACTAGTAATGTGTTAAGAAAGTATAAAAAAAAAGTAAAGTGTTCCCCTGTGCTTAGCACCACGCCATGAAGGCGTATAGGGGGTGTGGGGGTAACGCCCCACACTTTCTTGATCCGGTCGTGAGTGGGGGTGATGTGATCAGCATCACGCCCCTGACCGCCTTTACCCCCCAGGTTTCCCCAGGTACCCATGTTATTCGACGCTGGGTGGGCGCCGGGGCCGCTTCCATCGTTAGAAAAGTTCCCGGATTTGAACCGGCCGGGGATCGAACCCGGGACCTTTAGCATAGTAGTCAGACGCGTTACCGACTGAGCCACCGCGGCCACCTTATTAAGTTAAGAAAGTATGCTGTGATTAAATGACACCTATTTTAACATTCCAATGTAATTGTTTGACAATTTTAAGGCAGAACTAGTTATAATTGTGAAAGAAAATTAAATTGTTACAGTGTGCAAGAATCACATGGGAATCCATCAGTGTCAGCATCGTTATTGATTTAGCCATAATAGGAACACATTACAACCTCGATTGTAAGTGTACTTCATTTTTCACCCCTGCCCCCTGAGACCAAGGTGAGAAAACTTAAACTGTAGGAAAATTACAATCCGAAAACAAAATTTTTATTTCATGAAATATAACTTGAAATTTCAATGCTGGATTTATTTCACCTGTACCGATAAGAGACTAATTGTAGACCGTGAATTCCAATATTCCAAAATTAGTGTGTGTTTGTAACAGCCCTATTCCTTCTCTCTCAACAGCCTTGTATAAAGAAGCAGTGGAAGAACCACAAGTGCCGCCAACTCCTGAACAGCAGTTCAGTGACAATGAATGGGAGGGGAAGGGTGATGAGGCAACTCCAATTGTACCATCAACAGCCCTGAATAGTGCACTGTTTTTGCTGGGAACTTATGATTCTGATAATAATTCAGAATCCGAAGGTAAATGAAAGAACTTAATGTATACTGTGCAATTACAGTTAGCGCATGTTTTCTTGATAGATCTGTGTGTTTTGTTTCTTGTGATCCCTCCCTGTCCCTCTCTTTATCAATTTCAACTCCTTTAATATGTACATACAGGTTGTCATTAAAATGACACCCACGGAGCACAGAAATTATAGAGAACATCAAAACTTTTTTTTTTAATTAGCATATTTGTCATCAGTGTGTCATATCAGCACTACAGACGTCCAAAAAAAAAGCCCATTTTGCCACTTGTTTAGTGTCAGAAGGACAAGTGGATAGACAAGCTTCGATACCCTTGAGCCAGAGGTTCATTTCTTTCCCTTCTACCTCCTACCACTTTCTTTTATATACGTTGTTTTCCCACTGTTTAGTACAAGGTAACCAAAAAAGTTCTTGCTGTTCTAGAGCAGTGATAAACAAAGAGCAATACAGTGGATGGTACGTACCTTTAGGTTTCGAAGTAATCTCCATCAGCATCCAACACCTTTTGCCAACATTCCTGCAGCTGCACAATACCCTGGTGATAAAAACTCGGCGGGCTTGGATGCAAAGAAGTCCGTGAGTGCGTTCCGCATGTCTCCCTCATTTGCGAAGGATCTCCCACGGAGGTCATTGTTGAGGGAATGAAACAGGTGGTAATCTGTTGGTGCAAGGTCCAGTAAATATGGTGGATGACAGTGTCTTCCAGCCAAGTTGTTGAAGGGTCTCCCGGGTTCTCTTTGCGACATGTGGCTTGGCATTGTCATGCAGGAACAGCACACCCTTGCGATTCACCAATGTCGGCCGCAATGCATGGTGCACCCTTTGCAGCTGCTGAGAGTAGAGGTCGGCAGTGATGGTCTGACAGGTGGAAGGAGCTCGTAGTGCACCACTTGCCGACAATTCCACCATATAGAGAGCATAACCTTTCGTGGGTGCAGAGGTGGTCTTCAGGTGTGAGGAACAGGGTCACGTGGCGACAACCAATGTCTGGTACGCTTGGGAGTGTCATAGAGGACTCACTTTTCGTCACCAGTGAGCAAGCGATCAAATATGGGTGTGTTCAGGTGCCGAGTGAGCAAGGACAAACAGGCTGTCACTCGTTGTTGTTGTTCCTTGTTGGCTGCCAACAATGTGTGGGGTACCCACTTGCTTAACTTGTATGACTTCCCTATCCCATGCAGGTGCAGTCTGACTGTTTCAGCAGAAACATTGAACCTTTCTGCATGTTCATCACACATTAGACCACTGTCCTTCTCGATGGCTGCTTTCAGGGCCTCGTCATCCAACACATGTGGTCGTCCACTGCAAGGTTCATCCGAAAGGCTCACATCTCCCGAACAGAATTTCTGGAACCAATGCCTGTCAGTGCGTTCGTTCACGGCATTCTCCCCAAATGCCTGGTAAATGCGGCGACTTGATGCGGCAGCTGACAGGCCCACTTTAAAGTCATACACCAAACACATGCGAACAAGCTGCTTTGATACCTCCATTTCTCTTCGACACTGGAAGAGTTATGACTGCTGTGTGTGCGCAACGTGCGTATTACTGACAGTCGATGGTCAGACTAACTCCCGATCGCTTGGTAGGCACGTGTGTCATTTCGTTTCCTCTCTGATATATTAATGGGATGCATGATTAATGGGATGTCAAAAACGGCAAGAACTTTTTGGGTTACCTTGTATAATTGAGATTGGCCAATAAAGGCATATTAGAATATTGCCAGTATTTTCGTAAATACTTTTAAGTTAAAGAGAAATTTTTCTTTAATTTTTCATGAATCTGAAGGTATAATTTGGGTAGTCATGCTTTGTATAATAAATGTCCAAATATCTCCTCACACATATTAAATGAGTGGGTCAGTGATCTGTTTAGGGTCTAAATTAAACCTTTGTAATTTTATCAGATCTGCAGAGCTCAAATCCTCAGTATCAATATAAATCGGATCTTCTTAAGTGTTCAAACATGGAGTAGCCCAAGATCCTTTTTTCTTTCTTTCTTTCTTTTTTTTATACTCCCTGCTCCCCCATTAATATCCGGCTCACTTCATATTTTCTCCACCCCTTATTTGTTTCTGGTTTCTCATACTTTCACATCATACCATTGCAAGAAAGGATAATGAGTGCTGACGAACTTTTGAAAAAACGAGCCTGGTTATTTACCCATAACTTATCTAATCCTTTGAACAGACAGATTAGTGGTTATTTGCATGGCTTCTCAGCTCACCTCCAGTGCAGTTCTCCCTATCCAGTGTGGGGTTGTTCTGTCTGGATTTAACTCCTCCAGACTTTCTCCTTTGGGAATATCTAAAGGACAAGGTTTATGTCCAACAACCCGCAAACCACCAAGGAACTGAAAGAGAACATCAGGAACGAGATAGCCTCAATATCTCCTGAATCTCTTGAGTGAGGTCATTGAAACTACCTTGAGAAGGACACATATTTGCGATCAAGAATGGGGAAGTCGTTTGGTCGAGATGGTTTTCCATCCTTACTGTAAAACAACTTTCATTTGTCAATGAAATGGTTCAATTATTTTATTTCGAGATGGTTATTTTCCTTTAACAATTACGTAGAAAACAAATCCATTATCTTATATTGCCCCACTTTGTAGAAAAATACTTAGAAATATGGTGTTTCTTTGAGCTGGAGCTGTTTCATTCCTATTCCCACTCAAGAAATACGTGGTAAATAAAATTAAGTTATGCTAAAACATAGCAAATCGGTCTTGGAAATTGATTTAAAACTGCCTGGAAAACTTGAATTTGTTGTAAAAATTAGTGGAAACTTGATTGAACAAAGAAATTTGTAAAAAATACTGTTTGTGTAACTAACTTTGTTTTAATTATTTTCATTATACAGTGGAATCCCAATTTTACATTTTCCTGCATTATACAATCAATCCTGATGGTCCCAACATAACAAAATGTTAAACAATTTTACTCTATTTTACATTTTCCAGCATTTTAAATTTTTTCAGCTTGGACCACTAAAAAACATAAAATCGAAGTTCCACTGTATTAATTTCTGCAAAAATATTTAAAAATATAATTCAAAAGCCTGAGAAAAAGCAAAATGAAATTGCCAACAATAAGAATAAAGTTCAATATGAGTTTTAATTATGTTATTCCATTTTCAGAATCACAGCCAATTGCCAACTCTAGTGAGAAGAGCATTATACATCCTGCTTCCAAGAATCCTCAGATTGACACTACAGATAATAATAATAGTAATATTACGTTGGCTGTGGACTTGGACGTTGTACCTGAAGCTTCAGCAGTCACACAAGAGAGGCCAGAACTTGAATCTAGTTCTTGCACGAGTGAATTGACAGTTTTGCCTAGTCCAAGTGAAAGTTTACAAATTGTGGATTCTACTAAATTAACAGGTTTGGATATGGGTGAATTGACAGTTCCATGCAATCATAGTGAAGAGAGCAAGTGTGATGATATATCAAAGAGGGATGTAACGTGTGATGATGACAAGGTGGATGATAGTGGACCTGAAGAACTGCCGATAGCCCGTGAAAGTAATCTCGGAGAAGTTCAAGACAACTCTCTCAAGATCAACAGTGGTGGAGACCTGTGTTTGCCTGATAGCAAGGTGGACGATAGTGGACCTGAAGAACTGCCAATAGTTCGTGAAAGTGGTCTCCGAGAAGTTCAAGATAACTCTCTCAAGAACAGCAGTGGTGGAGACATGTGTGTGTCTGTAACGTCTCAAGCACAACAAGAAAATTCACTAGAATGTAGTGAACAGAAGAAAAGGAACAGAAGGCATCACAAAAGAAAACGTGGAAATGATGGAGAAGAGAAAACTGAACCAGTGGCTAAGAGACCATTTACACTTCCGCATGTTAGGAGACGACGATTAACTCTTTTGGAGAAGGTTAGAACTGTCATTTTTTAAATTACGTTTTGTATTGATTGCAATGTGCAGGGACAGTAGGTGTATCTCTACCTCAAATATAATTAATTTGAGTAAATTTAATTTGAATTTCTTTGCAAACAGCAGTCTTTCGGTGTCTGCAAAGTAATCTAGCACAACAAAATTTTCTATTAGCGATGCATAGACAGCAGTGGAGGAGGGGCTTGAGTGTCTTTTATTTTGTATGCATGAACTACCCCTTTTAGTACTTTCTTTTGAATAATACCATATTTTATTCGGCAGGGAGCAAAATATTTTTTTTTCATCCATTTTTAAATGTGTTGAAAACACAACACAACACAACATAACATAACATAACATAACCTGTGATGCAACAACCAGGGCCTACCTACTGACTGACAGCCTCACTCCCTCATGCCTCAGCAGAGGTGGGTGATCATCCAGGGTGATGTGTGGTCAGCATGACAAACTCCCAGCCATTTTTGTAGGTTTCCATGATGAGGTTATGCTACTCGTTCATAGCAACCCCATTTTCCTCATGATGGTGATTGCCCACTGGTCCCATACACTGGCTAAAATCCCAGACATAAGTTGTTATGATTCTCCCAGGAGACTCGAACCGAACCATTGGCCATCCCGTATTCTGAGCTGAAAGCCATATGCCACGGCCACAGTGCGGACAAAGTGGTGTAGATACTAGTATTTATTTTGGAGAAGTGAATATTTTATTTCGAAAGATACTTTTTATTCCCCTTTAGAACGTACTTTTGAAAAACAGCAAATTTTATTTGGCAGGGAGAAAAATAGTTTGTAGTTTTCATCCATTTTTAGTGATGTTGGTACTGTTATTTATTTTGGAAGAATTCAATATATTATTTGGTAGTATATTTATTTCACACATGAACTACCCATTGAAATAATGTATTTTTCAAAAATGAAATATTTTATGGGGATGGGGAGGAAACAAGTTATTTTATTTTTTCAACAACTATCGCTTATTAAATTGGCATAGATTGTAGTACTTATTTTTTGAAGAACAAAATATTTGATTTCTGGACAAGGTTCATTCAATATATAGCTGGAAATATGTTGTAACAAATATTTATTACAGGCACCAAAAGAACTATGTTTCAACATATCCCCCCTAGTTCAATGCACCTATGCCAGTGCTTGATAAGGGCACTGATTCCACAAGAAAGAAATCTTTTGGACGTGTGAGTAACCACTCATGCACCACTGACGGACTTTGTTGTCATTCTGGAACCTCGATCCACTTAGTCCATCTTTCATTGGGCCAAAGGTGTGGAAATCGGGAAGTGCGAGATTTCGTGAATATGGAGGGTGGGGTAAGCACTCAATGTCATGGGACAAAAGCACACCAGTGGACACCAGAGCACATCGTCTCTGCAGAATGGCTGGTTTCAATTTTTCGCACAAAGGGTTGGAGTAGGTGGTAATATAATAATAATAATCCTTTGTGCAACAGCCCTGAAGGGCCTTGGCTTACCTACCGACAACTGGTCTCCCTCCCACGCTTTCCTTCGTCACCTCTAAGCATGGAGATCTGCAACCAGCCCGACATATCCCTAGCTGTTATAGTAGGTTTCCGGGACTGGATTACGCTTACTCATTCGAAGCTCCCCAATTTCCTCACGATGGTGGGTTGCCACCGGCCCTATACGTAGACTGAATAAATTCCGACCAGAGCCGGATTCTAACCTATGCCGTCCCGCAGCGAACGATCTTAAGATGACTGAACGCCTTAACCTGCTCGGCTACCGAGGAGGACTGTAGTAGGTGGTACTTGTTTACATTATGCTTCAATCTGGGAAGCAATTTCACTGACAGTAATATGCCGGTTCTCCTGTATCAAGTTGTCCACTTGAGCAATGTTGCTTCCCATGACTGCAGTGCCAGAGCGACCTGGACCCGGAGAATCTTCAACACTGGTTATGCCCTGTTTGAACTTCTCAGCCCACTCGTACACTTGTGATCGACTCATACAGTTGTCACCGTACTGAACTGTCATGCGCCGATGAATTTATATCGGTTTCACGCCTTCACTCAACAAAAATCCCGACACTTCTCAGCTCCAGCTTGGAGCACTCCTCTAAGGGTGCCGCCATCTTGTGCGACTGTTTCCCAGCGCCCCGTGTGTGAGGCAGGCATGCCAGCCCCAGCTATGAATAGCTTACAGATGCCTTCACAAAATAACAAACATATAATAATCAAGGTCGTATTTTAGATTTTTATACTACTTTTCCGGTTATTTATTGAATGCACCTTGTATTTTAGTAGTGAATTCAACCTGCATTCTCAACAAAGCAGGATTTGCATAGTGCTATAACTCTTTGTGTTGAACAAAAATTTCAATTTTCTGTGCCGCTATTTCATTAACTCCAAATCTCAAGAAACTACAATATTGCACTAATAGAGAAAAAAAAACGTGATTGTTGTTCTTCTTTTTGAAACATACAACATGAATTTGTGGAAAGGAAAATAATGCTTAATAAAAAGCATAATTAGGTAATTTTTAGAACAGAAATGCATGTACATTTCTGAAGGTTTTATGTTGCAGAAATGAGGGCCCACCCATAAAGTATTAGCATTATTCTTTTCTCTAAATGCAATAACCATCTTCTTTTTTCAGTTGTTACAAAAAGAGATCCGCCATGAAAGGAATGTGATTTTGCAATGTGTGCGATACGTAGTGGAAAATAACTTCTTTGGTATTGGACAGAAGAAAGACATCCAAAAAGTAGTGCAACCTGCTGAAGATACCAGGAAGAAATGTGATGCATCTAGTACTTGTTTGGAAAGTGTTTAAGCAATGAGATATAGAACAATCATCTATGTATTTTGCCATTTGCTAAAATAACATGAATTGAGATAGCAAGTTCAATTTATAATAAATGGAATATGTATTGTTTTTCAGTTATTTTTGTACTGTTACCCAAATAGAGTGTTCATTCCACAAAGTCAATAAGTGCAATCTGGAAACACATTAAAAAGTAGACACACAGATATAAAATGTTTACTCTAGCTGATAGAAAAACAATCTAAAATCTCCTGATAGTATGCTCATTAGATAGAAAGTTGTGAACATGCATTGAAAAAGCTGACTGATTTATTCACATCATCATATGGGTGATGGGCTTTGCCTTATAAACTATGTATTCAGAAATGTATTGATGAGGAGTATGTTACACTGGAACCTGATTTTATGTTCCTGGATTTTACATTTTTTTACAATATACATTCAATATTCATGACCCCAATAAAGCAAGGTACTATTGTAAAATTTTCCTGTATTTGAAGACTTTTACATCTTACATAAAAAGTGACAATTGTGCCCTCAGTTTCATTAACAATTATGTCGCAACTCCACTAAAAATGGCACATTTCTATTTTTCCAATTATATTTGTCTTATTCCATGGAAATGTAGATGTAATAATAAGGTTCAATATTTTGGAAGATTAACATTAAATAAGGAAAATAACAATTTGTGCTACATTGTTTGGATACCTAGTGAAAAAAGGCAGCTCACATATTGACGTGAAGTGTAACACAGCAGTGTTATAAGTAATGATAAAGATAATATAAATTGTCTATTATATGTAAGCATAAACATTCAACAAGTAGCAAATGATAAATTCTCACAAAGGTTTCATTTGCATCTTTGGATGCAATAGAGTTATAAATAAGAATCAACCAGTAAGTCTGACTACATTTACATCTTGCAACCTTGATCTCCCGTAGAATATGCTGTTTAATTTTACAGAAATTTACTTGCACAAGGTCCAAGGTATTATCGTATACACTCAGGGCTGAATTTAAAACTGTACACCTCGTATAGTTCTTTCCATAAAGCTAGATTATTAGTTATATATATATAATGGATAAAAGCAAGGAGGGCCAAAAGGGCTAAGTAAAAATCAAAGAAGGTAAAAGGAAACGCTCACTGGACAGTAGAAAAATTCAAAATTTTCGCTAACTTCTTAGCATCGTCGGTGTGAGGAGAGACGGAACCAGAAGTTTGGGCCCTGCAGAGTTGCCAGGTCCCCATCGAAGAAGAAGCGGTGCGTAGAACGAAAAAACCACTGTTTCGTCACCAGGCTCGTCGTAAACTGTGAGTGTGTAGGATGAGTTGGGTGGGAGGGAAGGTGGGTGAGGGATGGGCATTACTGGGTGGCCTTGTTCAGGCCAGGTGGAGTGGTTACACTCATAGCCGATATATAGGCTCTCTCCCATCTTTTGCGAACAGAGGTGTTTGCTGGTTGGGGTAGATGGATGATCGCTACCCGGAAGCAGTCGTTGAAACTGATGTTGTGGTGGTTGGTGTGGACGGCGACAGTGAAGTCCAGGTTGTGGGTGGAGGAGCAGTGGTTATTGATGCGGAGTTTGAGGGCCGTTGATGTTTCCCCCAGGTAAAAATCACCACAGATGTTGCAGGTGAGGATGTAGATAAGGTTTGAGGCATGGCAGGTCCCTTTGGGATGGAGGGTAAATTTGCCAGTGCCCGTGTGCACCTGGAGGGTGTGAGAGGTAATGAGGATGTGGCAGGTCTTGCATTTATGGGCAGGGAGGTGTTGGATGTGGGGTGAAGGAGTGTTGTGGACCAGGATGTTTTGGAGGTTGGGGGCGTTTGAAAACCACTCTGGGTTTGTCGGGAAATATGTTTTTGGTTTCAGGATCACTGTGGAGAATTGGGAGATGAGAGTGCAATGTGTGCCTGATTTTGTTAAGGTGGGGATGATATTGGGTGATGAGTGCAGGTGGGTTGGAGGCAGCAGGTTTCTTGGTGGTAGTGGTGTGTGAGGCAGCTCGCGATATTTGCATGTTGACCAGGATGGAGGGATATCCACGGTTGACCAGGGCCTGGTGTAGGCGGAGGTTATAATTCTGGCGGGAGGTGGGTGAAGTGTTCAAGCGCTGTCCCCTTAGGGCCAGAGAGAATGGAATGGCTTTTTTCGTGTGGAACGGGTGGGAGCTGGAGAAGTGTAGGTATTGCATGTGGATGGAGGTAGTCAGGTGTCCTCCCTCGACGTGCATGTCCACATCCAGGAAGGTGACCTGGTTGGGGGAGTGCGTCCAGGTGAATTTTAGGGAACGGAAGTGGTTAAGTTGGTCCAGGAAAGCTGACAAGGATGGTTCTCCATGTGTCCAGAGCATGAAGATGTCGCCGATGAAGCGGAGCCAGAGGAGGGGTTGGGTAGCCAAAAACTCTTGCTCAAGTTTGCCCATGAAGAGGTTTGCATAGGATGGGGCCATTCTGGTACTCATGGCTGTACCTCGGATCTGTAGGAAATTTTGGTTTTCAAAGGTGAAGTTGTTACAAGTGAGGACAAGGTGGGCTAGGTGGGTCAGGAAGTTGGTGCTGGCATTGTGAGGTTTAGGTCTGCTATTGAGATAGAATTCTATGGAGCGGAGGCCATGGGAGTGAGGTATGTTGGTGTAGAGGGAAGTGACATCGATGGTGGTATTTGGGGGTAATGGTGGAAGGGTGTTGATTTTCTGGAGGAAGTGGTTGGTGTCACGGAGGTAGGAGGGCAGAGCTTTCACAAGAGGCTGGAGATGGGAGTCAACAAAGGCTGAGATTCTTTCTGTAGGAGAGTTGTAGCTGGACACAATGGGTCTACCAGGGTTGCCAGGTTCACTGTCGCCGTCCACATCAACCACCACAACATAAGTTTCAACGACTGCTTCCGAGTAGCGATCATCCATCTACCCCAACCAGCAAACACCTCTGTTCGCAAAAGATGGAAGAGGGCCTATATATCGGCCATGAGTGCAACCACTCCACCTGGCCTGAACAAGGCCACCCAGTAATGCCCATCCCTCACCCACCTTCCCACCCAAGCCATCCCATCCATATATATATATATATATGTGTGTGTGTGTGTGTATGTATGTATGGTATTTCTTCTACTTTTAAGTCTCTTTTATGTAAAACATTTGCTAATCATTACCATAGGTGTGCGCAGACCCTCTGATAAGGAAGGGGCAAAAACCTTGATGAAAGTTCAGTCGCAGATATATAGGTATGAGAGGGGCTCATGAAATTAGTGGACACAATACGTTCAACTACGTAAGGAAGTACAATTTTCAACACAATGTTAGTTTTCTTTTAATAGAAACTCCATTTTATTTTCAGCTCATTTGAAACTATGGAAAAATCATTAAGAATGGTTTTTGTTACATTGTAATACGTCAAGTAGTTCTCAAGTAAATGTAACCTGAAGTTGAGCGTGAAGGTGCATCCCTCATTATGCCGGTCGGCAGAGCCGAGCGCAAATGTCATCACACATACAACCTGCACGCATGTTCTGCATTTTTTCACTCGCCATAGATAAGTATCATCCCGGCCTTTTCAGAGTCTGAAAATACTATTTTCTCAGCAACAGTTCTGACATACGTACACTATCACAAACGTCTGGTTAATCGGTGTACTTTGTTAAGCCCTTGCTTTATTTGATAAATTTGATAAATCAATTTGAAGGAAAAATGTATAAGCTGCAAAGATTCAAAGTTGAAAACTTAAAGATTTGTCATGACCGAATGAGAAAAGTTGATTATTCCAATGTACTAAAAATTATGATGTAAATAAATGAATGCCAATTAAAAATTTGAAAGATGTTAATGTACTAACATTTATGTATGTAACTGATGGCGGAATGTTTAAAATTTATACTTTTTAATTAACCCTTATTTGATAACTCGGAAAGATGTATCAGAACTTTTTAGATAATAATTTGTCAAAGCTTACCTATGTACAACCCGCAGTTGTTGGGAACGTAACAACTTTCCTAAGCGCAACGCATAGTATACAGAAGAGTAACATGTTTGTTAGGATACACGAATGGCATCAAAAGGGGAATATACATGTTACGACACATGAATCAACTTGTGAGAATGTTTGTTTCAGGCGTCAACTTCAGGTTACATTTACTTGAAAACTACTTGACGTATTACAATGTAACAAACGCCATTCTTAATGATTTTTTCCGTAGTTTCAAATGAGCTGAAAATAAAATGGTGTTTCCATTAAAAAAAAACTAAGTTAGTGTTGAAAATCGTACTTCCTTACGTAGTTGAACGTATTGTGTCCACTAATTTCATGAGCCCCTCTCATACCTATATATCTGCGAAAGCAGTTTTTCAATATTTGTTGTTGTTCACGAAATATTTCACGTCACAATGTTAGATGAGACACCCTGTATATATATTTCTTTGTTACGCGTACTGTAATTACTAGAGAACTGATTTTTATGAAGAAAATTTTAGGAAAATATGAAATTGAAAATGCCAAAATATGAAGAAATATGAAAATTTATTTCAAAGTATTTCTACATGTTTCAAATATAAATGGAATAAACGACTTTGGTCACAAAATTACTTCCTCAGTATATACTGCACATCATACGCAGAACTCCTATTTATTGCAGTAAATAACGACAAGTTTCTCCATGTTGTCTGGAAGCAGTTTAAATCTTCTGTCTGTCAAGATAGTTTTGCATGATGAGAAGCTTCGCTTTACATCACATGAAGTGATAGGAGCATACATGTATCTTGCTACATTCTCTACATTAATATCTGCTGGAATAGGTGTGCGCTTACCTTCTAGTACATCTCTTATTTGGAGTAAGATCGAATATGATGTGTTGTTTTCAAGAACCTTTTCCATTTTAGCAAAAGCCCTTCTTCCCACCTTTCCAGGAACTGTATCCAGGTGATGTTTCACTTCTTCCACATACTGCAAAGAAGTGTGCAGCGGTAGATGACTTCCTTCCAGTTTCTCCAGAGTTTGTGGAACTCTGAAGAGAATTTAACTCGCATGAATACAATTTACTGATGCTAGTGAAGAAAATAAAGCATTTCAGATAGATTGAGAATACAATCTATTTAAATATCCGAAAGCGTTAAATCTTAAGTAAAACTTCAAATACAGAATGAAAAATAAAACATTTTAAGTACCGAAAAGTATGAAAAACCACAAAATCTGAAAATCTCTAGCTGAACATAATGTTAGGTAATAATTGCTGCGAAATCAATCATCTGAAAGTTGTCAAAAACTTGTACTGCACAGATTGCTAAAGAAATATTTGACACAGGACTACTTACTGCTTTAATTTCATTGAAATGTTCGGCATAAAACATAGCTGCGTTTAACCAGGTTCCCCACCTGGTGAGAACTGGTTGTGGTGGTAGGGGCAGATCACCGTTCATCTCCCTGTACCTGTTGATGCGTGACGGTGCTTTTAGAAATACCTTCTTGATCTGGCTGATGAGCTGGTCAACATTGGGAATTTGCAATCTGATTTCTTCCTCCACTCGATGAACTGTGTGCGCCAAACATGTTAAGGTTAAGTGAATCATATTTGGATAGAAAGCTTTGAGGTTCTTTCATGCATTTTTCATGTAAGGGTTTGAGAACTAGTCATGCCCAGCAATTGCTGAAGATAAACATAGATTTATGGCCTAAGACATCATGCTTTCGCAGCATTTTACTCCTGAAATGCTTGGAAAAACCTAAAGAACAGGAAATTTTGTCAAAATATTATGAAATATGAAATCTTTTTTCATGCGCAATGGAGTCTATGCCTATCGGAACGTATAGATCTCAAGTTTTTTCGCTCCAGTAAAAATTAGAGAATATGAAATTTCATAAAAATTTGTTGTTTAGTAATTACTGTCAGATCCAAATGCACTTTACATACATCAAAATGCAATCTTGCATCTCTGCTAGAATTAGCACATTTCTTTCTTGCTTTTAAAGTTAGTTTTATACTAACTTCCACACATTAGTGCCTGGTAACCATTTATCTGTCACCATGATTTTATTTTTTATCACTATCTCTGCCAGGGTGGTTGCACCAATTTTCCGTCCTGCACCAAAGTGGTTATTGGAGTTTATTTCTCAAATTTGAAAATTTTGCTTATTTTCCTGTAAAAAATAGAACAGCCAAAACACTTTTATTGTGCACTCTACTCCCATGCCTTGTCAGTCGTGCCTTATGTGCATTATTGTTATACTCGTGACTGATGGCACTATAGGAACAGCAAAGTCAAGCTCCACATTTTGGTGATAATAACAAACATGGCGTGACTGATTTGCACCAGTTTGTCTATTATTAGCGACTGGATTTTAAAGGGAAGTTGTTTTTTATTTTTCAACACAGATCATGGAATAAATAACAACAGTGTTGATAATTGAAGGGCACGAGTTGTCACGTGCCAGTTCCAACGACACAATGCAAAATGCAAGGAAGAAATGTTTCCTGAGAGCGACGATAGATGGCAGCATGCCATATAAAGAAGAGCAGAGTTCATTGTAGAAACTAGGAGCGGAGAAGAGTGATTATATATATTATAGTAAATGCAAAATACATAAAGGAAGAGTATAAAAATTATAGAAGTAGTTAATAAAATGTTGTAAATAGCCAATTAAGATAATTAAGAACATGCTCGTATATGAAACAATCAGGAAAGTTAATAAGTGAGCAAATGAATTCAGAAATGTATCTCCTTTTTGATCCTAGTGATCAAAATTTGATTTAATACCTCTGACGAGGAGAACATCGTCAGCTTTTGTGTAGCTTTTGTGTTTGTCCGTCCCTCCGTGGCGCTGTGTTCAATTAGACACCCTGAAGCACTTACGGTTGCGCTCCTTATTAGATGCACTGGGCCATAGGCAGTGCTTGCTGTTAGCGATCCTGGGCTATTCCCCTTTTGGTCATTACATAGGAGGTGGCGCTACTGTCAGTTTAGTCACCCCTAATCTTTCTATAAGTATAACTGGTGTCGTTTGTATAATGCCAAAGAGGCGGGGAAAACGAGCGCATACATGTAATAAATGAGATTACGCTTTAAAGGCAGGGATAATAAATTAGAAGAAAGAAAAGAAGAATAAGCCTTTTCCAAAAATAGAAAGAAGAAAAGAAGCAGCCTTTCCCTAATCAAAGATAGAAAAGAAGAAGAAGCCTTTTCCCTAATCAAAGATAGAAAAGAAGAAGAAGCCTTTTCACTAATCAACGATATAATCAAAGATAGAAAAGAAGAAGCCTTTTACCAAAAATAGAAGGAAGAAAAGAAGAAGAAGCCTTTTCACTAATCAACGATAGAAAAGAAGAAGCCTTTTCCCAAATCAAAGATAGGATGAAAGAAAAGAAGAAGAAGATTTCCTTTCAATTATACATATATTTATAAGAAGAATATAAAAAAAGTAAAGTAAAGTGTTCCCCTGTGCTTAGCACCATGCCATGAAGGCGTATAGGGGGTGTGGGGGTAACGCCCCACACTTTCTTGATCCGGTCGTGAGTGGGGGTGATGTGATCAGCATCACGCCCCTGACCGCCTTTACCCCCCAGGGTTTCCCCCAGGTACCCATGTTATTCGACGCTGGGTGGGCGCCGGGACCGCTTCCAACGTTAGAAAAGTTCCCGGATTTGAACCGGCCGGGGATCGAACCTATAACCGACGTAAATTTGGAATCAGCATATATATATATTTCAATGTATATACAAGCTTCGCTATATATTTTCTCTGTATTGTGTACAGTTTTCAGAATATAGATCCGCATTTAACTATATCCTCTTGGCTATAAAACACTTTCTTATTTGGAATTCTCGAATAAAGAACCTATCCCCTGAGATTAAGATATTTCTATAGCCGTGGTAAATAACATTTAAGTACGTGCCCCCAGGCCCGTAGCATAGTGGCTCCCATAACATGGAGCCTTACCTTAACTTACCCACGAATGAGACAAAGCAGAGTGTAAAACATGCTAAGTGACATTTTGTTGATTTCTGAGTTCATTAAGAAAAAAGGTTATTAGAAACTATACTGTAGATAAATTGTTTTCGTGTTGTGTTTACCAATTTCAGAACGCTTCACTGAGTCCAATGCAGATTGTATGACATGGCAATGGACATTTCCACTATGACATGAAAAACCTTTTTAAATCTATTCATTTTACTGATAATGACACCAAACTGAAATGTGCAAAATATCTCGGCGATATTTGTTTTGGTTCTCGAGATACACGCCTTCAACCCCTGCTGAAATTCAACTCCTACGTCACAGATTTGAAAACTTCCTCTGCACAGAGTAGACATGCCTGACGTCATCTTTTAGAAATGCGTGCAGGCAGGGCTTCTGCTCATCCCGTAAACTAGCATGGGCCGTGCAAGCGACAGTCATTTCTCACTGTGTAAAACAAGTATTTTGTTATAACTTCCAGTGCAAAAATAATGTGTGCTCCATTTCTTGTATATGAATTATACCCTAACAGTATAGCAGTATTTACTATAATTCAGCCACACGGTAGAGGGTTTTCATTAGGCTGACAAAGCAATACTGGTAAGGTAGCAGTCAATTGCTGAACACGTGAACAGCCTTGTTCATTGCCAATACATAGGTTCTGACTGGCAAGAAATTATTGTTACAAAAATGTCTTTTCTGGAATTACAATTGAGAGGTCTAGTGAGAGAGGGAGCTATGCCACAAATCTTGAAAATTTAAATTTTTGCCATTTTCAATCTCCTCCTGCCATCTGCCATGTATCATGTGAACTTCAACCATGTGGCATAACTCCCGCTTATTCTGCAACAATTTTCTGTTGGAGTGGCAGAGGTACCAAAATAGGAATATTACATATTGGTTTATCAGTTATCAGGTAAAGGAATATTTGTACGAAATGTAATTGTTTCTCCATTATATCTTTCTTCTTTTATGCGTATTATACGTGTTTTTTTATTATTTTTTCCGATATTGCAATAAACATTTTACGTCATTCTTTTGTTTATGTGAATGTTAGTTCTGGTAACCCTGCTTTAAAATATTGCGCAGAAACAGGGATCCATGTGTATCAGATGTTGTTGAAAGTGGTTGTAAAAAACGCATTCGTAACCCAGACAAATGGAAGAGAGTAGTTGTAAAGCGATGATTGTGTAATCACCTACGATTTACAACAGGCACTGCCAACACCAAAGATTCCAACAGAGACATTGTTCTACCTAAGGCAGTTGTGGGTGTACAACCTTGGTTTCCACATAAGCAACTCCAATACAGGTATTATGTGTATGTGGCCAGAAGATATTGCCTCAAGGGGTTCATCTGAAATTGCATCCTGCATCATGAAAGTGCTGAGTGATACCTCAAATGTTCAATTTAAGAGAAAGTTGATTTTTTTTCAGACTCTTGCACTGGACAAAACAAAAACAAGACAATGTTGAATGTGTATTACTCTCTCATTGTTAAAGGACTCTATGACTCCATTCAACATTATTTCCTTGTTCGTGGACATACCTATTTCCCAGAGATTGAGATTTTGGCACAATAGAAAAGAAACTACGAAAAATAGATCATATTTACACACCTGAAGTTGTTAAAAAATCCAGAGTCAAAGACCCGTTTAACGTTATTCAAATGAAAACAGAAGATTTCAGGGATTTTCAACAGTTAAACAGTAATATAGTAAAGAGTGGTGTTGCAGTAACCGGTGCTAGATTTAATATCAAGAAAGTAACTGCTGTGAAATTTGATGCAACACAACCAGGCATGCTCTTCTTCAAAGACACCTATTCTGACATGGAACAGTGGCACGGATTAGAACTCTTCAAGAAGATGCCAGGTCGTCGCTCCAAAAATAGAAGAGATCCTGTGGTTGATCATCCTTATGCGACTACACTTCTTGAAGAAATACCACTACTCCAGAGGCGTGGCGTGCATGTAGCCGCTGTTACCGCAGGTAACACCAAAATATAAAGAATTGAAGAACCCGTCTTAAAATATTATTATGTACATAAACTGGTAATATTGTCGTAAAGGAAACATTGCAGACTGACATTTTTCCTGACACTGGCAAAAGCGAAGAGGAGGACTGATCCGGTACCCTCCTCAGGCAACATGGGGAAAGGGACCTGAGCCCACTCAAGGAAGACTTTGCGTTGCGGCAAAGACTGACCGCGGAAGGACGAGGCGGGTTTTTGGCATGCCTGTTTAGCCGGCGCAGTTGCCGGTGATCCTTACCGGATACAGACCAGTGTTGCCATATTCAATTGACAGAAAAGAGATAAGTCACCTAATCGGGTCTATCTTACTCTGAAGGTGTCCAGTCACACTGGTGAACGATGGCGAAGTGGTAGCGTCGCTGCCTTATAATCAAGGGATCCCGGGTTCGATACCCGGTGGAGGCACAAGTCGTTTGGATCCAACTTTAAACTGTCCCGATTAGCATTAGTGTGTATGAAGTGGACTTAAATCGCCAAATCAAAATTTTAAAAAATCAAATCACACTGGGGGAAAGCAAACTACCAAGTTATATTTTGTATTTACACTAAATATCAGCGATTACGAAAGTCCTCTTTGTCCTTCTTCGACATCATGGGCGAGAAGGAGAGGAGAGGGATAGGTATGGTCAAGGGTTCCGCTGTCCTTCTAAAAATGTCAACCTAAAATTCTATATTTCACACACATAATATTATTTCGGTTACAGGAATTTATGATACTTGTTGAAAGGGCAGATTGAGATTGACATACGTCGTCGCAGGAATGGAATAATTTCGGATTGAAGCAATGTTTTTGAGGTGGTAGAACTGTTTTTGGGTGAAAACATTACTTACAAGCATAATTTCCCGATTGTTACTTAGCATGCTCTGAAGTGTCAGGTGTCGCAGGTTCGAATCCTCAGCAATAAATGGTTATTTATATGTTCGTTTTTATTATTTTACTTACATAATTATAAAAATTAATAATTACATACACAAAGAAATAATAATTTTATTTCAATAATTCACCATGCATCCTCATCGTCACGATTACCCAATAAAGCGAAAGCCTTAAAGGTAGCAAAGGACGTAAAATATACGAAATAGTAGTGGTGTCAGAAATGAGATTTCAGTGGATTTAGCGAATCATGGGAGTTAGAGTAGTTAGGAAACAGATGAAGACTACATCTACTCTACATACGTCTTATTTGAAACGAAAAGTTTCGCGATTTGGGCAAACCTGGTTTCAAAAGAACTAAGATGGCAACAGTAGTAGAACTGGACTTCTTGCAGGTTCGGAAGGAAATATTGGGGAAGCGCCGATGCTGAGGGGAGGGGGGCAAGGAGGGTGCTTCACGTGTTACAAAGGTAAACAACGGTTTGTGGGAGGGACTGTGCAGTGTGAGTTTTGTGAGTGGTGTATTTCATCTTTATGTTGTTTTTGGGCATTTTCAATTAATTAATGGAGCTTGCTCCGAGTTCCGAGGTGGCGGGTTCATCCTATCTGAACAGTGTGTGTAATCGTGCGATAGAAGATATTTTGAAGCAATCTTTCGGTTCGTTCTTTTGCAGAAAAAATCGAAATTGTGGCGAAAGGGAGGTCAAAGCCTATTTTGAACGATTTAAAAACCAAGTCGTCTGTTGGATATGACCGACATTTCAATGTTTCGTGGTATAACGACTATCCGTGGTTATGTGGATGTGCGCAGTTGTCGAAACGCTTTTGTTGGCCATGTACTCTATTTTCGGGTGAAAAAAAAGTGGAATTCAGATGTGGATAACATGGACCATGACCATGACGCACCCAAAAATTCAAATTCAAATGAAAAACTTCACTTTATGACAGCATCATAGAACTTTTTTGATTTGATTTGATTGATTTTGCTTCGCTTGTGCCACTTTTGGCTAATTTGCGAAGATGGGGATGAGTGATAATATGATGAAATTGATGAATAGACATCACAAACGTCCATGCCCAAGCCAGGATTCGAACCCGGGACCCCAGTGTGATATAACTATTTTCAAAGAAGAGTCGTCGGATTGATCTGCTCTATAAGTAGCCTTCAATGTTTCTGTAAGTATCAAATTACGTATTATTGTGTAAACAACCAATGTTTGCGATTTCACTTCAGTCCTTATGTCAACATTTTTTTTCCTGATTAATAAATTTACCAAAATCTAGTTTTGAATTGCAGACGTACCAGATTAATATTAGATATATGAACGACTTGGAAGACATGGGGGGGGGCATGAGGTGGGGAGGCGCCCAAGTCTCCCTTAAATGTCCTACTGATAACCGGTAACACTTTTAAAAATCCCACACCACGCCACTGCACTACTCTATCCACATGGACGACCCATATCAGCCCTGAAGTTAAAAGATCTCATGGCAATAATGCCTTATATTCCAGTTTTTCATGGTGTTTACCAAAAACTAAAATCCACGGAAACAATGGACAGTGAATATACTCCAGAAGACATATGAAGTTGTCTTTATGTAGTTCATATGTAACCCTGTGAACATGATTTACACTCAGGCAAAAGTATTTAAGCCTTGTTCAAAGTCTTTGATGTGCTACATTGATTTTTCCACATGGGTATACTACAACAATATACCATTCATGTTCATAATAAATGGTATTTATATTGAAATTCATATTTTTCCTTTTGAATAATTTACCTAACAATATGTTCAGAAAAAAATTACCCTTTGTTATACAAATTATGACTCAACGTAATGCTTTAGAAAACTCAATTTATTTCCATTTCTTGTCAAAGTGGTATAGCTCCCTCTCTCACTAGACCCCTCAATTATTTTCGTCATATTTTCTTCACAATTTTTAAAATAACATTAGGTTTAGACAGTGTCGAAATCACTGCAGATTAGTGGGGGGAAGCAGCAGACAGTCTCTCTCTCTCTCTCTCTCTCTCTCTCTCTCTCTCTCTCTCTCTCTCTCTCTCTCTCTCTCTCTCTCTCTCTCTCTCTCTCTCTCACTCACACACACACATATACCTAGTCTTACCATAAATACTGTTCCAAAGTTGTAAGTAAATAGACACAAAATGGTGAGAGATATTGTAATATCAGAATAACATGAGGTGCATGGATGCATTATGAACCAAAATCACAAATAATTATTCGAAATGGCCACCTTTAGCACTGACACACTTCTGAAGTCTTCGTGGCCACTCATCAATGGAATTACGCAACACATCAAGTGGAAACTCCGCAGCTGCCTTCTGAAGAGACCGCTTTAAACTGTCAATATTGGGATGTCTCTTCTTGCAAGCCATCTCCTGAAGCTTGGACCACAATTTGTAGTCCAAAGGGTTTAAGTCTGGACTGGCAGAGGGCCAATCTGACGTGGATATGAAGTCAGGAACATTTGCCTCCAACCACTGCTGGGTGGTGCGTGCTTTGTGTGCTGGGACTGAGTCCTGCTGGAAGCTCCAGTTCTCTCCACGGAAGATGGTGTCGGTAAGATTCTTGCATAGTTTCTCAAGCACTGTCTGCTGGTACACTTTGGCTGATGTTTTTACCCTTTTTTCACAGAAATGGAGCGTGCCCTCATAGCAAATGTTCCAGACTTCATTTCCTCTTCAGTTTGGCCTTCTGCAAGTCCGGACCTATACCCTTTGGATTACAAATTGTGGTCCAAGCTTCAGGAGATGGCTTGGAAGAAGAGACATCCCAATATTGAAAGTTTAAAGCGGTCGATCTCTTCTGAAGGCAGTTGCTCATTTTCCAGTCGATGTGTTGCGTAATTCAATTGATGCGTGGCCACGAAGACTTCAGAAGTGTGTCAGTGCTAAGGGTGGCCATTTCGAATAATTATTTGTGATTTTGGTTCATAATGCATCCATGCACCTCATGTTATTCTGATATTACAATATCTCTCACCATTTTGTGTCTATTTACTTACAACTTTGGGACAGTATTTATGGTAAGACTAGGTATATATATATACATATAATGTCATTAAATATGTGTCAATTATTAAATAATTAAATTAAATTATAAAATATACAATATATTATATCGACAGTTCTTCATTCAAAATGTAATTGCAAATTGAAGATTTTAATGTAGCTACTACTGATGCCATGAACAATGACTTGCCTAAGGAGAGAGGGACAAAAATTAAGAGACATTAAGAGAAGATAATAGTTTCCTGTATAAAATCCACATATAAATGCTAATATGTGTTTTATTAATATATTTATATACTTCGCGGTTGCTAACGAAAGCCGATGAGAAATGGAGAAGAAATAAGTCGGTATTATTTCTGTGTTCTGGGGATAGCTGTGTTCAGTGTCCTTCGAGATGAAGCTCTTTGTTGTCCGTTCTTTTTGTACGTTTTCTATATTATTCCAGTCAAATACAGGTATATTCGAATCCCAAATTAATTGTTTATGTTTCTTGTTATAACAAAAACTCTCCTCCCCGGAAGAGATTGGTGAGGGGGAAATTCCCCCCTGGATATCACACCCTGCGTTTAGAACACTCGGGTTTACACGCCAATTTCTTCAATATAAGAGTTGAGGTGATATGGTAAAAAAAAAAAAAACAAGGTCCGCGGAGTTTTTAAATTTCTTGCAGTAAACGACAGTTTTCTTCAGTTAATATACAGGGTGTTTCTAAAGGTCGTTTACAACGCTTGGGAGGTGATTCCTCACACGAAAACAAGCAAAAAGTCTAAGTTCCATTTTTACGACAGAGGCTTCGTTTCCGAGATAGGAGCCTCGCAAAAGGTGACAAAGTGAACGTCACACTTAACTGGGACGAATACTATCACAGATAGAGAGGCGGTTCCAAGGGAATCATAAAGGAATCGTATGTGCTCAGTCCGGAAGTCACTATGAAAAGTTCACTGCACGCATGCGCAATGGAGTCCTCAAAGGAATTGGGGATTTCCAGCAACAACAATGCATGGAAAAGGTATGTAACGCAGCAAGAAGGACCGTGACAATGAGAAATGCGTTCAAGACAACACATCCCGACCTCAAACATCAAAACATGACCACCGAACACAAAATCCGAAAAGTTGAGCACGGTTGCATACCCCAGTTACACGCGAGGAATGAACGAATCATGTCATGTGGCATACGAGAGACAGGAGGAGGGAAAGAAAAACACAATATCAGATGATTGCGACAACGTGTATTTTTACACGCGACAACTGCGTAATATCCCCCCCCCCCCCACACACACACAACAAACAACAAATGCTACAATATCTTACGCACAGACAGTCCGTGTCACTGTACACCAACTGAAGATGTCACTTTCACCACACAAAGGGGGTGGGGAGCAATACCAAAAGTGTTCTCACTGGTATTTGCCGAGGGCAATAATCACAGACGGTTTTCAAAATGTCTGCCGTTTACTTCTACGCAGAGATGACAGCGACGAATCAAGGATTGTCGAGTACGAGCAAACAAGCCAGGTGTATCTGCTACCGTCACGGCGGCGACGTTGATGCGAGCAACGAGGTCCTCAGCTGATGTGACAGGTGTGTCGTATACGAGGGTTTTCATTTCTCCCCAGAAGAAAAAATCGAGAGGGTTGAGATCTGGCGACCTCGGTGGCCAAGGCACAGGCTCATCCCTACCAATGTACCTATTGCGAAACACGTCATGCAGGAAATGTCGTACATTACGATCGAAATGAGCTGGTGCACCATCGTGTTGGTACCACATTTCTTGCCGCAGTGCCAAAGGTACGGTCTCCAACAGTTCAGGCAGAACCTCACTAAGAAATGCATGATACGTGCGACCATTCAGGCGAACAGGGAGAATGTATGGTCCAATTAAATGATCATGTACTATCCCGCACCACACATTCACTGAAAACTTGTGCTGGTCATGGGCCACAAAAAGTGCATGTGGGTTGTCAAAGTCCCATACATGACTGTTTCTACTATTGAAGACATCCTTCCTGGTGAAAATGGCTTCATCTGTCCACAATACGTTTGCCCCGAAGTGAGGGTTTGTGTCCAGCTGATGCAACAACCATTGGCAAAACTCCATACGAGGGCGAAAGTCACGAGGTAACAGTTCTTGTACTTTCTGCAGTTTAAAAGGGTGCATTCCTTCATCTGACAACACTCGCCAAACATTCACATGAGACGTGTTTCGTGCCCGAGCGAGCACTCGCGTACTGGTGCCAGGATGTTCTGCGACCGCTGTTAACACATCTTCTGCAAACTGATGTGTGCGTACACTTCGGGGTCTTCCAACTTCTTGTCGCGGTGGTAACACTGACCCTGTTTCACGCAGTCGACTGTCCACTACCTGAAAGAAGGTGTGAGACGGTAAACGTCTATGTGGAAAGCGTTCTCCATAAAGACGCCTTGCCTCACGGCTATTACCACGTGCCTCCCCATACATGAGATGCATGTCTGCTAGCTGCTGGGTCGTATACGCAGCCATCTGTGTAATAGGGAGCTGGAACTGCAAAGTATTGTTTTTGTTTAACACTGGCACACTGCACAAATTGGCCGTATCACCGTACGAACACCACAGACCAATTGTTGCGATACTTGACTTGCCCACTCCACCACGTCAACTTCTTTCAATGCAACATACTAGTACTCTTCAATGCGTATGACAACCTAGAGCGAACTGCTGATCATATCCCAGCACCTGCAACACGATTGGGACGACTGCCGGAGAGAACCAACCCTTCGAGCTCCTCTCGCGGGAACAGCAGTCATGAAGGTCAAACGTAGACTACGAGAGCCAGACTTGCCTGTGCAGCGCTTCCAAAACTGGTCTCTTTTACGTCACAATGATCGCGTGCGAACACTTTTGGTATTGCTCCCCACCCCCTTTGTGTGGTGAAAGTGACATCTTCAGTTGGTGTACAGTGACACGGACTGTCTGTGCGTAAGATATTGTAGCATTTGTTGTTTGTTGTGTGTGTGTGGGGGGGGGATATTACGTAGTTGTCGCGTGTAAAAATACACGTTGTCGCAATCATCTGATATTGTGTTTTTCTTTCCCTCCTCCTGTCTCTCGTATGCCACATGACATGATTCGTTCATTCCTCGCGTGTAACTGGGGTATGCAACCGTGCTCAACTCTTCGGATTTTGTGTTCGGTGGTCATGTTTTGATGTTTGAGGTCGGGATGTGTTGTCTTGAACGCATTTCTCATTGTCACGGTCCTTCTTGCTGCGTTACATACCTTTTCCATGCATTGTTGTTGCTGGAAATCCCCAATTCCTTTGAGGACTCCATTGCGCATGCGTGCAGTGAACTTTTCATAGTGACTTCCGGACTGAGCACATACGATTCCTTTATGATTCCCTTGGAACCGCCTCTCTATCTGTGATAGTATTCGTCCCAGTTAGGTGTGACGTTCACTTTGTCACCTTTTGCGAGGCTCCTATCTCGGAAACGAAGCCTCAGTCGTAAAAATGGAACTTAGACTTTTTGCTTGTTTTCGTGTGAGGAATCACCTCCCAAGCGTTGTAAACGACCTTTAGAAACACCCTGTATATATATATATATATATATATATATATATATATATATATATATATATATAGCAAATTTATGTATTTATCCTACTTTTCCGTCGTTTTTTCCGTCATATTGTTTAATGGTTAGAATGTCACATTTCTTCCCACTTTTGGGTAATCGCGACAATGACTACGAGCAGTAGGCTATGCAGGAGAAACTCCCCCACCCCCACCAACACCAACCTGCCGACATGACGAGACGAAACTTTGGTCCGTCCCGTCTCATTTCGAAACATTCGCTTTTCCCGTCTCCTTTTATGAGATGAGACGGGAAATGTCTTGTCTCGTGAGCAACACTAACGTTAACAATAGAAGTATCCCCCTTAGGCCTACTGTCTCCAAAGGCTCGAGCAACCCCCCACCCCTCACCTCCACCAAACAACTTCCACTTCAATGAAAGGACATTCACAAAGGAACAGTCATGCCCAGCTCGAGAGTCATATCTGGAACATGTGATTCCATTAAATTAGGCAATCCGCGCGTAAAACAGCGCCAGCGAAAATGCAGGGGAAGCCAGGCCGGCTTGGTAGCTCAGTGGTAGAGCAATGGCACGGATTGCCAGAGCCCCGGGTTCGAGTCCTGGTTGAGCCTGCATTTTTCGCTGAAAATCTACCTGGAACATGTGAGTTCCTCAGTTAAATCATGAATTTTGTGTATAATAATTACAACGCCAGTTCATTCGTGGTAATTCTGAATAGGCAATTTGGTTTGCATATACACGTATAAGCAGGATAATATCCAGTTTTAGAAGGCTCGTAGCGTTGAAACGAGGAGTCAAACAAACAAACAAAAAAATAATTAAGAAAAGTTGTTTTGTCTTTATGATCTTTATGCACTGTGATTGTTTGTAGGATAAGCCTTTGCATAAGTTGTCAATTCTATCCTTTTCGAGACTTGAGACAAGAACGAGAATTGACCTCCGAAATCCGAAACCAAGACAAGACTGTCAACGAGGCATTTACAAATAAACACGAGACAGACATTTACAACTGTCAACGAGAACGAAACCAAGACTGCCATGTCTCGTCTCGATAGGATCCCTAGTGATGAGGTTGTGAACCAATTAATTAATGCGTTCGTGGAAAGAGATGAGGCAGCTTTTTTCGCAGTACAAAATTCAAAATATATTTCAGTATGTGATATAATGTTATATACATTATTCCTTGTAATATTTACAAATAAACTTAGCTTTGAAATGTACTGTGCAACTGATGTAATCTTCTCAGTGTATTTTCTCTTATGTGCACAAAAATATTTTATCATAATTTGCGTAACAGAAATGAAACACAGACAGAAATTGCTTTATGGAAAAGAAAGTAAAAATAGGCGTTATAAGTACAGTGAAGAATGTGAAAATTCTCATTTTGCACTACATGGTTTATGGTAAATTTCGATAAATATAAGTTTAAAATATATTTTTGAAAATTTGGTCAGTAACCAATTTTACAAGCAATAGTTTTCTCGTGACTTGATGAAAACACGCACGCAGCAGAACTCTTTCGTTTATCTTTCACGTGAGCAGCAGGGATATTTAATAGAAGAATGATTATTATAAAGCATAGCTTTCCCTTCCATTATCTTTCCTTCTTCCATTATTTAACTCTACACAGATTTGAAAACTGTTGTACACGTTGGCTCTCCGTGGGCTACCCCCAGTAAACTGGACGCTCGAAGCAGACGACAAACGAGCTCTCTCCGAGTAGTGACGTATTAACATGGCGGGGGTTGTTTTTCAGCGCAACGCTAGCCTTGCAACTTTGGAAGTGGTTTTCGCCTTAAACTGAACGCAGAGAAACGAGAAAAAATTGCAGGGGTCATTTTCTTAGGGTGTAGTTTTTAAAATTGCTTTTAAAAAATTTAGTGGAAATGTCCATTTCACTCGAAAATTGAAGGATGGCACATTTTACTTTGAAACTCAAAAATAACCAAAATGTCACTTACCATGTTTTACACCCGAGCCCTTCAATTATCTTCCACCAACAGGATTACATGTTTACAACCTGAGCACTGCTTTGAAGAATCAGTGCGTTTACACTAAGTTGACGAGCTGTATCCTTGCGGGTGGCCTTCGCTACTCCGCGCAGAGTGTGAGAGAGATACGTTTATGTAGTTGCCACCTACTCGCCCTTTGGGTGGTCGACAGCAAGGACAGAACGCAAGCATAATGACGCGCAGCCGGTAGCTCCTCCCCCATGCTACTGCGCAGCCGGGCTTGGGCAGGGTTCACCCGCAAAGATACAGCTCGTCAACTCTAGTTCGTCTGCATTTTCAGTGTTATTTTTGCCTATCATAATTAAATGCTTCGTTCTCAGCACGTTATAGTTCCTGGAAATCACATCGCATTCGCAATATTTAAAAATATCACGTAATTGAAACGTTTCTTCCATGCCAGCCATGACAACATGCCAGGAGTGCCCTTCCCCCCCAAGGCCAGTGGTGCAACCCCCCTTCAAATCTCGCCATGTGTCCCCCCCCACAAATCATGTGGTAATCCACATGAAGTATTTAATTACCAGGGGCGGCCACTCATATGGACGATACGGACACCGCACTGCCGTGTGTAACCACTAGTGAACAAACATTACATTAACATTTATATATTAGCATTTACATTGTCTGTATTCAAATATTCCGTTGCTTATAGATCGTTGGTTAGTCGGTTCTGTATTCATTCTTCCGCGACAATTGCGAAGTTTGCACGCCACTGTGCGAGGGAATACGCAACTTCGAGAGAAATCTGGCGGGTCACCGTCCTCTCACTTTACGAGACGCAGAGCCATAGACATACTGCATAGAGCGATTATCTTTGCGTAGAGCATTCATGTATCGCTAAAACAAGGTCTCAATCACCAGTCATTAAGAAAAGGTTGCCAAATTTTAAATTTTATTAGTGCGAAACGGCGATACTGCAAACGCACGCTCGTGCTTAACAATAGACGGTGTTAAAGGCGTCTTTATGAAAGAGAATTAAAGACAGATATTTCAATAAGAGAGAAAATAAGCGACAGTTTGTAAGAAGTTGAGAATGTCATTACTTGGTACAAACGTGTGCATTATCGCTGATGAAACGAGTGTCTATAGATTTTCCATTTTTTGATGTCATTGGAGAAAGAAGATATTTACTGCATTCTATAAGATCGACCACAAGGAAAAAAACCGTGGGACTAAAAGTCCCCGCGCAGCTTTCCCTTCTTCCCTCCACCTCGGGCCATAAGGAAGCATATTCCACTCTCCCCCTCCCCTACTCGCGGGGGTACGGTGCACAGGAGTCGCCGGTCTGCACAGGTTGTTTTGCTCGTGGTTCCACTATGTACTACAGTGCTTTTCTTCTATACCTGTCACAAGCTGCACGTGTGAGAGAGAGTTTTCTCCAAGCTTACCCAAGGCTCCTTCATACATTGACGAAAACGCGCAGTGCAGACGTTCCGTTTTAAACAGATTTTTCAGTTACGAGCAAAGATAGGACCTCGGGGTTTGTTTTCTATCCTTCAGAAAATATGGCTGCGTAATTCCTACAAAGCAGAAATTTTGAAAAAGACCCTGCTTAATAAGTAAATTGGGCATAAAAATGGGAAAAACCGTAATTTTCACATGCAATTATCTCGTTAACCACACAAGCTTATGGAAAACTGTTTTGTTGGGGCCATGCAATGTTCATTGTACTTGACATTAACATCATCACTCTAGAAGTCAGTTTTTTCTATTTTGAGACTGTTTGAGGAAAACGAAACCCTTGCAATACGTAAAAGTGTCCCTGCACTGTGGCGACATCTCGTGCAGATAGTTAGAAGCGTTCTAAACCACACCCACATTAGAACGCGGAGGGATACAACAAAATAGCTCGTGAAGACAAAACACGATCGCAAGAGACAGGGAAGTGTGCTTGCGTCAACTGGACGTGTTCAATTGCAAAATATGGGTGACGGCAGCAAGTGTGTTTGGCGTAAGATGTGGGCTCCGAGAAAATCGTCTGCTGCAGAAACTACAATGAAGTTTCAAGCGCTACAAAATCGCCGGCAAAATAAGGGTTCAGAATGAAATATAAATAATACCTATCCGTTTACTACATCATCAAATGGGGAAGTATTTATCGGTTTCCATTAGACGTTTACATTGTACGTACGTAAACCAGTAACGTTATTTTGAGCAATTCAATTAAACCGGTGTCCTTGGCAAATATTACGCTATAATACGTAGAACAAGTTTCCTGGGGGTCCGGACCCCCCCGAAAGGATTATGAAGTACTAAAATTAAATAATGTAAATATACTCCTTTAGCAATTTTTGCGTATTCGATGGATAATTTCCTCTGAACGCGTATTGGAGGGAAGGATTATAGAATAAATATAATACGGCTTTGAAGTATAGCACCCGAAATACTTATCAAGTACTACTATTTTTACTCTGAATATTTTGGAAGGCAATGATTAGGATCGAGATCATAAGGCTTTGAAAGACATAAAGGATTTATTTAGGGCGTCTGGACCCCCTCCCCCAAACGAAAAGATTACCAAGTAATAAAATAATAACAATACTCGTTTAGCATTTGTTGTATATGATGGTTGTTAGCTTTATCTGAAGAGATTGAACTTATTGGAAGGCAAGGATTATATTGGGATAGCACGGCTTTGAATGATATTACAAAGAAGGTTTATGCATACTACAACTCATAACAATATGTATACAATATCTATCAGAAACTTCACTGTATCTAACATTTATTTCGTTATGCAATTAACGAAATTAAGTGTCCCTTTTCTGTCAAACATGTAACACCTGCACATGCCATCAAGACGAAGAGAGTAACTTTCTGGAAATTTGACGAAGAGCTTAACGCCAATATCGTGAACACCACACATAATTACTATTACCACGTGTAGGGTAATAGTAATTATTACACGGAGAAGGTACTGTATCTTTGGTCTGTGGACACAGAAAGGTGTTAAAATAGAATACATCCAGAGATATGATCAATTCTGGAAGAAGAATATGGAAACGCAGCTACAACAATTCTATGTTGAGTGTCTACTACCAAAACTTGTCTATCCACGGCACACATGTTCAATGCAGATCCGAAATCCCACGAGAATAATCCAAGCCCAAAATAGAAGGGAATAAAAAAAACCACCGGCAAACTGATCAAGAAGGAGAATCTTTCTAAATGAGGTAACCTTTGTAGGTAACGTATGCACTGTTTGTGGCATAGTTGGAAGTAGTTATTTCTGGGAGGCCTACACATAACGTACAGCAACAGATTTTACTATAGTAAGTATTTAGAGGCTAATTTCTTCATGAATTTGATCTTATTTATGTATTGCAGTGCACAGGAGGCGTTTTGTATAACAACAGAGCATATGTTTACCTTTGAGACTGATTTTGTCATATAAATTGGTCGCAAAGTATTATTAGCTTATGTAACGTAATGTACAGAAACACAGGGCGCTTTCCAATTATTGTGAGAATTTCGTTGTCATGTATTTGTTCTTATTGTATTACATAGTGTATCTACGTGCACTGCTGTTCATGAATATTTAAGAAGCTCATTGTTTGTGTCCGTGTATGATTTTTTTAAATTTTTTGTAGCCCAGTAATTTTTTACCTGTTTGTCCGATTTTTTTCTTTTCTTGTTATTTGTACTTCAAATAAGCAAAAATTGGAATATTATACAGGGTGGGCCAGATTCAATTGGGCAGTTTTCGAACATTAGTAACCAATAAATCCAACAGCATACGGAAAAATTGGAAAGTACATTTTGTTGTCGATAGATGGCTGCATCATACGGTATGCTGTGAACGAGGTTGATCGCTGGATTGGCCGTCGAGGGCCTGTGGACTGGCCAGCCCGATCACCCGACATCAACCCACCAGACTTTTTCGATTGGGGTTACCTCAAACGCAAGGTGTACGCTAATCCCATTGACAGTGAGCAACATATGCGTGAGGTAATTGTTCAGGAGTTCAAGAATGTTCAGGTTAACATGTGTAGGAAGGCGTGTGAAAATGTTGCTTTGCGTCTACAAGCCTGTGTTGACTTAGATGGTGCCCAGGTCGACCACTATCTTAAAAATCAATGACTTATGTGTGTGTGATTCCATTTTTGTAACAATTTTGTAGCCGTTGGAATTGTTAACATTTGTCAATAAAAATAAAATGAAGAAAAAATAAAAATAACATCTAATCAAAAGCTGCCTAATTGAGTCTGGCCCACCCGGTATATCTACATAAGAAACTGTTACTTAAGCAAGAAAAATAAATGTACCTCGAGAAAAACCAGTCTACTCGGTTCCCTGCGATGTAGATGGCAATGTCTGTTCTCATCATCCCATTCATTACTCTTCACCACGAAATAAACTTTATCTGCAGAAAATAATACAGAAAGACTACTAATTCAGTAACGCACAACTTTGCTCTTCCAGTGTGAACGTTGTTCGTTGTAAAAGCAAAGTTGTAAAACTACAATTTTAGCATACGTGTAGTTAATTGTACATGATCAGAATGATATGTGTATATCTTATGGAACACTGTCCATTCAATGAACCTGTTGTGATCACTGACTGGGCAAACTGAAGAAATGTTTAATTCGTGCTCTGTCTTAAACTAACTAGTGTCACACGAAAATATAAACAGTTCATATTATTAGATTACTATTGTTAATAAATGTTATAATAAAAAGAATGTATTGCCGGCTCCCGTGGCGGAGTGGTTAGCACATCGCGCTACGACGCCAGGGGTCCCGGGTTCGAATCCTAGCCTGGGCATCGTTGTATGTGAGCAGTGGCGCAGGAACGTTTTGCATTTGGGGGGTACAAAATTCACCCTCCCCCATATATATATATATATACACACACACACACGCACACACACACACATACTACTTCAAACCAAGTGTCACAATAATAATAATTATTATTATATTTAATTAAATTAAAATATTAATTAAATATGTAAATTAATTAAAAATGAATTATTATTATTACATGAATAGGTAAAATATAGTAAAATAATATAGATATAACAGCACGTATTCATTATCTAGCTTACGTGTAGTTAAGATCGACAAGATTTGCATAAAAACAACTGCCCTGGCAAGGAATTTAATGTCAAATAGAAAAATAATTGAATATTTATTAAATAACAAAAAAAGGAGTTGGATCCAATTAATGAAAAGTAAAGTTCCTGATTAATATTTTATGGAGGATATTAGTAGTGTCCATAAATGTTTGGAACCCTTCAAAGCTGTATGCGTCAAATTCCTTGCCTTTAAATAAGTTCAGCGGAAATAATCATCGAACAAAAGCTAAACAATATTTTGATTATTTACTTTTACTACTTGGTAAGTCTTTCGGGGAGGGGGATCAGGAAACCCCCCCCTTAAATACGTCCTTGATATCTAAGTAAAATGTGAAATATTATATTTTAGAACAACACACACGAATGTCTTGTTATTTAATGCATATTTTGCATAAATATTTTTTCTTTGTTTTTCTTAGAATTTAAAAAAAACAGATTTTAAAACCAGATAAAAATTCTGAAACATATAAAGCTCCGGACCTCGTTCGGGGTTTGTTTTAATTTAACGGAACGGAAAATCAGGAGTTTTAACTGTGAAAATTGCGAACAAAGATACATCTATTCATTTTAATGCAGGTTGAGATTAAAGGGGATGAGGAGGATCTTCGGCCACCCCAACCAGAAATAATCATCTCCCACCCAATGGATATAGAAATTACAATATTAAATATATAATACTTATGGAGTTCCACTTCAGTTCTTTTCATTCTAATTTTAAAGTGCCATAGCTACGCATAAAAATATCTTAAACAATTTATGGCAGATGTGTACCACATCCAATGCCTTTTAGAAGCCATGTATTTGGTATTTTCTCAGACACCTATAGGGCGTTGTATTAAAAAAGAAAATAAAACTCGAGTTGAGATGGTTCCCGATCAAGAAGTTTGAAATATTTGTGAAACATTTGACAAAGCATTTATTTCTTATATAATTACAATTAGCTGTACCTAATGACACTCTACAAGCACTTTATCATTACATATACAAAACCGAAATCCTTCAGATCTCAGAGGAAACAAGGAAAGTTATATGCTCAAGACTTTCTTTCTTCTTTTCAATCGTTGGTGGACAATATGAAGAGCCGGCCAAGGTTTCTTTTCGTATGTAATGGTATTAAATGCAGGTACATGCGTGTGTTTTTGGGTGACATGTCAATTTCTCGTTTATGTGAAAAGGTAAACTTTAATGTAAGCAAAAGCATGTGCACGTCACAGTTAAAAATTTTCGCATCTACAGAGAAAATCCAAAACGCATTCCCACCTCGCCGGCCTCCGTGACGACGGGGGTTAGCATAGCGCGCTATGACGCCAGAGGTCCCAGGTTTGAATCCCGTCCTGGGCATGGGTGTTATTTGTGAGTGTATATCAATTTCATCATATCATCACTCATCCTCATCTTCGCGATTAGCCAAAAGTGGCAGAAATGCGAAGTAAAATAATAAAATAAATGAATCAAACACCTTGTGAATCCATCCAATCCAAAATATACCAATAGAACCTGCAGTGAATCTCATTTATGTCGTTCATTCATCTGACTAATGTAATGTATAGTTTGACTTTAGGGTTTAACTTAAAATGGCGTTGTGTTTGTGTTGCATTCGATATCACAATTAGATTATAAGCAATTAATATCCAATTATAAGTATACCCTAATACATAGATAAAAATAAGTCCCCCTGATAAAGTCGCAAATTGCATCCTGTTTAAATGTCTAGGAAAAATTTAATTTCACCTAGGAATGATATCGCTATGCGATGAGTCGAGAATTGTCACAGCCTCATCTCATCTCCTGTGTGGTGAGGTCCTTCTCGTTCTTGTTTGTGCTTATTTTTGTTTCGGTTTCCACTCTGAAGTTATTAAAACTTATTCTAGATTCACTTCATGCTCAAATAGGCTAATCGGGACTATATTTCCAAAAAAATTCTTAAAATATAGGTTTAAGTATAGTTTTCCGTACACCATCTTACAAAGTTATGAAAATATGGGTGAGGTACAGGAGTACATTGTACCCCCCAAGTTGGTCTGTCGTGTCTCGTCTCGTTTGTGTAAATATTTCGTTTCGAAAAATTGCATTTTAAACATTCAAAAGAAAATGGAGTCAGTCATATACTCTTCTGATGAAGATTTGGATCTTATCTTCGAATCGACGAGGCCACTTCTTTAGCATTCGTCTGCAGCATGATTTTCTGAGAGCAAATATGGTTCCATCGTTCCACACACATTTTAAACAATTTTCATCTCCTTAAGGAGGTTACCAAGAACACAGGTCAATGAACAAACTAGTAGCAAGCACAATGTAGTAGAATAAGTTTGCAATGGATTGAATTTCTGTGGTAAGAAAGATAATGCTCATAAATTATAAACAATATACACTTTTTTTATTGGGTGAATTGAAAATAGGTTCTTTTAACAGTAGCACCTTCCGTCTGCTGTAAAATTACCAAAAGGGGGTACAACTCGATTTACTAGGGTACAGTACCACCCTTTAAAAATTTGGGGGTACAATGTACCCCTGAGAGAGAGAGAGAGAGAGAGAGAAAGTGCCTTTTCCCCTCCCTGCCTCTCCCACATAATGATATATCCAAGATTCAAGACATGAAAGCGCTCTGTGTTTACTATTCCATTTCATGAATGTTTGAGAATCTTTTGTCATCAAATTACGGATTTACTATCCATGAAAAATTCGTTACGTGTTAAAAGAACGATAATTCATGTTTGCTTTCTTCGCTCGCCTGCGCGCCAGATTGTCAACTGCTTCACAACAAACAAATTCTCGTCCTTCCACCCTTGCAAGCGATTGTGTTTGTTTCCCCTCAGGTACCCCCACCCCACCCCAACTGCTCTCCCGTCAGCCGTGAACAGTAAACAACGAATGCCTACCTTCAACGATCTCATATGAAGATCTGTTTCCATGTGTAGGTAATCTTTTATACTTTTTTAAAATCATTTCGCTGTTTCTTTAGCATAACTTGTGTAGGTTCGTTAGGGACTATTTACTGTGTCGGAGCTCTACGAGGAAGTAGAAGCTGAGACCCAAGCAAACTGTGAAGATTGCCAATCTCGTGACGTACTCGGTTACGTCCGAGATACGTTACAGAGTAAGCCACGCAAAAACCAACCCACATGACCCTCCTTTTTTCTTCTTCTTCCTCAGATTCGACTTTCGTCAAATGTATGAAGGAGCCTTAAAACTAATTAAGACCAACTCAGAAGCAGGATAGATTGGAAGTCCTGCTCTTGCTATTTGTGGAACAGGAAAAAGCTTAGTCTATTGATGTGTGTGTAATTTCTATGCAATTTGATTTCTTTTCTACTACATATATTCAGAAATTTTCAACACTGTCATTTAGTGAATTTACGTTCCTTTACAAACATCAGTGCCGTTAAAGAGCCAAGTGATTGTGTTGCAAAATATGCTATTAAAAAGGTACAAGACGTCATTTTTTCCTTTGTGCACACCCAAATATAAAGTTCCAGCTACGCCTATGAGGCGGAGCTACTGCGGAGCATGCGCACTCGTCTGGTCCCCCTCGAACATCCGGTTATGCTTACGATGCTATGGACGTTAGTAGAAAGGGCAAAGTGGAGATTCTTTTACAAGGAAATAGGGTGTCAGCTGTGTAGCATATGGTTGTACAGTTCGATCGGGAACAAATTTATTGAGTCAAGTATCACTTCGTAGGTTTCCGAAGGACGTATAGAGACGAAACCTGTTGATACAAGCAGCACGAAGAAAGGATTGCTACCCGGAAAGGATTTGTACGACTTGCATTTTGTTAGAAATATGTTGATCGTTTATCTGCGTATTGTGTTGTGGTGAAAAGCACGGCTCTTAGTGAGGTTTCAAACCGAAGCGACACGCGACATCAGTGGTTCGTACCGAAGTGACAAGCGACACAGGTCCATTTAGTCTATAAATAAGCATTTACCGCTCATGGCAAAATCAAGTCTCAGGCAGCACAATACACGCCATTGGAAATCTGAGCGACACGTGCAGCTTGTCGTGTCGCTTCGGTTCGAAAAATTTCATTTATCACTGAGGATTCACTTGTAAGTGGCACGGAGATTACACAGCGAAGTGACAAGCAACAGCCCCTTTACTCTAAAGGAAACAATTCACCTTGCATAGGAGTACAACAGACCGACGCGACACGATGTATGGTACTGAGAAAACAACAGTCCAGTCCAAGCGATACGTGCATTTTCTCGTGGTGGATTGGTTCGAAAGGAAGCTTTCAGACTGCAGCGATACGTGTATCTTGGAAACCAACATTCAAAAATAAACAACACCTTCCGAATTAAAAAGACACGACAAATTGCAGGTGTCGCTTGTTGCTCGGAATGGGCTGTTTTATCACTACCGTGCATTGTGTTGCCCAGGCCTGTTATTTTCGGAAGCGTACTGGTTATGGTTTGCTTTAGATCGAATGCTTCTTTGCGAAATCCCGATATCGCTTGTCGCTTCAGTTTGAAAACACCCTTGTTGTTTGAAGTAAATTCGTGCAAGTGAAAATGGCATGCCATATCATAGGTTTTCCCTAAATCCCTCAGGCGGAAAGGCGAGGTTGAAAGCACATATAGACGGTGTTAAAGGCGGAGCTACCGCGGAGCATGCGCACTCGTCTGGTCCCCCTCGAACATCCGGTTACGATTACAGTGCTATGGACGTTAATATGAAAGGGCAAAGTGGAGATTCTTTTACAACGAAATATATTTCGGTTGTGTAGCATATGCTTGCACAGTTCGATCGGGAACATATTTATTGAGTCAAGTATCACTTCATAGGTTTCCGAAGGACGTAGAGAAACGAAATCTGTTGATACAAGCAGAACGAAGAAAGGATTGGTTACCCGGAAAGGATTTGTACGACTTGCATTTTGTTACAAACATGTTGATGATCGTTTATCTGCGTATTGTGTTGTGGTGAAATACACGCATCTTAGTGAGGTTTCAAACCGAAGCGACACGCGACAGCAGTGGTTCGTACCGAAGTGACAAGCGACAGAGGCCCATTTAGTCTATAAATAAGCATTTACCGCTCATGGGAAATCAAGTCTCAGGCAGCACAATACACGCAATTGAAAATCTGAGCGACACGTGCAGCTTGTTGTGTCGCTTCGGTTCGAAAAATTTCATTTATCACTGAGGATTCACTTGTAAGTGGCACGGAGATTGCACACCGAAGCGACAAGCAAAGCCCCTTTACTCTAAGGAAAACAATCCACCTTGCATACTACTACAACAGACCGAGGCGACACGATGCATGGTAGAGAAAGCAACAGTCCAGTCCAAGCGACACGTGCATTTTCTCGTGGCGAATTGGTTCGAAAGTAAGCTTTCAGACTGCAGCGATACGCGTCTCTTGGAAACCAAAATTCAAAAATAAGCAACACCTACCGAATTAAAGAGACACGACAAATTGCAGGTGTCGCTTGTCGCCCGGAACGGGCTGTTTTATCAATGCCGTGCATTGTGTTGCACCGGCCTGTTATTTGCGCAAGCGTGACTGGTGACTGGTTTGCTTTAGATCGAATGCTTCTGTGCGAAATCCCGATATCGCTTATCGCTTCAGTCTGAAAACTCCCTTGTTGTTTGAAGTAAATTCGTGCAAGTTAAAGTGGCATGCCATATCATAGGTTCTCCCTAAATTTCTCAGGCGGAAAGGCGACGTTGAAAGCACATATATTTACTAGCATTTGTTATGTGTCATTACTTTTGCAGATTTGTTGGCAAAGATTCACTTAAGCATACTTTATAATATAATAATATCACTAGTTTTATAGAATTATCTTTCCCTCACTTTTTCATTTACAAAATAATTGAATATATCTAAACTTTCGTACGTTTTGAGTTCGTCGTGCGTCTACATGAGATTCTTGTTTGTAGTATGCTATACAACTGGGGGCCACAAAGACACGTCATATTTTAATAATCTGCTCTGCAGTTGATCATCCGACGGATTCTAGACGTCCACTCCTTCATAGTAGAACTTTAACAAATACCTTGCTTGACTATCGTCGCACAATTGATGAAAACAAGCGTCCATTTCTTACTTCGTATGCCGGTGAATCTGCACTGGCAACAACGGGGACTGGACTAAACCGGAAGTTCCTGGGGGACCGAGCAAGACCTCACCAATGTTGATGTTTACATTTTTAACACGGTCTATATTTACTAGAATTTGATATGTGTGATTTCATTACTTCTGCAGATTTGTTGGTAAAGATTCACTTAAGCATACTTGAATTATCTTTCCCTCACTTTTCCATTTACAAAATACGTAATTGAATATATCTTATAAACTTTCGTACGTTTTGAGTTCGCCGTGAGTGTACATGAGACAGTGGCGTCTCCTGAACATGAACTTCAGGCGTTGGCAAGAAGGAATGTTAATCCCTCTCCCTCTCATTTCTGTGAACCAATATTACAAATTTTCTCCGTACCTTTTTGGTGTAAATTTATAAATATTTAGAAAAAACATTAAATTACATAAATTATTTTAAATGAAGTAAATACTCATTTAAAATATTAATATATTTGAAGGATAAGGAGAAGCAAGGACTGTTTAAACGAGAAAATTAATGTTCAATACTTCGCCCCACAATTAATTTTTAAAGCACGAGTTTGCAACCAAAGTGGTTGGTGGAACTCCTATCACCCCTACAAAAAACACCGTGGACATAAGAATGACCCGTTCATTGAAAAATCGCTAAAATGCACATGCACATTCCCGGTTTTTTCCCTTACCCTTCATTTATCCTTCCAAAAAGTAAATTTTGGAAAATCAACTGCTCATTTCTTACAGTTACTTGAATTCCAGCTCCATTCTTCTTTCTTTAGAGAGAAATGCTCAGATCACCGCCTCATAAAATTTCGATTTATCCCCTTCTCGGAGCTTAGAAAGTAATTCCTTCTCGATGGAGATAAGACTTAAATTCGTCATCCGGTTCTGAGTTTGAGTAGATCGGCAGAATGTGTGGATCCTCTTCAGTGATGAGAACGATCTCTCGACAGATGACGTCGTGGAAGGAATTGTTGCCATCAACACTGCTAATTTATATACTATTTCCGTAAACCCACCCATTAGGTTCGTGTCCAGTAGATAATTTATAATCTCAATTGGTGTTTTCTCTGATCCTTCAGTAGAAGCATACCAAACATAAAGTTCATTCTGCAGTTTGGTTAAATTAAACAGACTGCCTTAAATTTCCTGCAATTTATGTATGAGATGGTGAGGAAAGTTTTCTCTTTTATTCAAGTAGTCCCGTTTTGTGGGATTTAGTAAATCAAAATATTGCAATTTTTCAAATGATGCGAATGTAATTGTTATCTGGTTGCTGATTTTATCAATGATTTCAAAGTAAACCCTCCGGCAGTTGTGTTTCTGTGATTCGTTGTTCAGTCGCCTCCTTTTCATTTCAACAACCTCTTCCTCTTCTACTGCACCAGTTATAGAATTCCATAGTGTTTCGAAATTCTCACTTTCCTTTTTCAGCTGTTGTTTAAATTCAGTTATTTTATTACTGCAATACAAAATATCAACATTTTTAGACTGCAATATACTGAATAATACGTCTGAACAGGCAAGCAAGTTGTATAAAGCCTTTTTTTAAAATATATTTTCGAAATCCTTCAGGAAGTTAGAAAATCCTCTTGGAGTCATTGCAGTCAAATGATCGAAGTCTCTACTTTCACTAACATGTTCAAAAAACATAAGCAGTGCTTCTCTGTTGTCATTGACTGTCCACACTAGCCTAGAGGTAAAATTTCATCTGGTAGGAGCTAATGACGAGAGCTTTCTGGACATGAAAGCAGAAAGTTCGTGTAACCTCTTTGGAGAATGAGGTTTAAGTGATTTAAGACCACAAAAGAACACCTTAAGCTCTTTGTTACATTCTAACGATTGTTGCAGCACCAAGTTCATGACATGAACATAACAATGCGTAAAAAAAGCTTTCGGATAATTTTCCAAAACTTTACTTTGAAGGCCATTCAAATGACCACTCATTACAGAATATCCATTGTATGTCTGGGCAATTAATTTATCCCCACACTTATATTTATCCATTATTTCAGTCACGTGTCTAAAAAGAGCTCCTGCAGTTTTATAGGCGCTCATGTCATGAAATCCAAGAAATCTTTCAATGACTTTTTTCTGTGAGGCCGAAAAAAAAACGTAACACTGTTGACACCTGAGATTTTTTGCTAATGTCTGATGTTTCATCGACCATGATGGCCACCAAGTCTGTGTTTTGAATTTCATTGTAGATTTCATCTCTCAGAACATCCGAAACTGAATTTATTAAAACATTTTGAATGCCTGCCGAGGTACCGCGAAAAACTGTACAATTTAATAAATGTTCTTTTAATGAGGGATCAAACTCGGCACTTGCAATAAGAAATTCCATGTAATTGCCCTTATTTAGAGATGCTACATGGCCTCGGAATGGCAGTTCTTGCTTTGCTAAATAGCAGAGGGCGTTAATCAACCTCTTTAATATTTCCCTGTTCTCTTTTACTTTTTCACTGTGTAGCTCTATTTCAGCTTTTCGTTGAGTATCCAAAAGAACGTCAATTCTAGTAGGGGTGGCAACAAAACTACTAAATTTGAAGAAACTATAAAGATGCAATTCAGACTCATTGTGTTTTCTCACTGCAGTATTGAGATGATTCAAATCCGCATACCCTTGATAATTCCCAACACCTTTTTTAGTCTAGAATAATAAACATGTCCAACAGTAAAATTTATTTACCACATCACACCCGCAAAGCTAGTCTGAAATTTCATAGAGTTCTTTTCGAAAATGTCTCTCAAAACCTTTTCCAGCACCACTTTTTCCTTTAACACATGTTGACATCGTGAGATTCGGACATGGTCGACGATTGTCAATCACTTGTTTCTTCTCTGAATACGAAAGCGAAGAAAATGAATTATTTAAATACTTTTGCACAACACTTTCACTATTCTCCATCTTAAAATAATCACATCACTTCACACCACACGTTTAAAAAATAATGCACAACAATCACGAGCAAAACAACGCGGAACGCGAGGCGAATGAAAGCCAAATCGTTGGGAACAAATACAACGCCTTGAGAAGGTAACCATGGTGGTGGGTGGCAGGGTGCGCATGCGCGGTCATCCTATGTTTTGGCAGTGGTAAGACGTTGTATTTCCTCTCCAACGCCCTGGCAGTGCAGGTCCGATCTGCCTGCTTGACAACCACTGCGCGCTGCGCCGCGTTCGAAAACTACCGGGCGCTCGAGACTGACAATTGAAGAAAAACGCTCAAAATCGTAATTTATAAAAGTACAGATACTTTCTTCTTTATTTCATTTTCCTTTGGCCGTTGACACACGACTTACACACCCAGAGAAATCGCCACTGACATGAGATACTTATATGTAGTATGCTACACAACTGGCGGCCACAAAGACACATCATATTTTAATAATCTGCTCTGCAGTTGATCATCCGACGGATTCTGGACGTCCACGCCTTCATAGTAGAACTCTAACAAATACCTTTCTTGACTATCGTCTCACAACTGAAGAAAACAAACGCCCATTTCTTATTTCGTATGCCGGTGAATCTGCACTGGCAATAACGGGGACTGGACTAAACCGGAAGTTCCGGGGGGACCGGGCAAGACCTCACCAATGTTTATGTTTACATTTCCACTCAATTTTTTTACAACAATTTTAAAAACTACACCCTGGAAAAATGACCCCTGGCGCTAGAGAAGAATATTACCAGAAACGGATGTTACCGATATTTTAACATTACATAACACAAGGGCCTCGCGAATATATTTCGCACAGGGACTCGCGTTCCCTAACGGCGGCCCTGACAATAACGCTTACTTCTGAAGAAAATTACTGGAATCATAAACAAAGTCAAGCTGGTGGCATATACTATGAAAATTGAATAACAGTGACATTTGTTCTGTGAAATAATTATGAATATTAATAAAGGGGTGTGGAGGACAGAATTTTTTGGGTTGGGAATTTTTTTAAATCCCGACATGGGAAAAATTCGCAATTTCCCGACAAAGTCGGGAAATGTTCAAAATTCCCCGAAGCTCTGGAAATCTCGAATTCTACACGTCATTTTCACTATAAGCGATTGTTTTCGCATTTCTGGTAAAAAAACGAACAATATTTGATAAGTTCGACACATTTACAATGCAGAAAACGTCGACCATTCGGTATTTCCCGACTTTTCGGGATCCCTCACACCCCTAATTAATAGGGGCTATCCACCGGAAGGAAGTGCCTTCGCGCGGACGCCATACTTGTAGCACAACAACTTCCGGTTCGTAGGCTCACAACATGCCGCTAAAGGGAGCTGAGATTGTGTCATGTATGAAAGGAACGAATGGGTGTGTACAAGGAGGATGTAAACTACGATCAGGGCTAAATAATCTTTCATGGATCTCTCTTCATCCATTTCCTCGAGATCTAGGTGCCAAAATTATTGCATTCAAGCTGTCAGGCGTGAAAATTGGAAGCCCATTAGCAGGAGTAGACTCCGCAGTAATGACAACGGATGTGCAGGAACCCAAAAAGTCGGGACCTGAAAAACAATCCCGTTCCGATCCAGGCTTCGGAAAAAATGATGCGTTCCCTACATATTTTTTTTTTGTACTAAATGTCCGAAATTTATTGAAATTAGCAGTTTTTATTCCAGAAATGCAAAATAAATCATCACCCGAGGGTAAAATTGTGTGTATAATTATTATTATTATTATTTTTTAGTATCGGGTAATGTTGAATATTTTCCGCTCCTATAATCTCCCAATTTAGTCGGGAAATAGCATTATTTTTCCCGTTTTCGCGGCGGAAATGTATGACCCGAAAGAAAGGCATCGTTGATAATCCGAGCAGAATGAAGGGGTATATCCCCTACACGTTTTTAATGCCACTGTCACCGTCAATAATAAATGGTGGACAATACGAAATGTTAGTATTAAGCAGGGCATTAGCCCCTCTTTTAACTGATTTTGTAGAACTTTATGAAGAATAATGATAAGGAAAGATTTTCCTGCTAAGTTGTGTAGACTCTGTGGCCAGGAGAGTTCTGGATGCGTCAGCGTGTATAGTGCAATAGCAGAACGTGAAGGTTTACTGACGAAAATAAATAACCATATACCCAAAGATGTAAGTAAATATTTTTACGTATAGAAGATATTTCACAGCATGTCACGTATTTTCAAGTGGCGTCACTAGTAAAATTTCATTTGTCAATCCTGGTGGCACTACTTTTCGTCGCTACTTGTCCAACTGACGGATATGTGGGTAACAGTTCGTTAACCCTTCGTTGGTAACAGTTTCATAGATCGGAGACATATTAACATAGGATATTTTGTGTATCGCATGGTTCGTACTTACCAATTGTGTATTGCGGAACATAGTTGAAGGTGCCATTATGCTTTTTACACGAAAACTAAACGCTTTTTCTGCTAAAATAACGCATTTTTCTGAGTGCTAGCGAACGCACGTAATGGTGCGATATCGCTTACTTTGCGAATGATATCGCTTCTTTTGTTTTCGAATATCATTGTTTCCAACCTTGTTCACCGAAAAATACCTACTATCGTGTTCGTCAAGTGTGCAAAATGTGGATGCTAGCTGATGGATAGCCCCACGAACCATTTCCGATAAGGTTAGGTTAGGTTTGGTTAGGCAAACATAGTTAAAAAATATATATATATTGGAAACACTGACATGATATCCCGGTCAAATAGATATCACGATGAAAGAAAATACCTCGACTAACGTTGGAAATCTTAGAGAAACTAATTTCCGTAAGTAGTTTCTTCTGTAAAAATAAAGTAAGAAACGTTTCTCCGATGTATGAAACTGTTACCATTCTTTTGCTTCCTTTCTTCCGTTGCGGAACATGCAATATGGCGTGCACAGCTGTGGATGATCGCGCGTCGTGCTTGTGTTTTGTCTATTTGGAGTGGGTATGCAGTGTTTCCACCTTCTTAACCAAAAAATACCTACTTTCGTATTCATTATGTCATTACAAACCATTGACGGATAGCCCCACAAAACCATTCACGATAGCCCCACAAAACCATTCACGATAGCCCCACAAACCGTTGACGGATAGCCCCAAAAATTATTCACAATAGCCCCACGAACCATTGATGGATAGCCCCAAAAACCATTCACGTTAGCCCCACGGAACATATCTGGCTAAGTTAGGTTAGGTAAGCATATAGTTAAAAAAAAAAAAAATCTTGTTAAAAAAAAAGGCACATTTGGAAACACTGGCGAGACCGAGTGTCTTTCGATGCTCATGCCATCTGCAGGTACATAATGGAAACAACGGCATAATGTTGTCGCTTTACAGAAAATGCAAGATCCTTACATAAAAAAGTGATTATTTCTTGTTCTGCAGCATTCCATGGTGAAGTTTTCAGTTTCCGCGAAAGAAAATACCTCAAAGAACTTCGACAATACTACAGAAACTGATTTCAGTAAGTAGTTTCTCCTGTACATTTGAAGAAAAGTGTCTCTGATATAACGAACTGGTACTGAATTTTGCCTGGGTTATTGTAAAAAAAAGAAACAATCCTGGTCGGTCTTTTCGGGTTGCTTCAGATAAAACCTGGGCAAGACTGAATTTTATTGTTTTTGTAAACTTTCCGTATCCGGAAAAAGTCGAGACTCTCTATTTATGTCACTTTCCATATTCATACTTACGTATTCTGCATTGAGAAACATTGCTGAAGGTGGCATTTTGCTTTTTTCACGGAAATAATCTATATTTTCAACGTATGAAGTAAGTTTTGTACGTTTCTATGTTTGCCTAACCCAACTAATTAAACATTGTTGATCGGCCGAACACCTCTCACTCGTTTATTTCATAACTACTTATATTCGTACTTACCTATTGTGTATTGCGAAACATTCTTTAAGGTGACATTTTACTTTTCTGACGAAAATAATGTCAATATCAGTAATTATTGTTCGTCCTTTTTTCGCTTTCTTAAGAGACAATATGGTGGGTACAGCTTAAGTAGTGTCAGTGGGTATACAGTGTTTCCAACTTTCTTAACCGAAAAATGCCCCATGGACCATAGCCCCAAAAATCATTCACGGTAATGGTAGGTTTGGTAAACATAGTTAAAATTTTGGGTCGTAGTAATATCGAGAATGTATTTTTCGTTTTTTCATCTTCTTGCAAAACAACCACGTCGTTGGAAACACTGACAGGAGATTACATCATCATCATCCGGTTCACGTAGACCAAGGAAGGAACAGCAACGGTAATTGTGTGTCGGAGAGATATTTTTCGGGGAAAACACATGATTTACCGCTCCAGCTAGAGGCCAGCATAGTCTGCCTTTTACCTACCCACTGCCCGCTTGCACGCGATAACAGGTTTACCTGCTCGCCTGCCCACGGCAACGAGTCGACTTGCCTCTTTACCTGGGTTCTTGCTCTTCAAGGCACTCTGCGCTTACAAGGTACCTGGGCATTCATCAAGACCCGGGCGCCTGCAAAACCTGCTGGAAGGAAACAGCCCTCCGGCAACGTGTCGCTCCAGGTGTTTCATCACCACGTGGACGGCTGCAGCCAGTGTTGCCTACTTGCGTAGCTACTAAATCCTACGAAGTCCTAGGAGGAGTTTCTTCTCCAAGGAGAATTTATATACTTAGCGATTTCAGTTCAGCGTAAGCAGTTTTTATCTTATTGCCAGGAAATGCACGCAATATTACAGTTTCATTTATCTAAATGAATGATCGAGCAAACAAAAATCTCCTCACTGAAAACTAATTGTTTTTCATTGCATGGTGCCTTAACCAGGCATGCAGAGGCGCAACCAGAGGGGGCATTGCTCACAACCTCTGACGGAAATTGTCTATCGGAGGGGTCAGGATGGGGGTCAAACATTAAAGTACAAGTCTCATCAAGTTCAATGCCGTAGCAAAGGGGTAGCGGGAGTCGGCCCTGAGCGCCGAACGATCTAAGTGAGAAAAGTTTTAAAACAGAGAATGCTATGGCGGCCCGTGATATTATTTGCTATTAATGTTGGTTTGTTACGAGTTGGATGAATTAATTATGTAATACGTCGCTCCATGTGAAAAGAAAATATTGTAGATGGAAATTTTACATGCCATATGTATGTACATTCGGAATGCATTTATCATGCACTTTCTTTCTTTCAAAAATAGTTTGTGTGCTTGATTTCCATTATTAGCTAACGTGAAATTGACGTGTTGAAAAAAAATATTTCTAATCCTCTGTTTCAACACAAATTCGTGAGAACTGACTTCTACCCCCTTTTTGGGTGATTTATGAGGATAATAATGCCTTTCATGCTACTTTATTACTATTATTGTGATTGTTGTTGTTGTTACGTTTATCCACGTACTTGCCCCCCCTCCCCCAAACGAGGGTAACGGCAATGCCCCTGGCTGGCTACGGCCCTGGTGTTCGCAGTAGAACAGTGTGTTGTTTGACTCGCGACCTGAGCGTCGAACGTGACATGTTTCAGTACTGCCCTATATCACTATATATACGTATATTGGTTATTTACGACATATACTTATGGATCCTGTGCCACGGAAAACCTATTTCAATGTGTGTGTGTGGGGGGGGGGGGGTAGCAACATTCGTAAATCTCATTTCATTGGTGATGTGGCTTACGAAGCTTTGAGTTCCCTTTTTTAAGTAGTGAAAATCTATTGCAGTTGGCAACACTGCAGAACGGTGTGGGCCAGGTGCAGTTTCTACTCGAAGCAACTACGTCATGCAGAGGGAGGTGTCTGTTGTTGATGGAAAGAACGAACTGAGACCTACTAGGTATCGTAAGACTGCGGGTACCCGGCGGGTCTGCAATGCCTGCCAGGAACGATCTGGGCAGGTGGGCATACAAGCTGCTGAAGCGAGGATGTTGCGCAGGTTGCATGGCTTTTCAGGAGCGATGTCTCGCGAACGGGTCTGCTCCAGGTCTTGTGCAGGCCTCTGGCTCCAGCAGATTCTACGATGACAGAAAATATCTCGACGAAGTATCCAAATGCTAGAAAAACTCATTCCAGTAAGTACTTTCTTGTATAAATATGAAGAAATATCGTTATTTCAATTGACAACTTTTACCCCTAACTAAACCTAACCTAACGTTACATAATGTTTCGTGGGGCTATCGTCAATGGTTTATTATGTTTGTATTTTTTGGGCGAAGAAGTTTGGAAACACTGCATATCCAATGAAAATCGACAAAACACAAGCACAACATGCGATGATCTACGAAGGTGTACGTGCCATATTGTGTCTTACGCAAGCGAAAAAATGAAAAGAAAGAAGTACTCGTAATGTCAAAAATTGAAATTACTTTCATGAAAAAAAAAAACACGTCAAGACACCTTAAAGAATGTTCCGCGAAGCAGATAGGTAAGTAGGAATGTTAAAAATGACGAAACGAAGAAGTGAGATGTGTTTGTGCGATAGTAAATATTTAATTTTAAATTATATACATTTTTCCCAGGTAGTTATGTATCGTAGCATTCAATTTGTATTGTTTAAGGTGACCAAATCAAAAAACTATTTAACATTTCTGTTCTTCCTTTGTGATCAGTTTTCAGGGTTGCATTCCCTGAGGAGGCACATGTATCCAATGACCAGACTCGAGCGTGGGGGGGAGGGGGACTAATAACATTTTTTGGGCGAATTTACAATACCGGGAACTTCCCCAATTTCATTCATATTTTGCATACCCAATAACGTAGGGATCGTAATCTCGAATCTGCATTTAAAATTTGGCGCACATGTGTAGAACTTGCAAAATAAGCGTGTCCGTCATCACAACCGACACCCTCGATTTCTGAAGAAAAGTAATGTTTACCGCAATATTTTGTGTTTAGAATAACTAGAAAATGAAATATATATATGTTCCTGTTTTTACTACGACCCCAAATTCTAACTATGTTTGCCTAACCTAACCGTGCATGGTTCGTGGTGCTATCCGTGAATGGTTTGTGGTGCCATGCATTGTCAGATCTTAACTACAGATACGTTATCAGGACTCCATAATTAGTGAGTATTCCAATTATTAACGAAATTATGGCATTTTAAAGAGATTTTTTCAAAGCAAAACACATGAGCGCCAATTTTCAACTGCAGATTCGTGATTAGGAGCCCTACATTATTGAGTATGCGAAATATGAACGAAATTGGGAAAGTTCCCGGTATTGTAAATTCATGCCACACTTTTCTCCTGAGATTTCAGCCTGTGTATGAGAGTGGTGGACACCCACCATCATGAGGGAATTGGGAAACTACAAATGAGTTACTTAACCCAGTCAAGGAAATCTATAGCAAGGACTTGGGGTTTGTCATGCTGACCACATGTCACCCTGTAACTGGTCGGATGATCTCCCACCTCTGGTGTGAATGAGGCTAGCAGTTGGTAGGTAGGCAGGCCCTTGCCCTCACAGGCTGTTGAGTACCATGGGTTATTTTATTTACTATTAGTGAATATTCCATTCTGAACTTAAGTTTATGAAATAATTTATTTTGTGAATGAGAGGTTGTGCCTATGTTGGAGTGAATTATGCTACAGCTACAAAAACATTTTTTATATCATTTGTGTTTTCCCAATATTTTTCTGGATGTTTCAATCATAAATACCTCCTCCATGTATTAACAATGCCAAATTAAAAGTACCATATTTAATAGTCTTGGTTGATTTTGTTCAAATGGAACACCTTATCCGTTCTTCAAAATATGTTGTTGCTCTAAAAAGGGCAGTTCCCATGCTCAAACCATTGGTAACCCCAATTTGGTCCCTAGCACTCTCCAAAAATGCACTATGTTTCAAAACATTTATTGGCAAACTATAGCTTAAGTGATGCCCTAAAATTCTTAAAGAGTTTCCTTTCTTAATCTTGAAAATTGTAGTTTAGGCACAGATTTGAGTGTCATCAGAATTTGCAATCTACCTCAGCATATGAAAAATCCATTTTTCATCCACAATCTTGAAATGCTTTGAACAAATGCAAATGCAAAACAAAGTCATTCCCGAGGTGTATTAGTTACAATAAATGTCAGCTAAAAACGTTTTTAAATTTTCTGCAGTTGTCATGGTTCCAAAATTGGTGACTTCCCCCATCCTTTCCAAGACACACTATGTTACAGAGATTTATTAAAAAATTTAAAGCTCAAGTGATGTCCTAATTGCTGAGACTTGTGTTTCTTAATCTAGTAAAGTATGAGCAAAATTTAAAGCTCTTGGGCGACATGTTAAATCTGTCTGTGTCATCCACTATCTTTGAACATGGTGACCAATTTTTTTTTCAAATATAATGTGAGACCAATTCAAGTTATCTTGCAGCTGGAAAAAGTGCAACTCAGGATCTTTACATTTATGGCAGTTATCATAAAAATAAGGTTTGTGATTTTACCAGCACTCCCCTCCTAAACTATAAAATATTATTTAAAAAATTTTAATGCTAAATTGCAGACGAATGAAATATCTAACATGACTGAGTTTAATTCCTTATACTTCAAAAAGACATATATATATATATATATATATATATATATATATATATATATATATATATATATATATATATATATATATATATATATGGCCACTAAATAGACGACTCATTGCTCTCTGCCTATCCACTACAACTCATGCTCCTCCTAAATCATGCATTTTAATAATTGTATTGTTAAATTATAGTGCAAGTAAAGTACACAATGCTTCTGTAAGTTTCGTGCACAAATCTCAAAATTATAGTCTACAAAGGTTTGAAAATGTCAAAAATGATCAAAATATGAGAGTATACATATACACTGTATTTACTTGAGTACCCTACATCCTTAAACAAATAATAAAAAGAAAAAAATGAAATTGTGGCAGATTATGATGGGTAGCTGGCCACTGCAAACGTTGAAAGGTTGTAACAAATTACAATATTCACGTCATAAATTTTATTGATACAATACAGTCTATTCATATTTTTTTGTGTGTGTGTGTGTGTGCGTGTGCGTGTGTGTGCGTGTGTGTGTGTGTGTGTTTTTGTGTTTTTTTGTGTTTGCACGTATGCAGAAAAGGAGAGGGGAAATGAATAATGCATTAAAGATTACCCACTATCAGTTGCTATGCACGTTCCGAGGTCACCACATATCACTGTAAACAATCAAGAAATACAGCTAGTTATTCCTTTTGAGACTTGTTCCTTTTCTGTTATGACTCGTAAAACTGGCTGGAATACTTCACATATTTTATCTGTCATCAACCATTATGTTGTGTTAAGAGGCAAGATATAAATACTTTATTCTTCAAATACCTGTAAAGGGGATCTCAGACCAAAGCAAGTGACAGGTAACAAGCGACAGTAAGGATTCACACCGAAGTGAAAAACAACAAGCAACATGGGTTCCTTCAGTCTAATAAAGATGCATTTGTATGCACAAACAACAGACCGAAGCGACATGATGCACTTTACTGAAAAAAGACCCAGTCCGAGTAATGCAACAGGGACAAGCAAAATGGGTTGTCTGTTGCATGTCACTTCGGTCTGAAAGCTCCTCAAATTTTAATATCATACTTTTATATATTATGTTATATATATATATATATATATATATGTATATTATGTTATATATATATATATATATATTTATGTGTGTGTGTGTGTGAGTTGCAAAAAAGCTGGCTTTTTTGAAAGGACTTTTTTTTCTTCGATAAAACGCCAGATTTTTGGGGGGGAAAACAGGACATTTTGGCTTTTTACCAATTAGAGCTAACCTATTTCACTTGAAGTTACTGGTATGAGTTTACAGGTTTGTAGTGACATATTTTACAACTAGCTAAAAGAAATTTACATGATGTAGCAGCCAAGAGATGGATATTGGCCAATCATTGCATAACTGGTCAGATACAATTTTAAACCCTAGCTTACCGAGAAGGGGGGCTTGCAGGCTCACCACCTCTATTTTTTAGATTTTTCAACTGTTTGAAAATAAATTACATTGTTTCCTAGGATGTTCCCAATATTCAATTATTACTTTTGTTCATCAAAACAACTGTGATGTAATTAGGTGCACATATCAGGTGCCATCTTTGAATGTGGCTCATTCGAGACACTCAAGCCATGACAGTGTACAATTGGTTGGTAATGATGGTAACTATTCTAATTATTATATTTAATAAACAACCGCACTTCTACAAACTAAAAAGCATTAATAAAAAAATATGAATTTTGTGAGTTTTAGTGAATAATAAAATATATGTGAGACACTTGTGCAATAATTGGTTATTATTTTTTATTAATGATAGTAATTATTATAATTAATAAATAACTGCACATATACAGGGTATACACAAATGAATGATGCAGTTATAAATGTCAACAAAAAATGTATTTTTCAACTTCTGTGGTTGCAGCAAACACTGTTAGATGCGGAAACTGTCAGAGTTTTTGATATACGAATTAAAATTACAATCTCTTTGATACGCTGATTCCAAATATGGCCTCATCATGTAAGGATTTTCCACAAAAAATATCACATTCTTCCTTGCCCCCTCGTTCCCCGGATGTTATGCTGTGTGATTTCTTTCTATGGGGGTTTATTAAAGACAAGTTTATGCACAACCAATGCCAACTTCCATCCAGCAATTTCGTGATCAGATAATGCATGCAGTGCAGGACATTACAGTGGACATGTTACACTGTGTCGGGTACGAGTTTAATTGCCGCGTTGATGTGTGTTGTGTGACCAGGGGAGCCCACAATGAAGGATTGTAATTTTAATTCACATATCAAAAACTGGAACAGTTTCCACTTCTAACAGTGTTTGCTGCAACCACGGAAGTTGAAAACCATTTTTTTTATTGTCAGTTATATGGTCGGAATGACCATTACTAGTTTTTGTATATTGTAATAATTAATTGCTGGCCAGCTACAAGGTGTAGCGTTAAATAATATTTTTTCCATGAGTGTACTTTTATGTTATTATTGCATGTAAGTGTATGTGCTTATTGGATTGTGCTTTACTGGATATTAAGATTCCCCTGTTTTTTATCTCCCCGGTTGGGGGAGCTAGCTGTCTTTCAAAAGACTGTTACAGTGGAATTTTTCCAATGCTACGGGGCCCACGTCCACGGACGTTTACCCCGACTATAAAAAAGGCAAGTGGGCTTTAGCAAAAAGCAGTGTTTCCCCATTGATCGACAAAGAGGAATGTCTCCTCAAGTTTAGTCCACTTTTGGTGGCTAGACTTAATATAATAATGTAGCATTTGGTGTAAGCCAACTCCTAGCTGTCCCAAGTCCCCTTTTAGAAAAAGCTTTGAATATGTGGATATTTCCGTATTGAATAATTGATGCCCATAAGAAAGAGTAAGGAAATGCATTTGTTATGAACGGAATATCATTTAAGCTGAGGGTAGGCCCGCAGAGATAGTTATGCTAACTCTGTGGTAAAGGAAGTGCCGATGGTGCAAGCTATGGGTGCGCAATTATGTTGAATTAAGGAAATTTTTTGATTATGTAAATGCACACATGGAAGCAGTATGTAAATATGTGTATATATATAACAACGTATAATAAACCAATATATCCTACTAGAAACGTTATGATTCCAAGAACTACGGCACTGTCCATTTAAAACCAGTTGTTATTCACTTGCTGTACATGTGTAAATGAACCAGGGACTAAAAAATATAAATTGTTATGTGAAACCCCCCTTTCGTAATTCCGGCACAAATATAATCTGCTCGCTTGGCACCCAGGGTGAGGTGGAAGGAGAGATTAAAAGGATAATACAAGGGTAGTAATCCAGAGGGCAGGAATAAAAGAAGGGACCGGGGGGGGGGGGGTGACACTTTCACAATACAAAATTGAACTATGATTATGGCATGCTTGATATATTAATTTCCATACAAACTTTAATGATCAGAAATGAATTTATGAGTCTAATTGTTGGGATCAGGGCATTGACTTGTAAGGAATAAATTACTGGACTGTGATCTCACAAAGGTTGAGAACCACTGCACCAAGAAGCCAAAATACATCACTCGTTGCTCCATGACCAGGTGTAGTGGCTATTTAATCAAATTATACGTTATGTACTGGAAAGCCAGAATACAAATATATATTTTACTGAACACAAAATTTAATGTAAAGAGATTTGATAGAAGGTAGAGCAGTATTTTCTTTTTTGCTTCATGTACATGTTCGTATAACAAATTCAAACATTGAAAATCATATCATACTATTAGGTTCTATTAATTAAAACATACAAAACTACTCTAGTTATGTGAATATGTTCATACTCCATAGATATATTTAATAAGCCTACCAAACTATGAAGATAACACACTGAAAGAACTGCCCAATCAAAAAAGCCAGCTTTCTTGAAAAACACTGTTTATGTCTAGCTATGAATTTTATATTGTAAATTGTATTTTATATTTAGAAATGAGTGTCCATTTTACAGTAGGGACATAAACGAAAACCACGGAAAAGGAAAAATACTGCCATCTCCTGTATTTCCATTGATTTCAGAGACTTTCATGAAAGCCGAAAAAAAAACTGTTCTTTTTTTAAAAAAAAACAAAAAAAAACAGTTTTTTCCGACCACTTACAACTCTAATATATATACACACCATGTTATGTTTTATAAAATATGTACTAATACATTGTTATTAAAATGAGATAAATATTACAAATTTTCATATTATTTGTAGTCCAAAATTTATAAAATAGACTAGTACGAAGACTTCAACATCAACCACTCAACTTAAGTTATGGTTTTAACATGGAAGTCAACAATTCTCTTTTTTCTCATTTCTTTCTACTTTTCTTTTTCTCTTATTTTTTATACATAAAATAATGGAACAAATGAATTGGTATAAGTCTCTTTTAATTGGAGCTATGTATGCTCTGTTAGGGACAAATAAATTAATAATAAAAAAAATAGCAACTTTAGCACACATTACAATACAAAAAATTAATTTCCATTGTCGTCCCATTATGAAATTTTGCACACAAATAGTCAGTTGATGTAATCAAAACATATTATTTTCAAAAAAATAAAAAATGGTGTTTTTGAGATTTTCAAAAAAACGTATTTTTGAGTTTCTTAAAAATTACAAAATTCAAATACCACACAGTCATGTTGCATTTCAAATTAAAGCTCATTAAAAGCAGAAGATAACAACACCAATTTGAGCTCTTTACCTTAAATAGATTTTGATTTACAGCTGTTTAAAGATTTCTAAATGTCGTCAAATTTTGGGATTTTTGCTTCTTTGAAAGTCAATGACTCAAAAACTAAGAGCCGAAAAAATCTGAAATTTGGCAGTTTTCGTCAACTTTACTGGTACTACCACTGCACCAAAAATTATCAATTTCTGCAATGTCAAGGTTCAGACATGGAATGACCCATTCATTTGGCTTTGAAATTTAGCTTCAACCCTTTCAGAATTAGCTTGCAAGAAATTCAAGGATGCTATTTAACGTTCATGTTTTTAATATATCTCTTTAGTATAAGTTTAGAAATAGTTTAATAGAAGTAAAAGACATGTGTTATATATGTATAAAAGAACTAATATGTTGTATTTCTAACAGATAATACATATTACGGCAGGAGATGGATTGCCAAAGTGTGTATGCAGTGATTGTGAAGCAATGGTAAACATGTTCAGTGAATTCTGCAATATGGTGCAAGATGTTCAGAGAAAGTTAAGGGAGAGCTATGTTTATGTTCAAGTAAGTTTGACAATCATTGTTTAATGTCTAGTGCTTTCAGTTTTTACAAATACAAGGTGTGAATTAACAAGGGAAATGCTACATATTTATCCATTGCCAGAGAGACACTCTTGTGAGTGTTGCCTAAGAAGATTTACTTGAGATAATCTTAAAACCGTCGTAATGTAATCACAAATCCAACATGTAATTAGTGAAAACTGTAAAATTTGCTAGTAATTTTTAAGATAGGCTAATGCAAACAAACATCCGAATATTCAGAACACCCCCTTTCATTTTAACCTGTTTCAAATTTTTTATAAAGGGGTACCAGGTTTGATACCTGGTGGAGGCTTATAGTGGTTCGGATCCCACTTTAAACTGTAGGTCCAGTCCTGATTAGCCTTACTGTGCATAAAGTGGACTTAAAATGCCAAATCAACCCCAACAAATATTTTTTGTTAGCGAACATTAGGTATGGGTTATAAGGATCAGTGGATATCAGAGGAGTGGCACGCATGTAACCGGTGTTACTGCAGGTAACAGCAAAATGTAAAGAAATTAAAAAGTTTTTTCAATAAAATAACAACATTGTTAAATATGTTAACCGACAGCATTGCGCCTCCCCCGTGGCGCAGTGGTAGCGTCATTGCCTTGTAATCAAGGGGTCCCGGGTTCGATACCCGGTGGAGGCACAAGTGGTTCGGATCCCACTTTAAACTGTAGGTCCAGTCCCGATTAGCCTTACTTAGGGTTACCAGACGTCCGGATTTTCCCGGATATGTCCTACATTTTAGCCTTATGTCCGGCGTCCGGGAGGAATTTGAAAAATATCATAAATGTCCTACATTTTGAGCGTCACATAATATTAATTAGGAAAGTACATAACAGAAAAAAGTCATGCAAATTACAAGTCTATGGACTGCGCTTCCAAACTCGTGATTTGGACAAACCTTGCTCCAAGAAACTAAGTTTGCAACAGTAGTATGTACATCTGGACTTCTCTTCCACCGCTGGAGGAGGGGAATTCTGTCGTCTGCTTACCGCACAAATGTCAAACTGACCCGAATGTGTGGTTCTTCTTCCCCTTTCGACCTCTTTGCAAAGAAACAGAGATGGTTGACAAGGCTCGACTACTGTTCACTGGATTTTTGCGGTAACTCTCTCATGAGAGGTAGTTCTTTCTAGGAGTAATTGTGGCTAAATCACTAAGTGGATTGGGGGGGGGGGAATGAACAAAAAATCTAGAACAAAGTCATATTTTTTTTTTTGGGGGGGGAAGGGTGGAGATGATAACGTCTGATGGCCGGTAACACTTTTGAAAAAGTCACGCCACGCCACGCCACTGGTGGGTATCCAATTTGAACTGATACCCATGCTGATACTCTTACCAATACCTGAAACTTGTAGTAATTAAAAGTTGTTCAAATTATTGATTAATGATAGTGTGTAAGTAAGTATTACACTGTATTTGTATGCATCAATTTACCACAAGTTTTGCTTTCAATAATTACATCAGAATATTAAAACATGTTATGTCATCAAAAAATCATGTTTTTTACACACAAAACTGATACAGAACAAAAGAAAGTTTAAATTTTGCATAATTTCCAGGATAATTAGACTCCACCAAAGTATCACATGTCATTTTTGCAGACCCGTGAGAAACCAAAATGCCAGAAAAATATCGACTGGTATCAGTAAAGTAAATCCAACCGATACTTTCTGATGCCTTTATTGGTGTCGGCTCAGCCCTAATTCGGATACCATCAAAATCTGTAATTTGTATATTACCGTTTTTTTTTTTTTTTTTTTTTTTTTTTTGTTTTTTTTTATGCACAACTTGGCCTCTCCAATGGTGCAGTGGTAGCATTGTCGCCTTGTAATCAAGGGGTCCCGGGATCAATACCCGGTGGAGGCACATGGTGGTTTGGATCCCACTTTAAACTGCAGGTCCAGTCCCAATTAGCCTTACTGTGCATAAAGTGGACTTAAAATACCAAACCAATCAATTATCCACAACTTGCACTTTGCACATTCAAATTACAGCCTATTTTGTTTAATAATAATTTGATAAGTCAGGAAGTAACGTAGCCTAAGTAAAACATGTTTCTCTCTTGATAATTGCTTTACTATTGAGTTACCAAAATTTTATTAACTGCAATGTGTTTACTTTACATAGAGTACTTTAATTAATTCGAAACTGGACACTTTATTCACTACAAGTAAGTTTTTTATACATCAAGAACGGTAGTTTTTCTTTTCTTGAGCCATGAACATTGTGTTTGACAATGATGTGAACATACACCAGTGTGTGTGTGTTGGGGAGTAATAACATATATAGACATGAGTAAATTCAAATTTATTATATTTGTATTGCATGATAAAGTAATGGTAGCATCTAACTTTAGGAGGGGAAATAACTTGTATAACATTACTCTTGTAAACAACTTCCCCCAGCTATATATCGTTCAATGCCAGGTCATTAAAAAGAGAGCAGCAGACATGGTTTTCAGACTTTGGTCTTCTTAGTTTATTAATCTAAACAGGGTCCTTTTAATTATTCCTTCTTATTTAATTAGTCCTTCTGTATTAATGTATTTACGGTAGTTCATTCTTTTAAGTTTGAAATTAACCGTAGCTTTATTTCTTCCTCATTGTAGTCTCTTAATGGGAAAACTGGACCACCAATGGAGATTGCCTCAGTTTTTCCTTCCAAGTCAATTATGGGGCATAATAAAGATAGCATAGCCTGCAAAATAGTCGACGTGGAAAAGGATTCTCCAACAGTAACCATAACTCCGGACAGGAAGGTTCAGTGCATCTTGTGTCTTGTTTTTATGGAAGCGGTTGAGCATACGACACTACATATGGTCACACATGGGATTGGTACTATCCTGTGTATTTGTGCTGTGTGTAAAACCAAGAAGGAGCTCTCTGAATTTGTTAGGAAAAATAAGGATGTGACATCAGTGTATTGTGAAGTATGTCAGTCTTCTTCAACTAAGAATAAGTCCACTCACACTAAAGCGAAGATAAGTGGGAATCAAAAGACTAAAAGTTTCACGTGTAATGTTTGTTCGAAAGCATTCCGTTCACGGTGCCATGTCTTGAGGCACCAAATAATTCACACTGGTGCCAAACCATTTCTGTGCGAAGTTTGCGGAGTGGGTTTCAATCAGAAATCGAGCTTGAAACTTCACATTTTTAGTCACGTCGGAGTGCACCCGTACGCATGCGATAAATGTGGACAAGCTTTCAGAATGAAGGTGTCTCTAAGGTCCCATGTGTTAAATGTACATGCTCCACAAAAGTACAATGACTGTATAGAGTGTCAAAAGTCTGTCAGTGTCTGTCTCGCTCACCAAAATGCAATGCAGGGACAAGGAGCTAAGCACACATGTGACAGGTGCGGGAAGAATTTTGCTACAAAGTACAAATTTCAGCGCCATTATCGCCTCCATACAGGAACACGTCCCTATAAATGTGATACTTGTGGAAGGACGTTTTCGCAAAGTGGTAACTATAACCGACATCGCAAGAAACACATTTACGAAAGTGATAACACAGCTTGCCCTGACTTGACAACTGCAAAAGCATCAATACCTATTGAAACCACCACTGAGTATAAGGAGCAAAGTATTAATACTATCTCCAAAGGACATTTGACTACAAGTCTAATGATAAAACCTATGGAGCAGTACGATGTCTCCTTGCTCACTCAAAGCACTCCACCAGATGAAACTGTGAGCAATACTTACGTACCCGAAGATGCATTAGGTCAAAGTTCTAAATTCTTAGAAACTATTCTTCAAAGTCAGCATTCAGTTGTTCCATGTAGTGAAATTGGAAGTGCTTCATTAAGCATGGATTCGGTACTTCTTACACCACAAGTAGACAAGGGAGCAAATGGTGTTGATGAATTTGTTGGGATCGATCAATCTTTCAGTGATCACAATTCTGTGGTACCCCAGTTTGTAGCTGAAAGTGCCAAATCGTTAAATAAAAGCCAGCCTCAGCTTTTTGACCATTTCAACAGCGATTCTTTGATGTACATAAACCATCAAAGCGAATTGCATCAAGTGCCTCGGCCTCAAGGAGTCACCTTACCTACATTTTCGAGTCTCCAGTCAGCAGCACCTACCAGCTTATCCCTTATGCCACAGTAACTTTTGGAAGTAGGAGATATTAACCTGATTTGGATGTAGTTCCAAGAGGTAAAGTCAAAAAGTATTTTACCCATTTGTAAGTGACATGAATTTATATCGTTCAATAATAACAGGTTGGTTTGATGATCCAATGTTTCTGTAATAAGCCTTACTTTTACAATTATATTGGTGTATTGTCGTCTTTAAAAGTAAATAAGAAAAATGTAAACTTTTTAAACACATTTCTAAATACATAATTGAAATTCTTTCTGAATGTTGTTATTTTGGAATGGACCCTATACCTGAGGATTCTCAAAAACTGGTTATTTATAAATGAAATATTTTAAAATGTTCACAAGACTAACTGAGAGTCATCATCATCATCCTTTACCCTTTCTACTTCCTCACTTATTCCACTTCTGACTACAAATCCAACCCCCCTTCTCCTGCCCTCCTCAGTACCTGCCCAGTACAGTTTATAGTCTTTCCTCAATTAATTTCTCCTCTTCCTTTCGCTCATTCCAAAGATGTTGATTCCTCTTCTCTCCATTAGATACACAATTCCTTCAGTCCTTCCTGTCAGTGTTCCAATATTCAATGTCCCTATTCATAGCCCGCTTCATCTCCAATTTCCAGTCCAGCTTGCTTCTATCTTTTCTCGAATTTCTTATGTTTTTTGCTGTCAGCTAATCGGGCCTGTCACAGCCTACACCTGAGGTGGGGCTGCCACCTGTAGGTTCTCAGGTACACCCTTGTTTTTATGTTGGGGTTCCAACTCTCTCAGCCTTTCTGGATCCCTCCAGGCCCACAAGGCAGTGAAGCAAACACTCTTATTGGGGTTTCCCCTTATTTGCAGCTTCCCCTCATATCTGAGAAGGTTTCACTATCTGCCACCTCTGACCCTTCCAGTAGTTGAGGCTTGCACTGGATAACTAAGAGTAAGGATGAGAGAAAGTACCAGAAGGGTGGATAAACACAAATGATGAAGGAGACAGTAAACACTTACCACACAAAAAAAAGTTTGATATTTTGGGGTATTGTCCGCTTTGTCAACAGAGAAGAAAGAAGTCGTGTCACAAAGTGCAGGGGCACAGAATACTGACGGTAGCGCCTGTACTGTCAGTGTTGCCAGAAACAGTTGATGGATAATAAAATGTACTTTCACCAGTGTTTACTGCATGGTGGGTGAGTAGTTTCAGGGAGGAGGGGAAGGGTTAATGGTTGGCTAGGTTGAGTCTGGGGGGGTATAGGTTTGGGAGGCACAGGGAACGAGGTCCTCCAGCCACCTCTCTCCTCGCTCACAATGTAACCCTCTCTCTCAGCTTAGTTACTGTAGGTGGCATTTCCTTTTTGCCTATTTTTCGCTGGGAGCGGTTGTGCCCCTCTAGGATTATGGTTTTACTACAGTGGAGTTGGGATAGGGAACATTGGAAAGGGAAAGATTAAGCTACCTTGGTTCCTGAAGATTAAAACCAAGGTCTATGTACTACTATGAATTCCTATTTGGTTTTCGTGTTTTAACAAGAAATATACAAAATAAAAAATATATGAAAAATACATGTATAAAGAATAATATGATATAACTATTAATGAATATAGTGAAAATATAGTTTGATATAATCTTCGATCAATGGTATCTAGTGAAATAAAAAATTGTTTGAATGGTATGTAATCTGAGTGTTGTTCAGGTTGTGTAACGGACACCATTTGGTCCGTAGACCTATATTTCCAAAAAGAAGTAGATATGATGTATAAGTCCTTAGACCGTTAGCTTCTCGATGAGAGAATTGCTAGTCTTGTAACCCTTAGAAAGTGGGTTAATCTCTTCTTCTTCTTCTTCTTTCTTCTTCCAATTCCATTTTCCCTTTCTCCCATCTTTTAGACAGTAAGAAACATACAGATAAACCATTCAAAATAATATATACAAAAGAAAACAACATAGAATTGCGAAGAAATACAAAGGAGTATAAAAATGCATATATACAAGTAAAAATATGAACTGTAATTAATTGGAAATTTGCTAGGACGATTTTAGCTTCCTTGATGGTACAGTGTCTCTCAATAGTTTTAGGACAATGGCATTTTAAACTAGGCAACCCAACTTACCCAAGCCATTGTTGGGTTGCGTGTAGAGTTAGGCTAAATATCCTTAATGATAACCACTACCCTACAAGCTTTCGCTCCTGAAAGCAGGTATCAATGTGAAGTGTAGATGCAACTCTTCTCCTACATTTAATGTGCAAAGAATACTTGTTTGTAACAAAGATAACGGAGGTAGTACAAATCGGCTAAAACATCTAATGTAGAGTCGAACATGATTAAGACTTTTCATTCAATATTTACGGAGATATCCTTGCATTGAACTCGAGTGGGAAAAGAGGTAAAATTAGTATGTCTTGAATTGTCACAAATATAAATAGTCATGTCATTAATATTTGTCAATGTCTTTGAAGCAGTACACAAATTATCGTTAGAGTATCATAATTCACGATGTTATACGTGAAAATATCCCTTTCAACGTGTGTCAATTTAATGATTTGTATATATTTTTTAGTAAATTCCACATGTAGAACAATGTAACGAGTTTACACTGCAAATTACAAATAATGTCACAGTGCTCTTGCTTAATAGAAGGAGAAAGATATAAAAATTATATGTATATTAAAAAAAGAAAGAACACCTTGTATGGAGGTCAAACTTTGGACCGCTTACAATGCTATCAAGAACTCTAAGCAATACACTACGCTCTTGGTTTTCCTTGGAGCAACAATTCTTAATTATTCTGTCGCCTCAGTATTGTAAACGTTATGCTGGGAAAAAAAAACAAAAACAAAAAGAAAACCATTTGATACCCTCATTACTTTATACACATGCATTTGAAATTTATGTTGTGGATATTTTATTTGTAATTTTATAACGGTTACGTGAACAATTACGAAATAGTTCCTTATAATTTAGAATCTAGTAAATATATACTTTCAATTGTTGAAATGAATTACACCACTAGATTTTGGCATTGGAATTATGTGTTATCCGTTTCCAGTCATCCATTGCTGAAGCAAACGATTGAAAAAACTGTGCAATTTTCATTCTGAAATAAGTTTCTTTACTTGCTACATGTATGCGAACTACACTCTCTTCCACTTATCTCTTGAGCAGGTGAACGAAAACAAGTATCTGAGCAGTGATGAACAAGTAAGAGGAACAGGTTTGCGTATAGGAAGGAAATGCACTGCAGTTACCAGCCTTCCCACCAGCGTGTACTGGTTTGCTCTGTCCACTCGATCCCACCCTTCCCCTTCTCTTCCCCTATGCGCGACTTTGCTCCAGAGATGCTGGGACAGGGTACAGTTATTTGTTTTCTCTGTGCGCCACACACTTAATTCTTACTCGCATGAAAAAAAATGTTGTCAATTTGCATTCAGGGGGTAGTTTCACAGTTACAAACTATTTTGGCCTTGATGAGAAGTTTAGTGTAAATAGGCACTTTGTTTATAACTTTGAAATTGAAGTCTAAGGTTGAAATCCTCATATTTCTTTTTGCGTGACCTTGTTTATTTTTCTATTCATTATTCATCCTCATCATCGCGATTAGCCAAGAGTAAAATAGAAAAAGTCCTGCTCCATGACCGTGGAGGTGCTGTGCTCTTGACTCCGACTGCGGGATGCATGGGTTTGAGTCCACCTGCGTTCAGTCTCTGGGTTCTCGGTCTGTGCATAGGACAGGTGGCAACCCTCCATTGTGAGGAAATTGGGGAGCTCCGAGTGAGTGAGCGTAATCAGGTCGCGAAGTCCTACAACGGCTGGGAGTTGGTCGGGCTGACCACCCGTCCCCCTAGTCTGACTGCAGATCTCCATGCCCCCCTGGTGACACACGTGGGAGGGAGCCTGGCAGTTGGTAGGTGTAAGCCAGGTCCCAATATTGGGCTGTAGCCTTATAGGATTACTTTTACCAATATTCTCGTTTTTCATCGTCACTTCAAAAATTATTTGTCGAAGATAGCTCGTATACTACAAGAAAGCAATTCAAAATTAAAGTAAATGTTCAACTACATGTATATCCAACGACATTTACAATATTGGAGGGACAGAATACTTAAAAAATGTAGTTTTAGCGGAAGGTAATGGTGTGGTGTAGCGGTTTAAGTTCTCGCTTGGGCTGCTAGTGGTCCCAGGTTCGATCCTCCTCTTTTTTTAAATTCTCCTTCTATTAAGCAAGAGCATTGTGACATTATTTGTAATTGCAGTGTAAACTCATTACATTGTTCTGCATCTGGAATTTACTATAAAAAAAATATACAAATCAATGAATTGACACACGTTGAAAGGGATATTTTCACGTATAACATCGTGAATTATGATACTCTAACGATAAATTGTGTACTGCTTCAAAGACATTGACAAATATTAATGACATGACTATTTATATTTGTGACAATTCAAGACATACTAATTTTACCTCTTTTCCCACTCGAGTTCAATGCAAGGATATCTCCGTAAATATCGAATGAAAAGTCTTAATCATGTTCGACTCTACATTAGATGTTTTTGCCGATTCGTACTACCTCCGTTATCTTTGTTACAAACAAGTATTCTTTGCACATTACATGTAGGAGAAGAGTTGCATCTACACTTCACATTGGTCAGCTCCTTCTACCTGCTTTCAGGAGCGAGAGCTTGTAGGGTAGTGGTTATCGTTAAGGATTGTCAACCTGATGGTCGTAGGTTCAAACCCTTCCGGTGGCAGAAAATTTTCGAAAGTTTTAAACATATCAAATTGTGTTCATTGTCCACGCCGTGTGAAACAGAATGATTCAGTTTGGAATTAACGATGGGGGAATAACAAAATCTCCATTTCAACGAACCGAGAAGTGGAGAAAAATTGGATAATTCTTATAAATATTAAAATTACATTCATGTTTTTAGTGTTATAATCTTGCTCTGAATTCAGTCAAAAGGGGTTTCGCACCAATCTATGCACCACGACAAGTTAAGTTTGCAGCAACTTTTCGCATATGAAGACCCAAACGGGAGCGCAGAATGTAGTTCCACTGCAATACTGCTGATTTTCTCGCTGTCTGTGATATGAGCAGCTCGGCGGTTAAAGCAAGACTCGCACGGGAGATGCTGAGCGCCGTTCTCGAATGGATTAAATTAAACTTGCTGCAAACTTAACCTGTCGCGGGGCTTAATACATTCTCTAATACATTTTAAGATGTTATTGAAAGTTTCATGTCGACAATTTGATCAATACACCAATTCTTGATGGCAAAATGATATTTTCTGCAACTACCTCTTCTCTTCTCTCTTCTGTTCTCCTTCTTCTAAGCCCTCCTTCTCTGCTTTTATCTCATATTGCCTTCCCTCCTTTTCTCGCCTCATGTCTCCATCCCACACTTCTCCGATCCTCTTGTCTCCTCTCCTGTTTTAGATTTCCAACTCCATTGCACTCTTCTCTTCTTCTTTTCGTTCTTCTCTTTTTTCTCTTTTACTCTATTCTCCACTCTTCTCTCCTCGTTTTCTACTCTCCTCCCCAAACTTCTCTTCTCTCATCTCGTTTTCCTCCTCTCCTCTCTCCTCTTTGCTCGATTTTCTTGTATCTTCTCGCATCTTTTTCCTTTGTCCTCATTACTTCTCCTATCCACTTCTGTCCTCTATTTCTTCCCTCCTTTACTTTTCCTCTTCTCCTCCCTTTTGTCGCCTAATGTTTCCTATCACTTCTTTTTCTTTGTGTAAATATCTATTGTGCATGTGGCAATCCTGAAATTTAGCCTAACACTACATTCAAACCAACAACACCTTGGGTAAGTTGGGTTTCCTAGTTTAAAATGTCGTTGTCCTAAAACTATTGAGAGACACTGTACAAGGACCATACCCTTAATGAGGGTAAACATGGATCATTGATTCCATAGAAGAAAGAGAAAATAAGTTGTATAGATAATGATAATCTGGTTATTTGTTATCACAATCAGGTCCGTAGGCCTATATTATCCGAAGAGAGAGTTAAGAGTGTTTGGTCCTTACCCTCAGCTACTCAATATTACGAGAATTGCTGATCTGGTATCCCTTAGATGGATTACTCGCTTCTTCTTTCTTCTTCCGGTATCTTCTTCATTCTTCTCCTGCCATCCTCATCCAGTTCCTAAAGGTGGTAACAGTACTGTTTCCACCAGATGGCCCATCCAGAGCTAGTACATCGTTCGGTCATCCACACTTCACTAAACACTTCCTTTTCTTCCTTTTGCAAAGGTAATATAATATTTCATTCTGTTTAATGCAGTTGGTCCTTGTTCGTAATATCATATGTCCTTTTCGCCTGGTTCCTCATTCTCTTCAGCTGTTCGATTCTCTTTCAGGTTCTTAGCACTCAATCTGCTGCTGCAGCATCTCTCACTTGTTTCTTCCAGATTCAGATTTCCCGCTTTGTTGCCAGCACCGGTGTTGTATCTGTAGTTGATCTCTTCTATTGTGGATACTGCTTCAGCTAGTCTGTTCACAGATTGGAAGATGGCTGGTTCACTTAGACGTTCTTGCAGATTGACTCCACTCACACTTTGTCTTAAGAATTACAATTTGTTGGTCAGAGTGTTTTTTTGCACTGGAGCAGGGCATGCTCAGGAGTGTCTTCTACTTCGCATACCCTGCATTCGTTTGACGCACTAAGTCTAAATCTGTTCAGATATGAGCCATATGGCCCATGGCCGGTAATAAAGTGCACAATGCTTTTGGTAGGATAGAGCATCCTTATGCCTACCATCTGTTTCACCTCTTTTAAATACTTCTTGGTATGTTCCGAGCCCTGAGACTGGGCCCACTCATTCTGCCACTGCTGCCAAAGATGCTGGTCTATTTCTCTCTTGGTGTTGAATCTTGTATTCAGGAGTTCCTCAATCTTGTTATATTGCTTCATCTTCCACCAGTATCTTGCCACTCTGCGTAACACTTCGAGGTCCAGCGGGAGAACCCCCGCCACAGCTGTAAGTGCTAGAGTCAATGAGGTCCTAAATGCTCCCATCATCCTCAAGAGGACATTCCGCTGGAATGCTCTCAAAATGCGTTTGATTTGCTGCTGCTTAACCTGGTGTGACCATGTGGATCCTGCATAACAGACAATCGAAACAAAAGTTGCACAATAGTATATTAATGAAATTTTAAGAGGTATCCTCATCACTGAGTTGCTCATCCCCAAGATGTTATACAGAGCCGCTTTTGCTTTTGCAGTAACTTCCTCTATGTGCCCTTTCAGCTTCATTTCTAAATCCACATAAACTCCAAGATACAACCTCTGACAATAAAGTTCGGTGAATGATCCTGAATATCGAAAGTAGACGAATTCTTAATGAAACCTACCTTACTGTCCTTCGAAGTAGTCCCCTCCCATGGCTATGCACCGTTGAGAACGGCTGTACATGTCCTGGAAACTTTTAGAAAAGTCTTCTTTTGGGATGGTGTTCAAGACCCTCGTTCCGTTCCGTTGGATGTCCGGAATATCCTCAAATCTCTGACCTTTCAAAGCGATTTTGAGGCATGGGAAGAGAAAGAAATCTGGAGGATCCAGATCCAAATTTCTTGCAATGCATTGCTACAGAGGATGAGAGCTGGTGTGTGAGGTACGACCCTGAAACGAAACGCCAAAGCATGGAATGGCATTCTCCTGCATCACCCCGTCGGAAGAAGGTCAAGGCGTAAAAATCACGCATCAAGATGATGCTTATAACTTTCTTTGACAGTGATGGCATGATCCACAAGGAATTCCTGCCGGAGGGAACAACAATTTTTCCACCTTGGCCTTCTTGCATTATACCGGGGGGTATAGTGGCATGCATTCCTGATATATAGGCCATGCGGAAAGACGTGTCAGAGTGGGAGGTAAAAGATGAATGATGGCCAAATGGAAACAGTTGTTAAAGGTGGTGTTATGGATGACAACTGTGAAATCGGAGTTTTGGGTGGAGGAACGGTGATTATTGATCCTAAGGTTTAAGGGGGTGGAGGTTTCGCCCAGGTAGAAGTTGCCACAGATTTGGCAGATGAGGGTGTAAATCAGGTTGGATGAGTGGCAGGTGCCCTTAGGGTGAATGGTGAACTCACGTGCGGCTGTGGGGATCAGGAGGGTGGGGATGGAAGTGTTTTGGACCAAGATGTTCTTGGGGTTGGGGGGGGAGGCGATGCAAGACGACCCTAGGTTTATCCCGAAAGATGTCCCTGGTGTCAGGATCACTGTGCAGGATGGGAAGGAGGGCGTGGAGGGTGTGTCTGATTTTCATAATGTGGGGGTGGTATTGGGTGATCAGAGCTGGAGGGTTGGTTTTGGGGTTTTTGGTGTGGTTGTGGGAGGTGACTCTTGCGATTTGTTTGTTGATGAGGGTGGAGGGGTAGCCACGGTTGGTTAGGGCTTGGTGCAGGTGTAGGTTGTAGTTTGGCAGGATGAGGGGGATGAGTTGAGGTGTTGGCCTGTGAGAGCTAGGGAAAAAGGGATGGCTTTTTTGGTGTAGTAGGGGGGTGAGCTGGAGTAGTGGAGATACTGAAGGTGGTTGGTCGGTTTGATGTGTGTGGAAGTTTGCAAGTGGTCTCCCGTGATGTGGATATCCACATCTGTGGTCTTTGGAATGGAACCAGGTGAATTTGAGGGTAATGAAGTCGTTCAGATACTTGGCCCAGCTATGGGTACCCATATGGCCCCCTCTTATGCCAACCTGTTCATGGGCAGTCTGAACAGGAATTCATTGACTCCCAACAACTGAAACCACTCCACTGGCTTAGATTCATTGATGACATTTTCCTCCTCTGGACACATGGCGAACCCTCACTCACTACATTCCTAAACCAACTAAACGAATACCCTCAAATTCTCCCCCAAATTACGAAAATCACACACACCCTCCTTCCCATCCTGCACAGTGATACTGACACTAGGGTCATCATGGGGTGTAAGGGGTGACCTTCCACGTAGTACACCCAAATGTCAACCTCACTTCCACGTTAGTACACCCTGTACTGAAGACTAACGAGGCTCTGGCGACTGGCCCCATGGCCAGTATAATTTTGTTTGTATTGTCCTGTTCTTTTGTCCTTATGTGTGCTGAGTGCCCCTTTACAGCCTCAGCTTTTAACGAAAGTCAGAACATTTTAATATTTTATTTATGCAACGATAGAGTTGTTATTTGTAACGATAAGGGGCTGGACCCCGTATAATGTGACGGGTGCAAAATAGCCTTAGTGCTGACGCACCCACAATTTAAAATTCAAATCAAATCAAAATCAAACTAGGGGCATCTTTCAGGATAAACGTAGGGTCATTTTGCATCATCCCCCTCCAACCTCAAGAACATCTTGGTCCACCCCCCCCCTTGCTCAGGTGCAAGACCTGCTCCATACTCATCACCTCCCCCACTCTCCTGATCCCCACAGCAGCAGGTGAGTTCACCCTTCACCCTAAGGGCACCTGCCACTCATCCAACCTGATTTACACACTCATCTGCCAAATCTGTGGCAACTTCTACCTGGGCAAAACCTCCACCCCCTTAAACCTTAGGATCAATAATCACCGTTCCTCCACCCAAAACTCCGATTCACAGTTGCCATCCATACCAGCAGCCATAACACCACCTTTAACAACTGTTTCCGTGCGACCATCATCCATCTTTTACCCCCCCCCTCTGACATCTTTCTGCAGGCAATGGGAAAGGGCCTATATATCAGGCATGCACGCCACTATACTCCCCCCCCCCCTTGGACTCAACCTAGCCAACCAATAACTCTTTCCCCTCCTCCCTGAAACTACCCACCCACGATGCAGTAAACACTGGTGAAAGTACATTTTGTTATCTATCAACTGTTTCTGGCAACACTGACAGTACAAACACTACCATCAGTATTCTGTGCCCCTGCACTTCATGATGTGACTTCTTTCTTCTCTGTTGACAATGCGGACAATACCGCAAAATATCAAACTTTTTCTCTTCGTGTGGTAGTGTTTACGGTTTCCATCATGTGTTTATATATATAGTATAAAAGTTAATTTTGAAAATGAGCCATAAAAAAGTCTGGCAAAAGAGCACTATGAATAATGGAGTTTGAAGTATATAATATTCTAAATTGAACACTCAACTTAATCTCTCATGCTAATTTGGGATATTATGAGTTTCGACACATCCCCTTCCTTCAGATAAAATTTGGTTAGAATGTTTTCCAGATAAAGGATAAACAGAAATATCCCATACGCATTGCCTGCCCACATTGTCAATCTCAACCATATTGGTGGTGATGTGATGAGCACCATTCTCCTGTTATCTGTTCTTAATTAAATAAATTGATTTGATGATGGATGCAGTAAATGCAGTTTTTATATTGCATACGTAAATTTTGTGTTTTCGCGTTGCAAATTGAATGTTTTTCTAGATTAATTTCGAAGAAGCACTGCCTTCATTAATCAGAAAAGAGCACACAATTCACAACACGGAAACACAAAACTTTACATATGAAAAAACTGAACAGACTCCTTTGGTTTATTTTGTTTTTATTACTTTGCTTGGTTACTTAGCTTATGCAGGATTGTCAGAATATGAGACTGCAAGCTCTAAAATTGTCTAATTTCTCTTTCACATGTATGATGTACATAATTTGAAGCTTATTTTGCTAACAAAATTAAACATGAAGGTCATATGGAAGATAAAGAGAAATCTATGACTCAAAATTCTGCGATATTTTAGTTTAAATTCCCTGATTGTTCTGGTCTTGCCCATCCTTTAGAACATTCCATCACTGCCAAAATATGGAGGAAAAAAAACTACACATCGAAAAGATATATGTATTATTTTTTAACATTGTTGAATTTCTTTACAACAAAGCAAGGTAGGGAAGTTATCAATATGGCAGCATAGGGGCAAGTGAATGGAAACATTTTTATCTGTAGCTGGCTGTGGTCTTTCTTTGTGGAACTGTACAATCATTTTACTTGAATGAGATCAAAAAAGTAAAACCTACAAAGCAGGAAAATATAAAATCGGGGTTTCACAAATTAATAAGAGGCACAATAGAAGAGAGAAAACCCATCAATATCAATTTTTTTAACAATGTAAGTGGAAAATTCTAAAACATTTGAATAACTGACACCCTAAGATTTTCAGTAACTTGACGTATTTCAATAATATACAGTGACCTTTTTTTGCACTTGGCAGCCGTGCAGATGGCAACTCCCGTCAAATTGCATCTCATATCTCCGCTATGGAAACTGCTGGCTTCAAAATGACTTCAAGTTCTCAGAATTATAGTTAACAATTACAATAAAAATAAGCACATTAATTGTCACAAGGGATGTTGGAAATGTTGTCCTCGTGCATCCACACATTTCTGGTCTGTTTTTAGGAAATTTCGAGGAGCTTTGGTAACAAGACATGCTAAAAGGGCACTTTTAGTTTCCTAACAGTTCGCGGTGCCAGAGAGGCAACTTGAGAGACATGGCTTTGCGCATAACTTGTGAATTTCTTTCTTAACCCCATTCAATTTCAGTAACTTCGCGATTTCAGTTCAGTCATATTTTTAAAGTTGTTACATGCTAGAAGTGTTCTTGCTATTTTCTATAAACTGTTTAGTGTTCCAAGTGTTATTTGTGTTTTGCTATAGTTTTAATAATGGCACATTACAACAAAAAGTTTTTATGTACGGTTCGTATGTTATTACTCGTAGACGATTTTCAACAGAATTCCCAGAAGTACCGTGCGAAACCTTGTGAACGAATTCAGGAAAACAGGATCTATTCTCGATAAGAAGCAATTGGTAAAACTGTGTGTACTTACCGAGAAGAAATTGGATGCAGTCTGAGAAAGATTAGAACATACTCCTCAAAAATTGCTCAAACGACTTGCACAGGAAACAGAAATTTCCGTAACAACAGCATGGCGAGCTACCAAGTTTTTAAAACTGAAACTGTACAAGGTCAATGTTGTCCAGGAACTACCACCACGGGATAACGAGTTGGGTAAATTTCTGTAACCAGATTTTGGGGAATGTTAATGGTGGGGTAATTGATTCACGTTTAATATTCTTCTCTGCCGAAGCATGGTTCCATTCTGCATCACAGAATAACAGGTATTGGAGCTCAGATAACCCAATTTTATACACAAAACTCCTTTGCGTGGCCAGAAAATTGGTGTTTGGTGCACAGTAAATGCATATATAGTTATAGGGCCCATATTTTATGAAAATACCATAAATGCAGAGAGATACATGGACGACATATTCTTTGAACAACTGACATTGAATGTCAGTCAGGGTTTTTCCAACAAGATTCTGCCACCTCACACACAGCTGAAGAGTCGTTGGATTTTATTCGGAAAATTTTGAAGACCGGGTCATTAGCAAAGGATTGTTGCCCCCACAGTCTCCTGATCTCACTGTATGCGATTTTTATCTATGGGGGAAATTGAAAAATAAAGTCTCTGCAATAAACCCCCACACATTAGAACAACTAAAGGAGAGAAACTGAAGCAACTTCAGAAGCTGAACTGTTGCATGTAAACAAATTTCCATTTCCAGCATCTCTTGTGACAAGGTACGTGCTTATTTTTATTGTAATTGACACTTTAATGACTGTAACTGTATTTGTTGCAGGAATGAATTTGCAATAATAATCATAACATAGTATGATTGAGAGTTCGATGTCACCTTCCAAAAAAATCATTTTTATCGATTATTAAGGGCCGTGCCCTCCCATCCCTATGCTTTTGACGCCAGTGTTGCCATGAAGCCAGAAGTACATTCAGCGCAAAGAAATGATTGTAGTTTAGTGAAACAAAAATAGGGAACACTGGCAGTGGTGTCATCTTGATTGAACCTGTGGGGCTTGACCCTGCCCAATAATTTGCCTACTATATTTTATGTTAGAATAGAAATAAAGTGTCTGCGATTTCGGAAACAGAAGTTTTCATCATTATACACTGAAAGAATTCTCACAAGCTTAATTACTGACTTCGAAAATATTTCAAATATTTTTAATGATATTTTTCAGTGTCATTGTTTACACCATCTGTGGTTGCATCATTATTATAAACAGGATGAGGATTGATAGGCACTACAAACACTCAAAATAAGAAGGCAAAATAAGCACAAAATACAAATAGGCACTAAACGTGATGAACATTTTTATCATTTTCACAGATTAGTTACTGAAAAAGCAATTATCTTTGAAAAAAGCACTTGACTGAAACAGACACAAAAGAACATGAATTCCACTCAGAAATGACACCAGGCATTTTTTTTAATGTAAACGCCTACATTATCTGGCTAAGGAACAAAAAAAAAAGCATTTTAGGACAAATCTCTTGGTCAGCCCACAAATTTCCTAAAAAAGATGCCAGAAATGTGTGGATGCACGAGGACAGCATCCCTTGTGACAATTAACTTGCTTATTTTGATTGGAATTGTAACTAATTCTGAGAACTTCGAAGTCATTTTGAAGCTAGCGGTTTCCATAGTGGATACATCAGACGCGATTTGACGGGAGTTGCCGTCTGGGCAGCAGCCAAGCGGACCACCGTCAGGCTCTCAAGGGTCAGAGGAACACACTGTACTTAACCTCTATTCTTAAAAATACGATGTAGAAGAGAAAATAAAAACATGCTAGTATCAACAAAATAAAACAGCAAATTTTAATATATTTTTTATTTTGCATATATGATTTGAATTATTTACAAAAGTCCATACTACCTATTTATTTCATCTTCAGTTCTCATTGCAATGATTGGCACTTGAAAATAAATCTAACAGTATCATTTTTATGACATTTTTAAAACACCCATTCAGAAACAAGAAAAAAATAACTAATGAACCATTTCAAAAACACATGGTGAATTTCTGTACTTGTAAAATTCCATTTGAAATACATCACATTCTGAGATAATGTACAAGGCTTATCTTCATCATAATTCTGAAAAATATCAGGCCAAGAGACTTTGGTCAGAAAAGTCCTATCCTAAAGTCCATTGTTGACCAATGTTAAGACATCATTTCATATATGAAGCACAAGAAAAAAGTACAAAGCTTACTTAAAAAGAAGACATTGCATAAATGTCACTGACAAGCTCTAATAATACCTTTGCTATAGTAAATGAAAATATCTACATTTTGCAAAAATCAAATTCCTTGTCATGTGCTCATTTTATGCAACATTACAGAAAATATTCATGTGGGATTTGAAATAAAAAGATTTATGTATTCCTCCTCGTAAAATGTAGTCAAAGACTCACTAAAATTAAGCAAGTTCCTAAACTGGACACAAATTCATTCTTGTTCGAGGATTATTGTGTTGCACACTTATCACAAGGGAAAAAAATTATAACATAGCAGTCTCTTGTTCTCTAGTTACTCTGTGCAATGTTGAACCGACAAGCGGGTGCAGTCAATGTTTCTTTACACATTTCTTAGGCAAAAAATGCAGCATTTCACTGTTGCCATAGCACTGTAATTATCATTGTTGTAGCTGCACCATGTTACCTTAACACCTTCAACTGACCAGTATTCGTTCCATAAACAAGACCTTCACCTGGAATTGGTGTCCATCGGATGCAATTAAGGCTCATGTAGCCCTGTTCCCGCCCCTGCTTAATGTCTCTGATGCAGTGAAGGTGCCCTTTGCAGCTTGACCTTGTGCACTGTGCCATTTTCCCACAGTGGCCATCTTTGAGGCGGAATATCTGTGCCATGATATGCTCTTCTGTGGGAAGTAAAGCTACTCGGCGTGATGCAAGACCTACCAACAAGTGGCGAGACGTTGGAGAGATGCTTACTGAAACTGCATTTTGCTCAAAACTTGTCGTGTACAGGCACTGGCCCAATGTAGGCCATTGAAGACTGTATATTCCTGAGGGAGAAAAAGAAAATCATTATATTCCACTGAATTTGATAATTTGGATGCTATAAATTCCTGAAAGTTGTGTTCACTGGTTTTTTTGGCTTAAAAATGTTTAATGTGTCAATGTTATACCTACAAAAATTCATATTTCAATTATACAATACAATATAAATGAAGTGCATTATTACCCATTACTCCCTCAATAGTCAAGGGACAAGAGACGCTATCTATATGAAGTATATATATAAAAAATGGTAGTTTCAGAGAATGCAAAATATGGTAGCAAATATGATGGAAATACTCACTTATAAAAAAAAAATTTTGAGACCTCAAAAGTGATCATGCGAGATTATAAAAGCAAATTGACAAACTTCATACTCAGGTTGATGAACTCTATCAATACAGCAGGAGGAATATGCTCGAAGTTTGTGGTGTGCCAGAGGTTCCAAATGAAAATGCTCTTGCAACCGTTAAAAGTGTAGGTCGTGCTCTTGACATCAAAATTAATGACAGCATGATCGATGCCAGCCACAGGCTCAAAAAACATCCAGGTCAAAGTGCACCCAATATTATTGTTAAATTTGTAAGGAGGATTGATAAAGATAATTTTGTTCAAAGGAGAAAAGTTAAACGTAATCTAAACTGTAAAGCCATTGGTCTCACCATAGGGGTACCTATTTATGTAAATCAAAGTCTCACAATGCAAGGGAAAATCACCTTCAGTGAAGCACGAAAAATTAAAATGGAAAAAGGTTATGAATATATATGGATTGATTGGTCTGGTAATGTTAAGTTAAGAAAGAAAACAAATGATTCGGTGGTTCATATATTAAACTCAATAAATGATATCCTCAACTTGAAGTAAAGGTATGACAAACCGACAACTATGTTTCAATATATTATCAAAATGTAAGAGGAATTAGAACAAAATTAGATCAAGTAAACAAGAGTATATTAACCGCCAATTATAACTATATTGTTAACAGAAACTTGGTTAAATAATAGTATTTTTGACAGCGAATTTATAGGTGATAGATACCTTGTCTTTCGTCAAGACAGAAATTATAGAAATGGGGGTGGTTCATTAATGGCTATCTTAAATTGCTTCAGTGTCCAGCAAACTGAATTTAACATTGACAACGTTCAAGTAGTTTGTATTAAGGTTGTAATAGACGGAAATGTTTACATTATTGTCTCAGTATATTTTCCACCAAATTCAAAAATTGAAACATATCATGATTTTTTTGTAAAATTTGAAGATGTCATTAATTTCAACCCTTATAATATTATACTTATTGGCGATTTTAATCTACCTCTTATAGCTGGCCCAGATTATGATCTATTGCAAGGTGATCTTATTTGTTTACCATTAGCAAATTTTCTTTCTATGTTTAATCTCCATTCTTTCAAAGTATTAAGAATGGTAATGGAAGAACCTTAGATTTAGTATTAATTAATTCAAAGAGTGTTAATGTCATTAGATCTATAGATACAGTTGTACCTGAAGATTACCATCACCCATTGATTGTTGAAATTCTAAATTCATTTATAAAGTTCAGGGAAAATATCAGTGGCGTACCCACTTATAATTATTCAAAAGCGGATTTTGTTGGCCTATATAAGGACCTGGAGAAAGAAAATTGGGATCAAATAATCAAACATCATAATCCTAATACTGCATTATCACAATTCTACTCATTATTAGATGCAGTTATAAGTAGGTATGTCCCCAAAAAGAAGATATAAAAGATCATATCCAAGCTGGTTCACATCAGAAATAATAAGAACTTTAAAGAACAAGGAATATTATAGGAAAAGGAAGAACTTATCCTATTATAACAACAATATTATGTTTATACACACACGTAGGAATTTAAAGAGTATGATAAGTAACGCATACGAGGGTCACTATTTATATTTTGAGCCTTGGCAACACCGATTGAAGTTAGGCGTGATTTGACATTTGCACGGAATCGTCTGGCATTATTGACCATAACGTACTTCAAATGTTTTGTCAATAGCTTCATTTGTGTTGTTTATGTTGCCTTGGAGATTGCGCGACAACAATAAAATGGAATTAACTCGTGAACATTTTCGTGCGATGATTTTTTACGATTTTCGACGTGAATTATCAAGACAAGAGTGCATCGATCAACTTACTTCCACATTTGGCGATGAAGCCCCATCCTTTGTCACTGTGAAATGCTGCTATAACGAATTTAATCGTGGCCGCCATTCGCTCACCGACGAGATTCGCGAAGGTCGTCCAAAATCAGTTGTTGTTCAAGAAAACATTGATGCTGTGCAAAACCTAATACTGCAAGATCGTCATGTGACATACTGTAGATTGAGGAAACCATAGGCATTAGTTCCACCAGCATATATAAAATATTACATGATCATTTAGCTGTGAGAAAGGTATGTTCTCGTTGGATCCCACACAATTTGACAAAAACTCAAAAAGACGCTCGCGTCAATTGGTGCAAACAAATGCTCAATAAATACAATCGTGGTGCTTCAAAAGACGTATATAAGATTGTAACAGGTGACGAATCATGGATATATGCATATGAGCCGGAACGTAAACAGCAGTCGACTGTATGGGTGTTTCAAGATGAACCCAATCCAACAAAAGTTGTTCGCGCTCGAAGCACATCGAAACAAATGGTCGCCTGTTTTTTTCGGGAAAACTGGTCATGTGCCAACTGTGCCTTTAGAGGAACGTAGAACGGTCAACTCTGAATGGTACACAACAATTTGTTTGCAGGAGGTCTTCGGTCAAATACGGAAAACAAACAAACGCCGTCGGATCATTCTTCAAGACAATGCCAACTGTCACACATCTCGTCTAACAACCGACTTTATGAACAGTCAAAAAATCGAATTGATGGGTCATCCGCCGTACAGTTCTGATTTGGCACCCAATGACTTCTTCTTGTTCCCGAATGTCAAGAATAAATTGCGTGGACAACGATTTTCGTCGGCGGAAGATGCCGTTGATGCGTTCAAAAACCATATTATGGAGGTGTCTCAAGAAGATTGGAAAAACTGCTTTGACAAATGGTTTCGAACGAATGCAAAAGTGTATTGACCATAAAGGAGAATACTTCGAAAAACAATAAAGCAGTTTTCAATGCCAAATTCCTGTTTTTTCATTGTTAGGCTCAAAATATAAATAGTGATCCTCGTATAAGTGATATTTGAAAAATGTTGAGGAAAATATTACTGGAAACTCAAAGATGTTCTGGAATTTCATTAAAAACAAAAAGAGAAATTTAAGCAAACAGAAACAAATGACTTATGAATCCCATAATCTTAGAGTCCAGCAAGGAAATTGCCGATTCCTATGCTAAGTATTTTAACAGTGGAGTCATTCCATGTGAAATCACCCAATTTTAAATCAATTGGTTGCTTGACCATTTTGTTAATTTTTTATATTTTCACCATAGGTGGTCTTGCTAGTGGCCTGCTCAAAAAGATTTTTTTTTAAAAAAAATCTTCCGCCATCTTGGATTTCTGCTCATTTTTCATCACTACGGGAAGCAAAAATGAGTGTTTACAAGGGTTTTGAAAAAAGATTGCTGTGTGATTTCTATTACAGATGGAATGTTCTAGTTTTCACTGCCTGAAAGTAGAGATTCTGGTCTTTCAGAAAATGTATATATATGTAAGGTAAGAATTAAGTAACTGGGACTTTAATGGGTTTCAATATAACCATCGTAACGGGAAATTTTGCCAATTTTAAAGGTCTGTAAAATCAAAAGGGCTTGAAACCACAGGATGGAATTATTTTTGCAAGAACTATGAGTGGAAGGCTTTTCAGCCATGGTGAAACAAATCCGGGGTTGTAAGCCCTTCTGTCCGATTTTTAGTTCCGAAATCCGAAAATTTCCAAAATTTGTGAATTTCAAGGTCAAATATCTCTAAAGGGGGACCTGCCAAAAATTAGAAATTTTGGCCATGGATACTCCTACTAGTACTTAGTAAAACCTGTGAATTTCATTTTGGGGTTCACACCAATGTTCATATTACAGGCTGTCAAATATCTCTAAAAATGACATCGTGAAAACATCATAATAAATAGGCTTAAAGTGACCTGATTTCCATTATTTTATAATCTAGTTGTTTTATAAGGGTAAACAGAAATTAAAATAGATAAACTAGTTAGTTACTAGTTGATATATTTCAATATATACTTAGTGTGCTTTTGTTAATGAAAATCAAATCAAATCAAAAACACTTTTTGGATTGAGAAGACAAATGTTAGTAAACAAACAAGAGTACTATTATGTCAGTAAGTATATACAAGTTGCATGAACATGTTTCTTAAAGGTTTATGAATATCCAATACTATCAAACCTTACTCAATACATCCACTCTGGTACATAACAATTGTATGTGAAATATAACATAATATATACAACAATTGTCTGTGAAATATAACATAAGCTACCTGTAAAATATGACAAGCATTTAAACACTTGAGAATATACGTATTCAAGTTCTTCCTCTATTTTTTGTATCCCAGTTACATATACCATTATGATATACACAGTTTGCAATTCAATATATTACATCACAATGACATTTACAATTCCATATAGCCTATCACTACACATAATACAACATTACATCAATATATATTAGGGATGGATCGATATGAAATTTTGGCCGATACCGATAAAGTACTGATATAAAATTTACCGATACTGATAACCGATATTCTACCGATCCGATATAACATTAGAAATGGCCCTTGAAGAACCTGAAAGATTCACTGACCTCTTTAATAAATGTGTGTTTCAAGGTGACTGCAGTGCAAGATAAATTGCATATTTAGACATTTACTTTTTTAGAAAGTAGAGCATGGATATTATCCATAAAAATTACAACAAAATGGCAGAATTTTGCACTAAATTATCAGATAATAATAGATATATCGGATCGGTAAAATAATCGGTAATTTTACCGATAAACCAATACGCCTATATCGGCCAATACCGATAGAGTACCGATTAATCGGTCCCATCCCTAATATATATATATACACTATCTACACATGGACATCAAAGTTACAGGGGATCTTGTCTGTCTCTCAATCCATGGAGCCATGAAAAAAAGAAAAAATATCTGACTGGTGCGTGGTCCCGAAAACACTGATTGGCACGGAGATGGTTGATCAACGGACTATTTCTTCTTATGTGCTTGTAACTTTAGTGACAGTTCTGTGTTTTTCTGTTGAGTAAAATGCTGTGTGTTCTCCCAGTAACAGTGGTGAAGTCACATTGTGTCAGAACATCAATTATATTGTTCAACTTCACCCAAGCAACATCATTTCTTTGTAAAGTAAAGCTCGTTGATGGTACACCAGGATTGAAGAATATCACTTTAACATCATTGTTTTCTTTTGACATTTCAATTACTTTACCTACATACCACTTGTTATTGTAAATGTAAACGACATTGTCATTTTCAATTATTTCATTAAAATGAAATATTCGTGGTGAGTCATCAATTCTGAACTCTACATGATTAATTTGAAATGATGCAGATATTCTACTGATGAGAAGAGTTGAAGAGTCCTTGGGTATGTAGCAGTGGTGATCTCTTGTTCCTTCAAATCTATGAGCTTCTTTGAAGCGGTCATTCAGAAAACCTTGCTCATTTTTTGTCACTTTCAGTCACCATGATGAAGTTTATCCTTTAATATTTTCCACACAAAACTCATACATGTCCTTTCGTGTAAGAATATGGCCCTCAGTTGGTCGCTGCAGACTTGCCTTTGCCACAAGTCTTTTTACCGTCCCACCAATCCCATCACAAGGACCCTTGTCATGGCTTGTGGCAAAAAAATGCCACTCAGCAGCCACACCGAAGTCCTGTTTATGCTTACATAAGTCAGAAGAATTCTTTCTGTTCTTATATTGGGCTCCTGAGCCATCTGAGAAATAATAAATTTTCTTTAGATTTGGGATGAACGTTTGAACAAATGGAATCAGCTGCTTTTGGAAAACGTAAACAGCAGTTGTGTTGTGTACAATGCAGTCACTTATAATACAAAGAAGTTTGATGCATAGATCATCTGAAGAATTAGTCTTAAAGTAGACACAAAAGGGGTGGACAGTAGCTTGAGCATTAATCCAGTGGTAACTCTGGATTTCATCTTGTACAACAAATGTGAAGTTTTCAGAGAAATCACCAATCACTACACATTCATCCGGAGAAAGACTTTCTTTCATTCTTTTGCAAAATTCTGATTGACTCTGAGCAATAAAGTGGTGACTTTTTAATTGCAGTAACTTCGAAGCTAAATTTTATTTAAACTCTGAAATTGTTTCTACAACAGTGATCAAATTGCAACGATCTGTTGTTATCCATTGTTTGTAAGTAATTTTTTTCTCGTCGTCATCATCAGAATTGTCCAAATCAGGATTCAGTTCATGTAATTTTAAGTCTTGTGTAATTGTAATTGTAAACTGTGTATATCACAGTGTATATGTGATTGGGATACAAAAAATAGAGGAAGAACTTGAATATGTATATTCTCAAGCGTTTAAATGCTTGTCATATTTTACAGGTAGCTTATGTTATATTTCACAGACAATTGTTGTATATATTATGTTATATTTTGCATACAATTGTTATGTACCAGAGTGGATGTATTGAGTAAGGTTTGATAGTATTGGATATTCATAAACCTTTAAGAAACATGTTCATGCAACTTGTATATACTTACTGACATAATAGTACTCTTGTTTGTTTACTAACATTTGTCTTCTCAATCCAAAAAGTGTTTTTGATTTGATTTGATTTTCATTAACAAAAGCACACTAAGTATATATTGAAATATATCAACTAGTAACTACTAGTTTATCTATTTTAATTTCTGTTTACCCTTATAAAACAACTAGATTATAAAATAATGGAAATCAGGTCACTTTAAGCCTATTTATTATTATGTTTTCACGATGTCATTTTTAGAGATATTTGACAGCCTGTAACATGAACATTGGTGTGAACCCCAAAATGAAATTCACAGGTTTTACTAAGTACTAGTAGGAGTATCCATGGCCAAAATTTCTAATTTTTGGCAGGTCCCCCTTTAGAGATATTTGACCTTGAAATTCACAAATTTTGGAAATTTTCGGATTTCGGAACTAAAAATCGGACAGAAGGGCTTACAACCCCGGATTTGTTTCACCATGGCTGAAAAGCCTTCCACTCATAGTTCTTGCAAAAATAATTCCATCCTGTGGTTTCAAGCCCTTTTGATTTTACAGACCTTTAAAATTGGCAAAATTTCCCGTTACGATGGTTATATTGAAACCCATTAAAGTCCCAGTTACTTAATTCTTATCTTACATATATATACATTTTCTGAAAGACCAGAATCTCTACTTTCAGGCAGTGAAAACTAGAACATTCCATCTGTAATAGAAATCACTCGGCAACCTTTTTTCAAAACCCTTGTAAACACTCATTTTTGCTTCCCGCAGTGATGAAAAATGAGCAGAAATCCAATATGGCGGAAGATTTTTTTTACAAAAAATTATTTTTGAGCAGGTCACTAGCAAGACCACCTATGGTGAAAATATAAAAAATTAACAAAATGGTAAAGCAACCACCTCTGGGTGATTTGACATGGAACGACTCAGTGTGTATTCCACTACTCCCCCCTCATATTCAATTCCCAAACCTTCCTATACCGAGGTAACTCATCGTTTGAACATTCACTCAGTAACTAATGATGATTACAACGAATCTGTAAAAAAATTAAAATCGAGTAAATCTAGTGGTGCGGATCAAATTCCTACTTATATATTTAAAGCTTGCACTGACGTATTACGCATACCACTTTGTCATATATTTAATCAGATATTAAAAACCCAAATATTTCCTGATATTTGGAAAATTAGTAAAGTAGTCCCCATTTTTAAATCTGGTAATCCTTGTGATGTAAAAACTATCGACCTATATTTCTCATTTCCGCTCCGTCTAAGATATTTGAACAAATTATTTATAAAAAAAATATTTAGGCATGGCAAACCATTAATAACTACAGAGCAACATGGGTTTTACCCGAACAGAAGTACTACAACTAACTTGATCACATTAACCCAATTTGTTTCAGACTCATTTAATGAGGGATCCCCAGTGGATGTAATATATATTGATTTTGCCAAAGCTTTTGACAAATTAGACCACTCACTTTTACTTCAGAAATTATCAAACTTTGGCTTTTCCATAAGTTTATTAAAACTAATAACTTCTTATTTAAGTAGTCGAACCCAATTTGTAACATATAATCAGGTAATCTCCTTTCAGTTTTTTGTACACTCAGGCATTGGGCCCTTTATGTTTTCTATTATATATTAATGACTTACCACGAACAATAAATATCCCAAGTGCTTATTGTTTACCGATGATGTAAAAATATACAAGAGAGTAAATAATGAGACTGACTGTCTAGCTCTTCAATCAGATTTAAATAATTGTTATGTTTGGTCACAAACAAATAAGCTTTCTTTTAATGTCAATAAATGCTTTGTACTTTCTTCTGCTCGACGACATATAAGATACACTCACAAACATATAATAAACAGTAATTTTCTAAGTAGAAAAAACATTACCAAGGATTTGGGAATATGGTTAAAGAACAAACTCACCTTTGATACTCATATTGAAAAAGTAGTTATTGATTCTTATAAAATTCTTGGCTTTGTTTTAAGAAACTCCAAAGATTTATTTAAAATCAACTATTTAGTATATTTATTTAATAATCTTGTACGAATAAAATTAGAATACATGAGTACGGTATGGAACCCATATATGTCATGCCATATCAATAAAATTGAAAAAGGTTCAGAATAAATTTTTACGACATATTTACTACAAAAAATACAAGAGATCTTCATATGCAGATCGCATCTCCTAATGTTAAATTACTAAATGAATTCTCATGTGATGCACTTCAACGAAGATGCGAAATGGCTGACCATATGTTACTATACAAACTTATTAACGGTATACTTGAGTGTGAAAATATTTTACAGTTGATAAACTTTAATGTCAATTATAAGGTAATAAGAGTAAGACAACCATTTTATTGGAACAAATCAAACACAGAATTTCATCAAAATTCTCCAATCATTAGATTATTAAGTAAAAACAATAATATTGTCTCGACTGGGATTGATTTGGATTTTGCTTTGAATATTAAAAACTTTTCATATAGTTTAAATAACATTTTAGATATAATATACAAATAAAACAGATCCAATTTTGAAGTGATGTATTTATAGTCTCAAATATAACTTCTAGCTTTTATCTCGTATATCTATAATCAAAATTGTATACATATAAATGAATTCAAATTTGAACCTTCCTTTGTATTGATTACTGCTGTTTCTCATTTAAATAGTGGTATTTGTATAAGTTGTATAATTTCCTTATTATTCTCAAACTTTTATAGCTTGTTACGTTTCCTTCTTTCTTTATTTTTGTTTCTTCTGTTTTTCAGTTTTCTCCTCTGTCTAAAATGTGTAATATATATATATATATATATATGTAATTGTTTGTATTTGTGTAACTTTTGTATTTGTATAATTTTTTGTATTCATATCTATCTAAGATTTTGTGTAAAACTACTGTGTGTTTGTATTTATGTGAATGACATTTGTATATAGCAAATTGTAATGCCTATTGTAATTGGAGCATTCGCTCTGTCATAGGCGACTGGTTAATAAATAAATAAATTATAATCATGTATAACTATGATCCCTCTATATATAAAATGATCTTGATGCATTGCATGTCTCATTCTATTTTCCTGTCCTATCTTTTCCTTATTTGGAGTTTCTGTTCACACCTGAATCTTACCTAGCATTGTTGTAATACTCAAGCGGCCTGGCGGGAGAAGAGCTACCAAAAGACGACCATCACTTGATATATCTACACTAGCATCGTTATGGATTTTGCATTCTGGGACTATCAAGTTCTTTTCAGCTGTAAAAGAAAATCTATTACAACCTCTATGTAATACATTATTATTAAATGTGAGAGTTTTTAAGAAAGCAAGGCTGTACCGATAGTGTTGCCAATGTATCAGTGGCATCAATATCAGAAAGTATCACTTAAAATTTAATGACCGATACTGCTAAAGAGATAGGTTTGGAAGTTAACAAAAAGAAAATTAAATACACGGTGGCGCACGAAATGTCATACCATTCAATCACCTCATAAAATTTTTAATATCATATATTGAATGTTCAAAACACGTATGCGGGTGAGTTGGTTCATGGAAAATCAGGTAGATGTCAAGAGAAGTCAGTATCGGACTCTATTTTGTTGCGAAACAGCAGTTTGCAAGATGGCGGATAACGGCCGGTTGAGTGTCGAACAGAAGGTGAAAGTTGTAATGTTTTTTGCAGAAAAAGAGTTTGGTAGCGACACAAAGGTATTTTCGTGCACACTTTGGTACAAGATGGGCTCCCTGTAAACAGACCACTCGCAGATTGTGCCAACAATTAGAAACCACTGGCTCTGTGTTGGAGAATAATCGACGGCGCCCGTCCTGAGAACATTGAAGCAGTTTGCGTGGCTTTGGCACGAAGTCCACGCAAATCAACAAGAAGGGTGGCTGCTGAGTTACGAATATCTCGTAGTTCAATCCAAAGGATTCTCCACTCTGATCTTCACTTGTTCCCTTACAAAATGACAGTTGTCCGGAAACTAACGGCAGTGGACAAGGAACGAAGGCATCAGTTTGCTTCGTAGTTAGTGGAAGAAGATCATGTTCTGCACAACACTTGGTTTACAGATGAGGCGTACTTTCATTTAAATGGTGTGGTAAATAAGCAAAATGTTCGATTCTGGGCAAGTGAACAGCCTCACAAACTGCATGAACGTGAGAATTATGAAGAAAAAGTGAGTGTGTGGGTAGCAATTTCAACTCATGGAATCATTGGACCGTTTTTCTTTGACGACACAGTAAACAAAGAACGATACAAGGAAATGTTGGAGAACTCATTTATTCCGCAGCTCTTGGCAACAGGTCTCCATTTACACACTCAGTGGTTCATGCAAGATGGAGCCCGCCCACATACTGCAAACATTGTTACTGATTTCCTGTATGAGATGATTAATGTGCGTGTAATGTCTAATCGGTTTCCTGAACGTCACGAATGTGGGAGATTGTGGCCCCTGCATAGCCCGGATATTAATCCTTGTGACTTTTTTTTTTAGGGGTTTCTTGAAAGATAAATTTTCGCAAGGAAGCCTGCAGATGTAGTGCAACTCAAGGCCTTTATTGTGCAGTTGTGCCGTGAAATTTCGGAGGACTTGTGCCGGAGGGTTATGACAAATGTAAAGGTTCGCTTGCAAGAGGTTGTGAACCATAATGGTGGACACATTGAACACATTCTGCACTAAACAAACTTTCCATACTCTGATAATTCACTATGCATTCATTTTGTAATGTTTCGATAATAAATAAATGTGTAATAAACAAAACAAATGGTAAGACATTTCGTGCGCCACCCTGTATATGCTTACAGGCCGAAACCAAGTGTTAGGTAATAATCAAAATCTAATTATTGTAACAACTCGTTTGAACCAGTTTCCAAATTCAAATACTTAGGAGTAATATTAACAAGTGAAAATTATATTAAAGAGGAAATAAAAAGTAGGCTTAATTCAGGAAATGCACGTTACTTTTGTCTTCTTCTTTAATATCTAAGAAACTAAAAGTTAAAATATACAAAACAGTAATTTAGCCTGTAGTATTATATGGGTGTGAAACTTGGTCCCTTACATTAAAAGAGGAACATAAATTGCGAGTATTTGAAAATAATATAATTAGGAAAATATTTGGACCTAATAACAGATGAGACAGGTGAGTGGAGAAGGTTACATACTTTAGAACTACATAATTTGTATTCATGTCCAGATATTATTAGAATGATTAAATCAAGAAGACTTAGGTAGGCAGGCCATGTGGCACGAATGGGAGAGGAAAGAGGAGTTTACAGGATTTTTGTTGGGAAACCGGATCAAGAAAGTGTGGGGCGTTACCCCCACACCCCCTATACGCCTTCATGGCGTGGTGCTATGCACAGGGGAGCACTTTACCTTTTACCTTTTTTTACCTGTCATTTTCAAATATCTACATGGTATACAAAATAACAACTTTGTATTCGTCCTACTAATAAATACTAATAAGAAGCAGACACAATAACCACTACAATACCGAGTTATATTAATTTTGATGTAACAGTTATGTGGGTTTGGAAAAAGCAACAGAATTATTGAATTGCTAATGGGTGGCTAATTCTATTTAGAAATCCTGGTTCCAGACATAAATTTTACCTATCAGTTACGTAAACATGCGATTTTTCTTGTGCTTAACTTACGTAGAATTAGAAGAAGCTGTTGGAAGGAAAGCTTTATTTTAAGGGCTTTGTTGCGGTGGCTTAGTCGGTAACGCGTCTGACTACCATGCTCAAGGTCCCGGGTTCGATCCCCGGCCGGTTCAAATCCGGGAACTTTTCTAACGGTGGAAGCGGCCCCGGCACCCACCCAGCGTCGAATAACATGGGTACCTGGGGGAAACCCTGGGGGGTAAAGGCGGTCAGGGGCGTGATGCTGATCACATCACCCCCACTCACGACCGGATCAAGAAAGTGTGGGGCGTTACCCCCACACCCCCTATACGCCTTCATGGCATGGTGCTATGCACAGGGGAACACTTTACCTTTTTTTTTTTTAACCTGATGGTAAGAGACCTGTAGGAAGGCCAAGACGAAGATGGAGGGACAACGTTGAGATAGACCTAAAGGAAATCGGTAGGGATGGAAAAGAATATATAGATCTTGCTCAAGATAGGGACAGATGGAAGGCCTGTGTTGCTGCAGCCATGAACCTTCAGGTTTATGAAGGCTAGAGAGTTAGTTAGTTAATACCGGTCAATATTTTTCTGGGAACTTAACCTTCAAAAATTGATTTTTTTTTTATTCTTATAAAATAAAATAGTTATATAATACTTGCAAAATGTAAATTAGGAAAGGGGGCAAGAGGAAAGTTACAATCTTTCATAGGTACGTTATTTTGTTCTTCTTTTCAAAAGAAACGTCCCCCACAAAATTTACAATGATCTGAGTACATTCACTGGTTGCTCAACACTATGGAAGTTTCAGTATCCCTTATGCTTAATGTATAATGCTGACAGCAAACATGTACACACACAAACAGTTAGCATGTGTGAAATGAACACAAACAGGGGCACCGACTTGTCAAAATTATTGGGGGGCTCTGATCACTGAAATAAATGAATGAATGACTCACTCCGTCCCTTTTTAAAAATAAAAATTACGTGTTCGTATAGCAGTTCTTAAGCAGGTATTATATTCCTCATGCAAATGAAATGTAACATGAAAAACGTGTGTCCGCTCATTTGTTTTTTAGATAACAAATGATTCATCGGGTTTTGACGTCTTATAGCTTCAAATATATAATGCCCACCCGTTTGTACAAATAACCAATGAAAAGAGCATATTTTAAAGTTTTGTTTCTGTCATTGCAGGTTTCATTGTGATGCACCAGGCGGCAGGGTGATAACAGTTTGCAAAATGGCGACTAATTAACAGAAAGCATTTTGTGTGTTGCAATGTGAGAAGACTGATTCCGTCACTACCGTGCAGCGTGCGTTTCGAAGACAGTACAGCATACAGCCACCAACCCACCAAAGCATTCTGGGGTGGTATCGACAGTTCAAGGACACAGGTTGCCTCTATAAAGGAAAAAGCTCCGGACAACCAGGTGTTGCAGTTGAAACAGTGAAGTGTGTCCGAGTGGCATTTCTTTGTTGCCCAAAGAATTCTACACGTCGTGCAAGTCGCGAACTGGGCATTCCTCAGCCAACTTTGTGGAAGATTCTGCGCAAGCGATTACATCAGAAACCATATCGCATACAGCTGCTGCAATGTTTACAAGCACGCGACCGCACCATCAGACGTAACTTTTGTGAACTTTTCCAGGAAGCAATGGAAGATGACGAATTTAACCCCCGACTCGTGTTCAGTAATGAGGCAACGTTCCACGTAAACTGTCACGTGAATCATCACAACCTCTGCATATGGGGCACGGCAAATCTCCATGTTACAGAGGATATTGAAAGGTACGGACCCTACTTTTTCCCTGGGAAAGCTGTGACGGGTACAATGTACCTACACATGTTGCAAGACTGGTTGTTTCCTCAACTGATATCCCCAACTTCATATTCCAACAAGACCTAGCTCCGCCTCATTGGCATAGAGAAGTGCGTCGCCATCTCAACGAGGAACTTCCAAACCGGTAGATTGGGCGCTGCTCTCAGGATGATTTGGCACTCTGCAGGTGGCCTCCAAGGTCTCCTGACCTTACAGTTTGTGATTTTTTTCTTTGGGGATACGTGAAAGACAATGTTTACGTACCACCTTCACCGACAACATTGTCTGAACTCCAGGATCGCATCACTGCTGCGATGGTGAACATTGACAGGGACATGCTCGAACATGTATGGGTCGAACTTTACTACCGCATAGATGTTTGCGTGTAACACGAGGAGAGCACACAGAACATTTGTAATGATGTGTAAGAAACTTGAAAATGTGCTTTTTCATACAATGTATCATTCACTATTTTTTATGTAATACTTTGTGCAATACATTCATCCAAAACCCGATGAATCATTTGTAATCACCCTGTATTTACATTAAGAGGCCAACATAACAGTTTTATGCCGGCCTCGGTAGCCGAGCGTGTTGGGTGGTCGGCTCAACTCGCTTTGATCCGGAGGTCTTGGGTTCGAGTCCCGGCGAGGGGCATGGGTGTGTTTTAATGTCCGCAACAGACTTGTAAAGAAGGGACATGTGATGGGTGCAAAGAACCTTAGTGATGACGTACCCATAAAAATAACGAATATTTACAATATTTAACAGTTTTATTTAATTATTTCCATAAATGCTAACACAAATCGCAGGCAAATAGTTTTACTTTTTTGTTCTTGCTACAATATTTTACTTTTTAAATTTAATTTTGCAATAATAAATAAACACATAGCATGCCGTGCTTTAGCAATAATGCCTTTGATCATAGCCGTTCCAGCTTTCACAATACAGACTTTTCATAAGCTTTCCTTGCGTACTTTACTGCAAGCCAGTGTTAAATAAACTCAAATACTTTAGAATTATTTGGACTAGAGGAAGAGATTTCGAGGATAACTAAATATCGTACATATCAATATTGCCTGAAAGTAGGGTTTTTGACCTCAAATTGTTCAGAATTCACTAAACAACTTACTGGTATAATTGTCATATCACCTCGTTATTTTGAAACTCTTTTTAGTAAAAATGTTAACAATACTCATAGTATATAGTAATAAGTCATGTGTTTTTCTGTCTCCGTTCATAGCGCCCCCAAAGTTGATGGTTTAGCAGTCTCAGCCCCCAAATTTGATGGTCTAGAAAATTTCAAATGTGTATTTAAAGTTCAGTTCATGTGGCACAATTCAGAGTAAACTCTACAAGAGAAGCAAAATAATACATTAGATCCTCTTAAGCAAAATTATTTGGGGGGCCCTGCCCCCACAACATTGACATTGGGGGGGCTCGAGCCCCCCCCCCCCAAAGCCCCATGGAGTCTGCACCTATGAACACAAACAATGTGAATGAGCCTTGTACAGAGTCATTCCATGTTAATTCAAAAAGGTCCTCTACCATACATTTTTTTTTATTAATTTGAAATTTGGGATACTGAAAGGGCCATTTGAAGTTGAAACTTATGCAAAGTTGCAGATTCATAACTTTTGTAATTCCGAAATTAGAAGGGTGCAGAATGTGATTGACAATTTTTTTTTCGCCATCTTGTTAATTAAAGTGCAGTATTTCGGCAATCAAGGCACCTATAGGGGTGATTCAGACACTGCTGGAAAGCTCTTTCACATGAAATGCATGGCTATGTTAGGGGGAGGAATTTGTGAAAGTGGTGTAATCAAAAATTGAACCCATCTAGCTCACCTTGTCCTCACGTGCAACAACTTCACCTTCGAGGACAAGCACTATCTCCAAATCCGGGGCACAGCTATTTGTACCAGAATGGCCCCATCCTATGCCAACCTGTTCATGGGCAAAGTTGAAAAAGAGTTCCTGAAGACCCAATCTCTCAAACCTCTCCTCTGGCTCCGTTTCATCGATGACATCTTCATGCTTTGGACGCATGGAGAACCTTCTCTGACCACCTTCCTAGACAAACTTAACCACTTCAGCTCCATCAATTTCACCTGGACTCACTCGACCAACCAAATCACCTTCCTGGATGTGGATGTGCACATGAAGGAAGGACATTTGGAAACCTCCATCCACATCAAACCTACCAACCATATGCAATACCTACACTTCTCCAGCTCCCATCCATTCCACACCAAGCAAGCCATCCCATTCTCCCTGGCCCTCAGAGGTCAATGCCTCAACACCTCAGCCACTCCCCCCGACAGAACTATAACCTCCGCTTACACCAAGCCTTGGCCAACCGTGGATATCCTTCCACCCTGGTCACCAAACAAATATCCCGAGCTGCTTTATACTCTCCCACCAAGAAACCTGCCACCAATCCCCCGGCACTTGTCACCCAATATCACCCCCACCTCAACAAAATCAGACACACTCTACATTCCCTTCTTCCCATCCTGTACAGTGATCCTGAGACCAGAAATATCTTCCCCGACAAGCCCAGAGTCGTCTTCAAACGCCCTCCCAATCTACAAAACATCCTGGTCCACCACAATCAACTCGCACCTGCCCAAGGTGCAAAACCTGCCCCATATTTGTCACTTTCCGCACCCTCCAGATCCACACTGCCATCGGCAAATTCACCCTCTACCCCAAAGGAACCTGCAACAGCTCTAACCTAATTTATATCCTCATGTGCAACATCTGTGCGAGCTTCTACCGGGGGGAAACATCCACAGCCCTGAACCTCAACATCAACAACCACCGCTCCTCTACCCAAAACCTGGACTTTGCTGTTGCCATTCACACCAATCACCACAATATTCCTTTTAATGACTACTTCCAGGTAGCAATCGTCCACTCCTTGCCCCAATCCACCAACACCTCAATACGTAGAAGATGGGAGAGGGCCTACATATTGACCATGAATGCAACCACACTTCCAGGCCTGAACAAGGCCACCCAGTAACGCCCCTCATCCCCTATTCTCACCCTCGCCACCACCTTTTCCCAACCAACCCCCTCCCCTCACCACTCACAGTTTTCGACAAGCCAGGCGAAAGAACCATCTATATATATATATATATATATACACAAATAATGAAGGAGACAGTAAACACTTACCACACGAATAGAAATAATTCAATATTCGCGATTTGAGTCGCATTTTCAAGAAGGTAGATAAAAGGTCAACGACACTTTGAGTAGAGGCACAGAATACTGACCGTAGCGTCTCTACGGTCAGTGTTGCCAGAAACAGTTGAAAGGAAACACGAAATACTTTAGCCAGTGTTTACTGTAAGGTGGGTGGGTAGTTTCGGGGAGGATAGGAAAGAGTTACTGGTTGGCTAGGTTGAGTCCGGGGGGTATAGTGGCGTGCATGCCTGCTATATAGGCCCTTTCCCATCGCCTGCGGAAAGATGTGTCAGAGCGGGGGGGTAAAAGGTGGATGATGGCAACACGGAAGCAGTTATTGAAGGTGGTGTTATGGCATATATATATATATATATATATATATATATTACATTTTTTTTATACTGTCAACACTTTTTTTTCTTCGGGACCTGGCAACACTGCAGGTCAAGCTTATAGCAATTCTATGTTGCTCAAAGTTGAGAATACTTTCCTTCGGAAAGTTGGGAACCAAGTTTCTTTCTGTGTGGGCTCTTCTCTCCCCAGCCAGGGAGGGACCAGGACGAAGGAATGCGAGAAGTGACAAATGAGCCAGCCCTGTATCCCTTCGACTGGACACGGTCCATTGTCGCCGAACTAATTTATGTAACATGTGGCAGAAACTGTAGGATCCAGAGAATGACCAGGAGATGCTGTTCTCACGGTTTGGTAAAAACAACGCCGAACGATTTCATTGCGCCAGGGGGACACGTGATCCACCAAAAGCCATAGTTTTTGGGAAATAGTTTGGAAGAGAGGACAGTGTGTGACGAGACTTGATATACAGAGTACCTGCCAAGATGTGTGACGGGACTTGGAATAGAGAGTGCACCAGTAACTTACACGGTAGTGTGTGTGCATAAGAGTTCGAACCCGGGACAGTATTGTGCTATAAGTATACAGTCGTGTGTGGCGATAAGTGCCAATCATGTGTAACAAGTGTATCCTTTTGTTTGTGTAAGTATGTTAGGTTTATGTCTTTATTAATTAAATATGTTAAAATCTATATTTGTTTTCCTTATCCGCAAGATTAAGGAGTTAAGTATCTGATCATTGCTAACTGCAATGGGTAAACAAGACCAGGTAATGTTAGGTCGAGCTCTTGGCTCATAAATTCCCCTAGCTTCCCTGGCCGAATCCTGGAACGGACCGTTACTAACCCACCAAATCTGTTGTAAGCTTACTCTTCCATCTTGTCACTTAGTTCTACAACGTCTCTCTACTCCTGAAGATGTGACATACCATCACGAAAATTTGAATTTTTTCTTTGTCGGGTGAGTGTTTTCTCTCTCCTCTGTCACTTTTTATTTAGCCTTCCTTTTATCATATATATATATATATATATATATATATATATATATATATTATGCCATTTAAACACAATCACACTATAGCTGTGCAACAATTGAAAATGGGATACAGTTTTATGTCAGATTTAGGATCGGATAGGGTAGGTAGGGTAAAGCATGATGATATATTTTGATAGATAAATTCCTGTAATTCAGAAGTAAAAGTCTAACAGAAATGAAAATTAAATGTTAAGACAATATTGTTTGAATGAATGTATATGAAGCTGATATTTACATTCCCAGTTCTTATAAATACAGGGTAATTCACAAGTTTGGTTCCATAGGCAAACTAACTGTTATTAGTGCACATAACAAAAAATGGAAAGAGGGGAAAGTTGGAAATATGCGAGTGCTTGAATTTTCAACATAGCATGGTGTTGTACACTGGCACAATGGTAGCCAAAAATGTCATGTTGCCAAATGATTCACCTGAAATACTGCACATATACTACAGTATTGGGTAAATTAGGTATTGATGAAAATACTGTATTTACAGTCAAAGTAAGAAGTGAAAAACATAAATGCATGACACATGCAGTTTCCCCCCATCCCTCCAGACCACTAGAAAAGGATAAATGTACACATTGTGCTTTTTTCTGGTTACGTTATATTTGTAGGGGTATCCACATACTTATTCTGTTCGCAATAAAGCTGAGTTAAAAGAAAAAAGTTAAAATACAGACCACTTTTCTGGATCTAAATTTTTTCAAAATATTGGTTGAAAAATATCAATTTTAAAAATAGTCAAAATAGGACCCATTTTTTGGACTCAAAAATTAAATTATGGATTTAAAATAGTGGTCCCTATGTCCCTATTTTAACATTTTTTTCCATTTTTGACAGAAATTTCAACTCACTTTTCTTTGAACACCTTAAGCAAACCCTGAATATTATAATATTGACCTAAAATTTCAAAATGTTTTTAGAATAAAATGAACTGAATTACTAGCATAACAATGGTGGCCGCGGTGGCTCAGTCGGTAACGCATCTGACTACCATGCTCAAGGTCCCGGGTTCGATCCCCGGCCGGTTCAAATCCAGGAACTTTTCTAACGGTTGGAAGCGGCCCCGGCACCCACCCAGCGTCGAATAACATGGGTACCTGGGGGAAACCCTGGGGGGTAAAGGCAGTCAGGGGCGTGGTGCTGATCACATCACCCCTACTCACGACCGGATCAAGAAAGTGTGGGGCGTTACCCCCACACCCCCTATACGCCTTCATGGCGTGGTGCTATGCACAGGGGAACACTTTACCTTTTACCTTTACAATGAATTTTTACCATGTTATCATGGGCCACCCTGACATATGAACAACAAAAATGACTTACCATCCTTTATGTCTGGTATGTTGCAACGTGAAAAATCCCAGGCTTGTATCCTGTGTGTAAGTGAGACAGATGTATCAGCAATAACAACTGAATCTTGAATAAACGATCCTGAAAACAAAACAGATTTCTTATATACACACTACAATGGGCTTGTATGAAAATAACAGTGCTATCGGTTGATTTTATTTACCCACACCGGATGATCCTTTTCCAATGTTTTAATGCACAATTTGAAATTACCATTGATTTTGTACCGTGATTACTTAACAGGTAGTTTTATTTTCTGATGTAATTTTTGAACGTTTTAATGCAAACCTCTGTTAAATTGATGCTTATAATTGGAATGGAATACTTGCCCATTAATATTAATCAATATTTTGAACAACTTTTGATTGCTAAAATTTTCAAGCATCAGTATCTGTGGAAATCGGCAAGAGCATTGGTATCAGCTCAGGCCTAGTATTAATGAAAATAATACACTGACTAAATTAATAGCATCCATAATATTAATAATAAATAATGTTGACACTTAAAAACATGTTTTGATTGTTTCATTTGTATTGAATGTTAGTGATAGTAACAAGCAATGTGAACTATCAATATACATTATGGAACTTGCAAAATGACTAGAATAATTCCTTCTGGACTACAATTAAATGTTTTGTTTCTGTCACAACTAATTCAATGTGCCATATTAAAATTTATTTCACTTGGGTACCAGAAATCAGTGAAATTCATATTGTCTGTACGTACACCATTTATTACGATTCTAGAACATAAAATCGGGGTTTCACTGTTCATTCTAATGAGCACCTTAAGATGACTTCAACACATTCTCATTCTTCTCCCTTCACATTGTGCACTTCCTAAATTGACTATTATGATATGAATAAGCAAATACAAACTTCTTTACCTTGAACAACAATTTGGCATCATCTACTTCCAATTATTTGGTCTCAATTAGCTGTGCTACTAGCCTTGTATATAGATCAGGGCTGAACCGATACCAATGCTGAGGTATCACTATTGGTCGGAATTTAATTTCTGATACTGGCATTTTGGTCTTTCACGAGGTCCACAAAAATGGCATGTAGAAATTTCACAGAGGCTATTATCCTTGAAATTATACAAAATCTGCAAGTTTCTTCTGAGTTTGCACCAGCTTTGTGTGATAAACTAGATTTTGTAATTACATATTATTTCAATTTTGAGATATAATTCTTGAATAATTTAAAACAAAACCTTTGGTAAATTGGAGTGGAACACTAATACGAGGGGAAGTCAAAAAGTATCTACACTTTTGCCACCACTTTTCTCAGGTTAGCCACACTGTCTTCAGTGCTTGGGTGCTATAAGGTTGTATTTTTGTGGTCATGTGGCCGAGGTTTGATCTTAATCGCTCAATTTTTCTTTCTTTTGTTACAGATTAAACATGGCCGCTCCACTGGCAGTGTACACCAAGGAAGAACAGCGATCAGTGATCCGATAGCTCGGGTCTGAAGGTGTGTCAGGGACTGAAATTCATCGCAGGCTTTCAGTACATCTGATGATGTCAGAATGATCTCTTTGGATGATGGGTGACCATCAGTTCACAGAATCTCAAGCTTGTTGAATCTTTCCATCAGTGGTGGAGGTTGATGGGCATTCTACTCCCGCTTCATGTTTAACGCTTGACCAGCAATTTTTAAACCTCTCGATCAACTTATACACAATTCTACATGGTAATGCGCTCTCCCTGTATTGTACTGAAAGGCTGTGATGAATTTCAACCTCTGACACATCTTCAGACCAGAGAAATCGGATCAATGATCATTGCTCTTCCTTGGTGCACACTGCCAGTGGAGCGACCATGTTTACTCTGTAACAAAAGAAAGAAAAAAATGAAGCAATTATGATCAAACCTTGGCCACATGACCAAAAAAGTACCATCTTTTAGCACACGAGCACTGAAGGCAGTGTGGCCAGCCTGAAGAAAATTATGGCAAAAGTGCATATAATTTTGACTTACCCTCGTGTTAATCAATATTTTGAACAACTTTTAATGATTACAATTTTCAAGCATCAGTATCTGAATCAGTGGAAATTGCTACAAGCACACATTGGTTTATTATTGAGCAGCCATAATATAGATATCAAATTGGGCATTTTATCAGTAATGCAGAATATGAATCTTGTACAGCAAATGGCAAATACAGAGTGTTCCGTTCAAATCTCCCTAATGTCAATTAATTACTGCGAACGAAGTACGTTGAATTGTGAAATAACTGCAACACCAAATGAAAGGCCAGATCTTCAAGTTTTGTTTTCATGACTTGAAGTTGTCCGTTTGCTCACTACGCAGTGCCACGGTCGCGTAAATAGAAATGGCGACTGTTCAACAATGCACACAGGCAGTGGTGTGGTATGTTGAGACAAAATCTGTGATTGCAACGCAACAAAATTTCAGACGAGTGTACGGAGGAGTTGCACCTGATGCTAAATCAATTAGGCTGTGGTTTAGTAAGTTTCTAACAACCGGCAGTGTCCTAAAACAATCTGGTGGAGCTCGCCGTCGTGTGTCGGAGGAAAAGGTGGAAGAAATTCGAGCGGGGTTTCCATACAAAATTCTTTCCGACGCGGCTTATCATCTGGCTTCAATTGTTGCACAATCTGCACTTTATACGGATACAACCGAAGCCGCTTGTGCAGAACTCGATGCATTGTTGTTGGAGGCACATTGATTTGCCTACATGCCTGGCGGATGGATTTACTCGGGTTTCTCTAAATCCCCGCTCGAATTTCATCCACCTTTTCCTCCAGTACACGACAGCGAGCTCCACCAGATTGTTTTAGGACACTGCCGGTTGTTAGAAACTTACTAAACCACAGACTAATTGATTTAGCATCAGGTGCAACTTCTCCGTACACTTGTCTGAAATTTCGTTGCGTTGCAATCACAGATTTTGTCTCAGCATACCACACCACTGCCAGCACGCATTGTTCAACAGTCGCCATTTCTATTTATGAGACCGTGGCGCTGCGTAGAGAGCAAACGGACAACTTCAAGTCATGAAAACAAAACTTGAAGATCTGGCCTTTCATATGGTGTTACAGTTATTTCACAATTCATCATACTTCGTTCACAGTAATATTGAAATTAGGGAGATTTGAATGGAACACCCGGTATAATAATGGGCAAATTGTCCATTGGTATTTTCATTCATTTTATTATACGCATATCCTATGCTGTTTTAAGGAATGGAAATCTATTGACGCAAAGCAGATGTCCTTTGCTTCTTAGCATTTTTATTTCATTGCGAAAAACAAATTGAATGAAAATGGTGATGGTCAATTTGCTTGCTTTTGCTGTTGGGTGTCCGTGCCAGGTGGGTAATGCATTGTACAATGATTCTTTTCTGTTGAGAATATTTTCAGGGTTTGATGTTTTCAGATTTCAACCTTGCTAATTTAATATACCTTGAGAATTAACCGCATGTGGGGGATTAATGGGGGGAGGAGAATCCTCTCTGGTGGAAATTCAAAAATTAAAATACACCTTCGTGCACTTTATGCTGGTCAATGGATCGATCCACTGAGTGGCATGTTTGTGGAGTAATTGTGAAGCCACTCACACTCCACAAAATGTAAATAGGGAATATGAATAATGCCAAACAAAAAGGTAGATTGAATAAAATGTGTAGCAAGTGTGGAGTTATGAGATTCACGTATGCAATAACTAAGAATAATTATAATGGAGCGAAGCATGTTCCAATAAATTCAACACTAACACTAGAGGTATGAGCTTATTACCTCTGAGAATGTTGTCAACTGTTTCCTGAATATGTGGATCTTCGTAGTCGTCACTGAATGGATTCGGACCAACATATCGAGGGTGAAGGAAACGGGTCCGCAGACTATGTTGAGGAGCACTTCGCCACATATCGCTCCCAGAGCGTTGCTGCTGTGAAAACGGAGCTCTGCCGAGAGGACTCAGGTTGAAAACATGAGGAGGAGACTGCGGTCTTGATCGACTTGGGTTGGGTTGGTTCAGGAGTGAGGTGTCAGGTATAGTAACGTCATTCACTTGAACTAAAGGAACAGTAAAATTTTCTTGTCTGTGGCTAGTTTCACTTCCACTTTCATTGGAATGGGGTGAGTTAGGATCCGGCTGATAATGCACAGTCGCAAGAAGTCTGTTCTCGGATTGCGGCGACGAGCCTGCATCATTACTGGCATTCAGAATTCTTTCACGTCTCCGCAATAATGCTTCTCTTATGGATGAGTATATGACTTCCGGTCTCCTGTACACTCCTAATCTCATGATTGGTACTCTTCGGTACAGAGGTCGATTGGTTCGAGCTGCCTGGTGACTACTCCTAGATGGTGGCCTGCCTCTGCTATTACTCAAGCCGTAGAACCTGAATCTTTGCCTCTGTAACTCTGGATCTGCTTCAACTCTGTATTCTAAACCTGGAGCAGCTTCGGCACTCGAAGGCGAAGCAGTCCACAAATTGTTCTGGTGCTGTGAGGTTGCATTTTGGGCTAAGCGTTCCTCGGAAGGCTGCTGCCTTCTTTCTTCATTACTTTGATCTCCTCGATCGGGCATAGTACCTGTAATACGATAATATCTCCTCCTAAATTCTTCTATATCTCTGGATGTCCTTGTTCTTTGGCTGCCACATCCTTGACTGTTGGTTCCGCGAGCGCCTTCAGGTGCAGCAGCTGCATTAACCGAAGATTGTGATGAAGCGCTTCTATCAAATGGGTTTAGCAAACCATTGGCATCAAGTCTTCGTGCCCCCCATCGAATTGAACTTGACTGCTGATCTCTGTTCCTCAATTCTCTTTGGCTTCCATCCACTGGAACAGGACTTCTAAGGCGGTGAACCCACTGCTGCTCCAGTTCACGTCTGAAAACAAAATGCAAGAATGACTACGACTATCAGTTAAATTGATGCAAAGAAAAAGTATGCCTTTTTGTTAGATATACAGAGTTATTCAAAATTATCAACTCTATAAACATTTATACTAACACAGTAGGTATCTTGATTTGATTTTGTTTATTTAGTGTCGCTTTTCTGCCAATTTTGATTATCATGACAATGAGAATGAGTGATGATATAATGAAGGTGATGAAGGGACACTCACAAAGAATACTCATGCCCAGGTTGGGATTCAAACCCGTGAACAGGAAGTATCAAATGAAAAATTACAGATCAAATCGGGATACTTACAATGACAATTACAAGTTCTTAGCATGAGTTCCATTGGGTACCCTACACACATCAAGACGATTGTCTGAGTTTTTGTTTTTTCTAAGTCCACTTTATGCACAGATATGAGAGGTGTTCCACATTGATTTACACTTTCGAAATTCCCATTATCCATGGTCTGCCATTTGGCTTGTCATATTGGTCGTTGATAGGTAGTACATAGGTCTGCTTCCAGGTGTCAGTACAGGACAGAGGGGTGTAATACATGTGAACCACAGCACACTTCGCCAACAATACGTGCACGGACAGCATGGAGAGCGATCAGCAGGGACAGCACTGGACGACGTGGTTTCTGTGGAAGGAGAATGTAACCACAGCAGAGATTCACAGGTGATTGGTAGAAGTGTGTGGAGAGCATGCACCGTCACAAAAAACAGCGTACAACTGGAGAACCAGTTCCACAAGGAAAGTGACAGTGATGCCAGTCACCATCTTGCAAGTGGAGAGGCTTATTAGGAAACACAGGTGTATAACGTTCTCAGAAATGGAGGCGGCCACGAAACTCGCCAGTCACCCTGCATCACATTGAACACCCTTAAACTGTGGAAGGTGTCTGTCTGCCAGGTGGGTTCCCAAAGCTCTGAATGCAGCACAGAGGCAACAGTGAGGACATGAGTCGCGATCTCCTGCAACGACACAACCAGGATCCAGAAGGCTTCATGTCCATACTTGTGACCAGTGACAAGACTTGGCTCCATTACCATGAACCAGAGACCAAAGCCCAATCCATGCAGTGTAAGCATAAACTGAGCCCCCCACCGAAGAAATTCTGGACAGCACCCTCAGCAGGAAAACATCCGGCTACGGTGTTTTGGAACAAGGATGGCATCCTCCTGATTGACTGGCGGGAACCAGGGACCACCATGAACAGCACGGCATATGTAAACACCCTTCGGCTCTTACGTCCTGCAGCACGACAATGCACGACCTCACACGAGTCTGGAGATCACTACCACCATTGTTGCTATGGTGTTGCAGATGCTACCACACCCACCGTATTCTCCCAACTTGGCCCCTTTTCATTACCACCTATTCAGTGCTTTAAAGAAACCTCTGTGTGGACATCATTTCGCAGACATCGAGAACCTACAAGCAGTTGTCCAGATGTGGGTGCACACCACTGAATCTTTGCCTCTGTAACTCCGTATTCTAAACCTGGAGCAGCTTCGGCACTCAAAGGCGAAGCAGTCTACAAATTGTTCTGGTGCTGTGAGGGTGCATTTTGGGCTAAGCGTTCCTCGGAAGGCTGCTGCCTTCTTTCTTCATTACTTGCACCACTGGAGCAAGTGTATAGAGCTGAATGGAGACTACATTGAGAAGATGGACATATCTACCAAGGTGTAACTATTCTGTGAGAGTGCAAAAAAAAAATAAAGTGTAAATCACTATGGAACGCCTGGTCATAGAATAATTGGGACAGGATGTACAGCTTATCAAACTTATCATGGTTATCAAACCTGGGATTCCTTGATTATAAGGAGATGGCATCGAGAGCCTATCATTGCCTGATTGACTTGTGTTACAGCTTTAGTTTTGCATCCTCATAAGTCCTCTAAGGTGGCAGGAAAGGATGGAAGAAAATGTTAAGTCTTTCTCCAAAGCTCAAAGGAAGAAATCCATTTATGTAAGATCAGGCAATTTTCCAGGGGGGTCCATGGTTATAAAGAAGCTTTAATTACTTTTACACACTGCTGTAGAGTTCTTTTCAATAACCCTGTATATAAACCGAAACCTTTTAGGCATGTTATTTTACATCTAAATTTAAGTCTTGATGCACAGAAACGACAATTGACATAACATGTATTCCTGAAAGAACACATTTATTCTTACACAGAAATGACAGAAAAATATACATACATATAATAAGAGTACACTGTGTGTGTATATAACCAGGTGATGTTACCATGTGTTGTCTTAGAAAGTAAATTACTTATTTAGACAGTGACAGTATATGAATTAGTATTGTATAGTGAAATGTCTAAATAAGGAATTTCTGTTGTTTTTTTATGTAAAAATTATTACCGTTACTTACATTATTTAAAGAGTTGAATGAATTATTCAGGATATTCATGAATGTTTTAGCTATTTAATATCAGACGGGTAAATTTTATATCAGTACTGGAAACAATTCATATTGGTCTATTCATACTAATTTTAATACAAATTATTTGTATCTGTTGTAATTAGTAATATAATTCAGCAATTGACAATTTTTGTGAGTACTTAGAAAATTTAATAGCACTGCAATCTTACCATACTAGTTTGGACTAAAATAATACTATAATTTCTGTTCCTGAAGTAATTGTAATGTACCAACCCAGATTCATATACAGGGTGATTCTAAAGGTATAGTACAAACGAAAACCACAGATACCTCCCATGAAATAGAGACGAAAGTTCCCCTTCCACTTTGCCAAGAGATGCCTCCGTGAGGAGCTAGACAACGCCGAAAACGTGTGAAAATGAACTTCACACCTCTGTACAGCCAGTACCAGTGAAGATAGATAGGTGGAACAAACGAAGTCAAAAGGAACACCAAAGTCGCCCATCTGAAAAGCACTAGGCGGCAGCTGCACAACGCATGTGGTTCCACAAAGGAAATAGGAGTGTCCCGCAAGACAAGTGAAGGGAAAGGGTAGCGATCGACAACGGTAGGGAGAAAAGAAGCTATGAAGCATGAAGTAACAATTGCACAGCGGGAAACAAACACCATGACTGAAGCAGTGCAGTCGAGAAAAGTAGTGCGGGGTTGCAGAACCACGGGAGGACGACGTAGGATGTAAAAACACACCGAGAATGCAAGCAAAGTGGTCCGTGACACTCGACAGGCAACAGACGCGTACATGGTTCGGGGCAGAAATGGCGGTGCAGTGCAAGGGGAGTCCCCAAAACACAGTGGGGAGACACCGCAGCAAGAACAAAGCACGGTGCAACAAAAGAGAAAGAGGACCGGACGGGGAATGGTACCTGCAAAGGAGACAACAAATGCGGGACGAGGGATTCCCCGTAGCAGCACCGAGGGGATGTCACACAGAGGCCGTGCGCCAGCAGGACAAGCACAGCAACTACGGGCACAGGAGGTTATTGCTAATGAAAGGTGCACGTACAGATAGGACCACGTACCCCGTACTGACGTAACAAAAGTTGTGATGGGGCCCAATCAGCCTCTTAGAAATGAAGCCGGAGGCACATCGCTGGGTGGGAGCGGGGGAAAGGCTGCTGGAGTGTCGTACGGACCCCACCACTCCGTACGGTGGACAACTTTAATGGACGAGGTCGGAATGTTTCCATCCCGATCACCAGGTCCACCGTTCCCAGACCTGACGCGGCTGCTTGCTTCCAAGCGCAACCCCAGCCGAACAACTCGAGTCCCTCCTCGGCCGCAGACTTCCGCTCCGAAACCAAGCGTGGCCTCACACTGCCGCGTGGGTGTGAGACCGGGCCGAGCAAGGCTGGACAGATAAACTGCGTGGGACAATCGTGTAATGAAGCTACGTGGGGGTATGCACGTCTGTTCAACTGCTGGGTTACCCCACATTGGTGTACACAAACACCACACGATCGTACGTAGTGCTCCCCGTCGGCTTGAGCAAGACGAAGTACGTGTTGTGGGTAAATGGGGCAAGAATGAAGGACGCTACATGTGTTCCACGATGACAAGGCCCCAGAGTACATGGCCCCACCTGACGGCAGTGGTCAGGTAGTGAAGAGCACAGGCACGGGTGGCTCAGGAACGTCAGCTGATTGTACCACAGCGCCGTGCGGACGTGTGGGCTGATTGGAAGTGCAGCGTCAGGTAGCGTGTCAGTGAAAGAGCCGGTGCGGTGGTGGTGTGCTTGACGTACGACAATTGAGTACGTTGTTTCGAAGCCGTTGTGACCAGTGTGTGTGTGTGTGTGTGTGTGTGTGTGTGTGTGCCACCTGTGCACTGCAGTACAGTATTCCATAATTGGCACTATCCTCACCGTACCATGGAACGCTACACATTTGTAGAACTGAGGGACATGCATTTTGTCTACGGCCTTGCAGATGGCAATGGCCGAGCAGCTGCACGCCTTTATCGCGGACGGTATCCGGAGAGGCGACAACCCGACAGCAGGTTGTTTTAGAACGTGCACCATACCCTTGGTGAATCGGGTGTGTTATGTGCAGCCCATCATGTCGGTCACTCAAGACATGTGCACACCGAGGTGGTCGAGGAGGACGAACTTGCTCGCGTGGACGACACACCGTCCACTAGCACCCGTAGCATTGCACGTGCAGTGGGAGTCTCACAGTCGACAGTGTGGCGTGTCCTTCATGATGATCTGCTGTATCCCTATCATCCACAGCGAGTCCACGCGTTGCAGGCTGGGGATTACCCACGACGTGTGGAATTCTGTCAACGACTGTTGCAGTTTTGTACCGACGATCCCCGTTTTTTGCGCCATGTGCTTTTCACGGACGAGGCAACATTCACCCGTGAGGGCATCTTCAATTGCCGAAACAGCCATGTGTGGGATTATGAAAATCCACATGCAGCAGTCGAGGTGCACCATCAGACCCAGTTTGCAGTGAATATCTGGGCAGGTATCATCGATGAACAGATTATCGGTCCATACCTGCTGCCACCACGTTTAAATGGCCGCCTCTATCGCACCTTTCTTGCATCAGTCCTTCCAGAGCTGCTAGAAGATGTACCCCTCAACGTGCGACATCATATGTGGTTTCAATTGGATGGAGCGCCTGCACATTTTGATGGCACAGTGGGAACCCTTTTGCACCGTACCTACCCACAGCGCTGGATCGGCAGAGAGGGCCCTGTCCCCTGGCCCGCCCGTTCGCCTGACCTCACACCAATGGATTTCTTCTTGTGGGGCCATGTGAAAACACTCGTCTACGAGACCCCGGTGCCTGACAAGGAAACATTGGTAGCGCGGATCCTTGCAGCATCGGCCGAGGTGTGTACCATGCCAGGGATTTTTGATACGGTTCGCCAGAATTTCCTGCGACGCTGCAATGCCTGCATTGAATGTGGTGGTCGTCAATTTCAGCAACTTTTGTAACAACGTCAGTCCGGGGTACGACTACGTACTACGTACTATTCCTATCTGTAAGTGCACCTTTGCGTGGCAATAAACCTCCTGTGCCCGTAGTTGCTGTGTTTGTCCTGCTGGCGCACGACCTCTGTGTGACATCCCCTCGGTGCTGCTATGGGGAATCCCTCGTCCCGCATTTGTTGTCTCCTTGACAGGTACCATTCCCCGTCCGGTCCTCTTTCTCTTTTGTTGAACCGTGCTTTGTTCTTGCTGCGGTGTCTCCCCACTGTGTTTGGGGACTCCCCACACGCTGCATGTGTTTGTTTCCCGCTGTGCAATTGTTAGTTCATGCTTCATTGCTTCTTTTCTCCCTACCGTTGTCGATCGCTACCCTTTGCCTTCACTTGTCTTGCGGGACACTCCTATTTCCTTTGTGGAACCACATGCGTTGCGCAGCTGCCGCCTAGTGTTTTTCAGATGGGCGACTTTGGTGTTCCTTTTGACTTCGTTAGTTCCGCCTTTCTATCTTCACTGGTACTTACTGTACAGAGGTGTGAAGTTCATTTTCACACGTTTTCGGCGTTGTCTAGCTCCTCACGGAGGCATCTCTTGGCAAAGTGGAAGGGGAACTTTCGTCTCTATTTCATGGGAGGTATCTGTGGTTTTCGTTTGTACTATACCTGTAGAATCACCCTGTATGTGGAATTCCAGGCCTAAACTTATAAACAGTGTTTGAATTAAATAAATTGTAGGTAGGGGGAAAATTTCAGAGAATCATCCTATTTTCACATTTTGAGATTTTTATCTCATAGTTTCTTGCATTTTTTTTGAGGGGGGATGACAAATTTGACAAAATATTTTCTATATGTATATTGACAACCCACAACAATAGTAATAAACTTGATGCGAGTCTTACAAAAAAAAAAGGTTTACACAAAAATTTACTAAATATATTTGCAAATTAACAATAATTAATGTATAATATAGTTCAAACAACTGGCGATTTGTACTGATTTATTAACACATTGAGGTCTCACGATGGGCATAGCCTGCAGTGCACTTAAAGTCAATGTGGAGGAAAGACGGGCATAGCCCATCCTGCGGTATGCAATCGCTTTGCCGATTGAACTACGGGCTATGTTCGTAGTTAGTCTCATGTACGTGTTCCTTCAAGCCTCTTGGTTGAAATTCCGACCTCTAGGTGACTCATGTCCTATTTTTATCTCGCACCTGCAACTATTTGTTGTCAGGTTGATGTACATTGCATTGTTTAGAATGGCGTCGTTAGATCCAGACCGCATAGCGGAAATTCTGCATTCCATTTGTTCATTAGGTCAGTGGTGAATACGTATGTACTTTATAAGAAAGTAAACAGGGAAAATCATAATATGTCTCTGGAAGAGTTCATCATCCAAGTAGGGGAAGCGCTACTCATCAAAGCAGGTGAAGATATTCAAGGTCAAACATCAATGTCAACTATAGCAGATAGGCTAACAGGCTGCCATTTTTTCAAGGGAACTCTCCCCCCCTACAGAGAAAAAAAGTCAAGGCCCTGTAGGTCATGTAAAGTTTGTGGAGACAGGCACAAAAAAGAAACTGGCAAGTGGGCAAGAAAAGACAACATTTTACTGCCCCAGCTGTGACGTTTCTCTCTGCATTCCTGAATGTTTTGAACTTTTTCATACAAAAGCTAATTACCTGTAATTTGTAATTATTTTTTGTTATGTGCACATAAGAAGTATTCTTATGCAAGATTCGAAAGATGTATTGATAGTTTATGTAGTTTTTGCATTGTTAATTATTGAAATTTCCAGATTACGAACTTAAAATATCTCTATATTAACATTTGTTACAATGTTGTACTTTTTCTTTTTTCACAAAACATTGCTGAAAAAAATATTCAAAAATGTCTGAAAATGAAAAGAAAATTTAACAAATTTTTGTTCATTGAAAAGAGGAAGTTTGTAGATTTAAGAAATGTGTGGTAAATAAAAACAAATTAGAAATATTTTTTTCTATGATTTTTTTAAAAATAACCAAAAACTGCAGGCCAGAGGTAAAAATGCTGTATTATGAGGCCAGACCCGAATGTGTTAATGCAAAATAACTTTAAATGACAAATTACACTCCTCAAAAAAAATGTTTGGAATAATGTTATATTAGACAATAGGTGATACGACACAGCCTTGGAATGCAACAACACATGGTATCTGTCTGCTGGACGTTCTCGCCTTTTCGCCGACATATGCCCCCTTGCATATCACCTATTGCCTAACATAATAATATTCCAAACCTGTTGTGCCTAATGTTGGTGTTTTTAACAAATAAAGATCTAGAAGTTGAAACAAACTGTCTAGGGGGTGGGGGATAACTCCCTGCTGAGGGCTGCAGCCCCCAACTTGTTCCCTCAAACCCAGGCCTGACAATATAATTACCATTCAGAATCTTTTAATGAAAGTCAATTTGTCTTTGTACATGTTCTCATGCATACCATCATTATTTTTTTAGAACAGAGCTGGGTGATTAGTAAACACTGCTGAGTCTATAATTATCGCATAATCATGCAAACAAGTAGGAAAAGTTGCTTTGCTGAAACAATACAATGACTAAAAGTCACAAAGTGTACACTGAAACACATTAGAATATTGTGTTTCATTTGCAAAGTCATTGCTGTGATAATTTACATGCTAACTGCAGCAACAGGAGTGAGTCATTGCTTCCTCTTCCTCCACCCCCATTCCAGTCACAGGAATAATGATGTAGTGATTAAATGTCCAATGACATTTATGTATTGCTGTTCCAGGTTTTTAATTGCTGAAATCTCTACATACGTATCTGTGCACTTAGGCAATTGGCATACCTCCCAGTATATCACCACTGACTGGTATCAGAAATTACACTGGAAACAATTCATTTAAACATACAGTTGATATCGGATGATACCAACCCACCAGAATCAGCTCAAGTGTGATTTCTGTTCAATTCCTCAGCTTATTACGTTGGAATTGTTCCAGAAAGATTTTTGGCTGTAGTCACTACAGCAAGTATACCTGGTTGATATCAGCTGAGCAAGCAAAAGATCAGTCAATTCCAAAGCCAACTGCAGGAGGACATACAAGTCTGTAAATAGAAACAATCACATATAAAGTTAACATACTTACATACACAAAACTTATATAGAAACAGTGATACAATCGACATACTAAATACTAAGGGTTAGTATGAGTAAGAACTTACAGGTCTCTCCAATCATATTGTGCGAAATTTTAACAATATATTTAGCTCACACTCCGAGTTACACCGAATCAAGGGGAAAAGTGCCATTATGCACTTCCCACATTAATTAAACATCGACAGTAGACAGAACCATATCTCGATCCCTTTAGTGCAGCTGCTGGCAGACAATGACGCAAATGAGGAAGCAACAACAGTGAAGCTAGAGGTATGCTGCAAAACTAAGAACAACAGAAGTTCACCAAGTAACATTACAAGAATTTCATGAGAGGATGGTGGCAGGAGCCACCAGAATTAATAGATCATAAAAACCAGTTTCACGAATAAGTGAGTATATCATTTCAACATATTAATAATAAATCTGTAAACAGTCTGTAATTGAGAGAATGATTCTGTTAATTTGTGTATGCCAATGACTATAAAGGTATAATTAATGCTAATCTTTTGTTACAGTAATGCCCTTTGAAAAATTTACAATAATAGGCCAAATAAAACATGGAATATCTGATCACGGAACAGGATCCTCTAAATAGAAAAAAGCACCGCCAAATGATGCTTGTATTTCACACACACACACACACACATATATTACATCACTTTTCTGCCTCTTGAGGTTAACTGTGATGATTATGATGAATGCCGATTTGATGAAACCGATAAAGGACCACATGTCAGGCAAGGAATATATAACATCTTCATACCAAGGTGACACAGCAAGCTGCACACGCTGCTTGTTGACTGCAGTTACTCAGACTGAACTGTTTTCTCAATAGCACGTGCAGCTGTTGATAGTGGATGCCTTTATTTACAGATTGGAAGGGAAAAGGGCAAATTCCTATGTCTGTGTAGTCATGATCATGTCACTTGTTACTTTAGTCTGAAATCTCCTTCGGGGTAGTAAATCATAGCATATACATACTGCAATTCATACATTTCTCTCCTTGTTTCAGACAAAAATAGTCTTCTTAGGGGCAATGGTTGCAAAAATTGAAGTTCGTAAGGTCCCACAGTGTATTCTTAATTACAGACTTTGGGCAGCTTTTAATTAGATAGAAACTTACTGTAAATTTGCTCATCCAACACTGCATGTGGAGTTTCGCTTGAGAGTGCATGCTGCTCGAAAAACTGGGTCAAACTGTCCACCATAAGACCCAGAACTTGCCTGTAAGAGAGAACAAAACAATACATTACATGACAAATATGGATATCTCCACTGAAACAATTTATGTAATCAAAAATTATGGTTTGCGATTTTGAAACATGCAAGGAACCTTGTGCAAAGTGTTCGATAAGTATCTGCATTAACAGAGATGAATGATGCCTATATACTAGAAATATTAATAAAAATGCAAAAGTCATAAAGGCATATGGGGGTAATGTGGAGGTGATAAGAGTTAGGCCCATGCTCTGGCTATCTTATTCTCTGGGGCTACCCCTAGGTGTGCATTTATTAAGAGGCTGGGTGAACCTAAGAGAACCAGTCTATGCAGGTACATTGTTGGAAAATTTCTCCACCTGAATCAAACCTAGGTATCCTGTATGGCATTCAGGTACCCTACTAACTGGATCTCTGTGGCTCTCATTTACAAATGTCAATAATGCATGTAAATATTCAGATTCGCATGTCAACCAGAATAGTAAAATCTAGGGATGGGACAGATTCATTGGTACTCTATCGGTATCGGCCGATATAGGCATATCGGTGTATCGGTAAGATTACCGATTATTTTACCGATCCGATATATCGATAAATATCTGATAATTTAGTGCAAAATTCTGCCATTTTGTGGTAATTTTTATGGATAACCTTCATGCCCTACTTTCTAAAAAAGTAAATGTCTAAATATGCAACTTCTCTTACACTGCAGTCACCTTGAAACACACATTTATTAAGGAGGTCAATGAACCTTTCAGCAAAGACCAATTCTCTCATGATAGTTTAAAATAATAATCTCACCTAGCTCGTAGTCTGGTGTTTTCTCGTGTCCATTCCCAATCCCTGTCGTTCGGGTCATCTGACAAGCCACGTGGTGATAGCCCAGTCCTTCGAGATGATCCTTGCTGCACCCAACCATTGTTTAATTCATCCCGTTCTATGGCACTAAAATGGGAGTGAACATTCAGCTTTTCACAATCATAATTATCACCAATAACAATATTTGCAAAATAATCAAAATTACTTTCCTTTTCATTTCTAAAAAAGAAAAAAAATCATGTACATGAAAGTAAACAGTAGTCTCTACCTTTGTTTACAAGGAACCAATGATACAAACTAGTTGAGATATTGGGTCATATGAAAAAAAACTCAGCATCTACTCAACTTTCTGGAGCATATTCAGTTTCGAGTGAACAAAAACGTGAGAATCTGCTCACATTTGGATGTTTATAAACAAAATAATATTTCAAGAAACCAAGCAGATTATAATCATGAAAGGCACACAAATACATTTCACGAAGTCATCAAATACTTTATGAGAAGTTGCCACATTGGAAAGTATGTAAGAGAGAGAGAGAGAGAGAGCGAGAGCGAGAGAGAGAGAGAGAGAGAAAACCTGATTCATATAGAAGTGGAATGTATGTGCATGTCTTGTGCACCGACTTTGCTACTAACCATTCACACAATTTAAGTCTGCTTTATGCTCAGATAGGCTAACCGAGACTGGATCTATAGTTTAATGGCAAATCCAAAACCAGTGCAATGTACTTCCACTAGGAATCGAACCATGGACCCTTTGATTACAATGCAATAACACTAGCCAATACATTGTCAGGGAGGTGAACACCTTCTCTGCGACCAATGGAGCACATATTCATGAGGAGCTAATAACTTTTGTTAATACAACCTCCCGAACAAGATTTTCAGCTCTCATACCGATTTTTACATCCACGAACTTCATCATACTTTCTCCTTTCTCTTGTTTCTCTTGTCCAGAAATTAAATGTTCGGTTGATAATGACATTGCAAGTGAACATTTTAAGACCAAATCATATGAATTGCCACTTCAAGTTCTTGGAGAGTCACATGCTGTCTTTCCTGAAGATGATGTCTAAATAATTAGTGCCAGAAAGATTTCCATATGCAGTAGAATGTAAAAATTTGAAGTGGTCTTAAAATTAAGTCCATATGAAAGAGAAAGAGTGAGAAAAAAAATATCCGTCACAGTAATGAAACAATCAAATTAACTTCGATGGTTTGTAAATTCTACTGTATAAAGTAGAAAATGTAGGCGACTGATTATCATTACTGTTTCACTATCTGAACTCTGCAAAGAAGTTATTATTTTCACTTGTTTCATTTTTTTTTCACAGAGTGAAATCAGTGACTAATTAGAGTTTACAAAACAATACTTTTCGTGAAATAATTCTTGAAGCTTTCCTGGTGGTGAATACTGAAGAGGATTTCTCGGGCAATCAGCCAGGTGATTTCCGGATAGGCTTCCGAGCTTTCGAGAGCTAACATCACTCATCTTTAGGGATTGAATCACTTCAATTTTGGCCTTAAATATCAGCCCATTATCATTAGAGATGGTGAAAAAGGCACAGAACATAAAATAGAGCTTGAAATGTACTGAAAACAATGTTGTTTACCACAGCTTTCTATAATTTTTCTTAGCTGAGTTATCATAATTATCGTAACTCTCTGTAAAGGCCAAAAATACCTGAAGTCATGAAACAAAAAATGGCCATCATTTTTAAACAAAGTCAAGTTTTAGAAAAATAATGCCTGCTTTGAACTACTCCTGCATAGGGGTTAGAAAAACAAAAGTATTGAAAATTTTAAAAATGGTCAAGCAACCAGTGCTGGACTATTCGATATGAACTGACCCATGTGCATTCTGGACAAAAACTCTGGTCTTAGTACAATTTATGTGAACTAAAAGTGGATAAACATCATAGTAATGCTTCTCTCACTTATTCAACAATTCTAACATTATTATATGTACTCATATTAGTGGTAATTTGTGAGTGTTTTAGAGCCATTTGTCAAAAATATAGCTGTATGTCAGTGGAAACATTGGTTCATATACCCAATACTGAAAACTGTGATATTTTTACTATGAAAAATATTATCTTTCTGATTTTTTTAATATTATGTTTGACATGTATTGATTATACTGTGTATCAATCTTCATTTGTGGTAAAACCTGGAACTCCCTATCAAACAATTACCCAAAGTTATTTTCTGTTAGGGCTGTCCTCTTTCTCTTCAACAATACCTAAATCAGTAAAAAACATTGGAAGCAAATCCATGACTATGAAGCAACCTGCCCAGGGTGATTTCACGTGGAATGACCCTGTTACATGTTCCAATTTCTCAGTCCTGATGATTATTTTCAGAATTGGTCAAAGCCACAATGCATTTACATTCTGAACATATAGTACATGTAGTAAAAAAATATGAAAAGCATTGTATTTTTCTTATTTTACATTGTGTTTCTACTACTTGAAGCTAATCATCACAACAATGGTATTGATAGACAATTAGATAAAATTGATGAAGTGACACTTTTCACAAAGACAAGATTCTAACCAAGAATACTTAGTGGTGAGATTATGAGTTCCCAACTGATGTGCTTGGCTACTGAAGTGACTAAATTGTTTGTAAACAGGAATCATTTTTCTATTATCTGTATTTAAAAAAATAGCAAATTTAGAAATGTACATGTCTATACATACATGCGTCTGATTCTTTCTTGAAGAGATATTCTCATCCGAAGGGGCTGACCATAGCTTTCATTATCTGAAATAATAAAAATCATAGGTTTATAAACAAAGTGCAGGTGACAATGAAATTATGTTCTTACTTAGCCAACCTTCTCATGTACCCAGCCATTTTCCATTTTTTTTTTTGACAATTTTACAAATTAAAAGCTCTTGTAAGAAATGTAATGTTCTAATGTTATGAATCTAAATAAAGCTTGTGTGCTTAGTTTTTGTTTTTGTCATATTCTACATTGCTTTTCTGTCACTTTCCCGAATGTTGACTACGAAGATGATTGATGGTTACAGAATCTTGATGAAGGTCACAAATTGATGACTGCAAAACACATTTGCCCATACTTTTAGAAAATTCCAGTGCAATACCTAGTAAAAGACACATGCCCATGCACTGATACATCAACCGTTGCAAATACATCTCTTTTCACTTCTGCAAATTGAACATATTCGTCATTCAGTGTCACCATGTAATTGGCATATCTTTTTCATTGACAATTTCAACAAGTCTCTTAATTCCCCTTTCAGGTCAAGTAACTGCTGTATGGACCACACAATTAGATACATAATTTGTACATTTGAAATTGAAATTATATTTACCCATAAAATAATTCAACCAATTATAATGGAAAAATTAATAACACACTGTTAGATATGCTGTGAAAATAACATGAACATGGAACAAAATTACAGGCTTTTAAAAATCACACTTTCATTTCTGTCCGACCAACATCTCTTGTGATGGAAAACACAAGTTTACTTAAGCCTCATCTACAATGTGTTAAAAGTTCCATACACACACAAATATATATACAAACGAACACACATGTTAGTTGTGAGTGCCTGGGTGACTGCTCTGTAACTCAGATAAAATTCAAATATAATTCCAGGATCTCAATGTCATTTTTCCAAAAATTCAAAGGTGAAAATAGTAACAATTGTTATAATACATATTAAAATTTTACACTAAATAATTACCATGGTTCATTGTCTATCTTATTTAAAATTTGAAAATAATTTATGGATCTTTCTGCTGTTGATAACTAACAATTAACATTATATGAATAAATAACGATCAACGATAGTCTCCAGCCTAGGCATCTTACCTTCTTGACATCCAAAATTTAGCAAGCACCTCACCTGATTTGTCTAAAACTAACAAAACAACAGTGAAGTATTAATGATGACTACCATTTTCGAACTTTCAAAAAGCGATTTACCAGAATAAACTAATTATCCTGTAGATATCCAAGTTACAAATTGCTAATTATGGAAAAGAGTATATAAAAACTGTCCCCCCCCCCCCACACACACACTTGTTATTTTTTTTATCACCTCAAAGAAAGTTACAAGCCCCTTAAATGATGCCTCAGTGATAGAATAAACCCTCAATGAAGTTAGAGGGAGGCAGCTGAAAACAAAGGACATAAAGATGTTAACAATTACATGCTGAATTAATTATACATGGTCGTTTTTCATGTTGGTGAAGAAAATTCACACACAATTCACATGTACGAGGTCTATTAAAAAAGTATCTCGCCTTTGGGCTGGAAAATACAATTACTCACCTGTAACCCTAATCCCCTTCAAAGTAGTCTGTTTTGGACTGTACACACTTCTCCCGCCATTCTTGGAATGGCTTTGGAAATTGAGCACAGCTGGGCTATCGTGTCGGTGGGATCAGTGTAAGTGTCAGTGCAAGTGTATAATGAAGCGTGCAGTTTTTATTTTCAACCAACAGGACTGTAAACTCCTCCTCAAGCCCCACCCCTCCCTCGTCATAGCTTAGCATTTCAAAAACTCACAAACAGGGAATTCTGATGCACTTGATCATTGCAGGGCTCAATCAAAAAAACGGTCCACCTTGTAAAAAAGAAAATCTCAGCACACAACCAGAAACTAATATTCATTTTCCGAACAGCACAGATGCCAAAGAACTATTGACCTCCATAGTACAAGCTGACCATGCTAAACTTGCAAGCATTGATATAGTGATAAAGTTGACATATAATTCCACCCCGATTCCTCACCTCACATCAAAGATGGCTTACTATGACAATAAAAATAATACATTGTTATAACTACATTTGAAAATGGTTAGGCTAAGTCCAAAGTTCCACATTTGTGCAATATTAATAATAATTTAGTCATATGATTACTCAAAATTTATTCATATAATGCAATTAAATGTCTGAAATTATTTTTTAAACTAATTTTATTAAATATGATGTTTAAAAAAGCCAATTTGTATATAATGACAAAATTATCAAATTGTGCAATATGTTGAATTCATATTCATAACAGTTATTTTTGACTGACAAAATGAAAAACAAATATTTTAAATCATATGTGTTCTTTCAGACAAGAAAGATATGATACATTCAAATTTATAATTAAATTTATTGAAATTATGTACATTTGCATTGGCATCAAGGTTTATATACAAAGGTCAACTCTTTAAAATTGTTCAATGTATAATATGATGTCATACTTGGTATTTTGTATCAACATTCAAAAAATGGTAATTGTAATCATTAGATAAGTATATTGTGATATACATAGTAAAATAGCTGTAACAGAGCAAATATGTACATTTACTACACAAACATTCAAGCTGTTAAGCACTTATGGACAAAATTATAAAACAAAAACAATTGAAGATAACTCATACTAAAAAATCTGGCTTGAACTAGTTGCTCTAATACTAGTTGTCTGGGACTTTAGAGGATCTCTGGATGGAAAAAAGATAAGTACAGATTGAGCAATATGGAATGGTGATATATTTGTACAATAATTGTTGCTTTTAAAGCATTAAACTGGGCAATGTTATAATAACTTGGATGTTTAAGTTATATAGAAGCCTTTTATGACTCAAATGAACTTTGAATGTGATATAATCTTATAAAGATTCGAAAGTTGTGGAATGACACTGATATGTATAATAGATGCCATGTTGAATTGGAAGCAGTGAATAGGTATCTGTTTTCATTTTCCTTAACGGGCAGGTTTCTAAATGTTAGAGTTCCTCAAATGAGTGCTTTGAGGAAGGTCGCATAGAGTGACACTTATATGTTCTACGTTTGGAGGTGATTTGATCAGATGATGAATTTCGAAAACTGAAGCTCAGAATTGTAGATACAAAGACTTGCTTTATCCTGGAAGGAGATAACAAAGGTATATTTTTTTTTATGTATAGCATTGATATCTTATAAATGTTCTTGTAAACATATGCATAATATGATGCTATTGTAATTTTTGTTGTTTCTAGTTTTTTTTTATCAATATAATAATTATAAAGTTATCAGTATATGTAAATTTAAATTTCCTTTTCAATATAGCACCATAGCTACCTATTGTGCTGATACTGAGTTTGAATTATACTGACAAAGTCGTTATATATTTAAGATTATGAGACGTCAGGTGATTAGTTGAAAAGGTTCAAGCTTATAATAATCTTTGTATTGTTTTGCTTCTTGTTCTGGTTTCTGAGGTTAGGTGTTTTTACCTTTAAATATGTCAGATCCAAAGGGTGATTTCTGCTTGGCAGATGTTATGGCTGCTCTCAATGCTATCAAGGATGGCCAAACAGATCTCAAAGCTAATCAGGAGTATCTCAAAGCTAATCAGGAGGATCTCAAAGCTAATCAGGACAAGACTAATGCTCAATTGACAGAGATGAATGATATTATTAAAACTAGTATCTCAGAAGTCAGTGTGTTCAGAGATGAAATCAAAGCTACTTGTACAGAGCTTAGAGAAGAGATCAAAGATGAACTCGAGGTGGGTGAAAAGACAAAAATGGCGGCAGTTATATGTGTGCAAAGAGCCCATTCAATGTCAACCTCAGATAAGTTGGAGGAAATAGATGATATGTCCAGGCTTCTGCAAGAACAGGGAGATGAAAGTGAAGAAGATGCAATTCGTGTCAAAGAACAAAGTATCTTGAAACTAGGAGAGACTTACAAGAAAGATGGCAAAGCAAAAGAACTGGCTGAACTTATTAAACAGACGAGACCCTTCCTCTGCACCATTAGTAAGGCGAAGGCAGCAAAATTGGTTCGTGCTCTGGTTGACATGTTCTTGGATCTGGAAGCCAGCATTGGCGGTAAGGTTCAGTTGTGCAAGGAGTGCATTGAGAGTGCAAAACAAGAGAAAAAGACTATCCTCTGGCAGTATTTGGAAGCCTGCCTAATAGCTTCGTATTTTGACACTGGAATGTTTACTGAAGCTCTTCACTTAGGATCGACCTTATTAAAAGAACTGAATAAGTTAGAAGACAAGAATTTATTGTTAGAGGTTCAACTTCTAGAAAGTAAAACTTACCATGCCTTGAGTAATCTTCCAAAAGCACGTGCAGCACTTACCTCAGCTCGGACTACAGCTAATTCAATATATTGCCCTCCAAAACTACAAGCATCGCTTGATATGCAGTCAGGCATTCATCATGCTGCTGATGAGATAGACTTCAAAATAGCATACTCTTACTTCTATGAAGCATTTGAAGGCTATGATAGTGTGGAAAGCTCAAAGGCTTTGACTGCATTGAAGTACATGCTGCTGTCTAAAATAATGTTGAACACACCAGAAGATGTGCAACATATCATAAGCGGGAAACTGGCTCTGAAGTATGCCGGAAGTGCAATTGAAGCTATGAAGTGTGTTGCTCAAGCAAGTCTTAAGAGATCTCTGGTAGACTTTCAGGAGGCTGTGGATAAGTTTAAAGAAGAACTGGAAAATGATCCAATTGTTAGAGCACATTTAGACAGCCTTTATGACACAGTGTTAGAACAAAACCTTTGTCATATCATCGAACCTTATTCTCGTGTTCAGGTGGATTATGTTTCAAAATGCATTAACATACCTGTAAACCAAGTAGAGAAGAAACTTTCACAAATGATTTTGGACAAGAAGTTTCACAGTGTTCTAGACCAAGGTGAAGGGGTGTTTCCCCAAAGTGTTTCAAATGTCCAGTTGAAGGATACAATTAGAAAAGGCACCAAACTTAAATTGAAACAAATTAATAACACTGTTTTCACCAATTGCCCAGGTGCAAGGAGAAAAGTAACAACTCATCCTAAACATGTTCGTAAAAGAACATTCAGGCAGCGATGTTTGAAATTATGGAGGAGAAAATTTAGTCTAGAAGCATTCCATGCTTACTCCTCACATATTTGTACTTTGACTATGATAGCATACTTGATCATGCATTGTACTCATGTACGCAGAAGATGTCACGATGGTGTCATGACGTTAAAGTTAACTTCAAAGTTGTAATGTCGTAGACTTGCATTTCAATCATTTGATTACTTACCTGTAATGTATCTTTTCAAAGGCATTGTTGCAGTGTGCAGACATGTCTTACTATATTATATCAGATATGTGACTGAAAATTACTTGATCGGTAAATATTGTTACGTACTTATAATGCTTATCATTTATGATTAAGTTTAGAATTACAGTAATATGAACTATGAGTGTTGTAACATTCTTATGTGATTGCATATATTTGGAAAAAGTATGTTATGAAACATACATAGTTTTATTAGTATGTGAATTTGAAACATACAATTTAGCAAAATAACTTTATTGTGTACATGTAACATCTGATACGAAGAGTTATCTTGAATACTTTCACTATGACAGTATCAGTATATGTTTTAATTTGGGTATTGTCGATGGAGTAAGGTCAGTGGTTACATTGCTTGACATGTTGAGTCATGAATATAGTTCTGTTTCAATGCTGAAATCAATCAATCACATATGCAAACCCTAAAGTTGAAAAATATTATCAAAGATTCTTTGTTTAAAGAAAAGAATTACACTTTACTTTGTTCTGTGTGAACATAAAGTATAACTTAGTGGCCTAAGGATAGGTTCACATGCTTCCGATATCATGTGAAGTAAAGACATGTCGACTTCGAAGTGTTAAAAGGAGATGTTGAAGAAACCGAAGACAGGTTTCATCCAAACACAGAAAAGTCTCGGATCGTCAAGCCTTAAAAGGTTCAATATAATAATTTGGAATTAAATATAGTTTATCTCAGATTGCACGGTGTTGGTAGGGAGAGTAGTTAGAATACTCACACCCGATGGTAACCTGTTGTCTAGGTAAAGTAACTGAATATTAATAAAGGGGTTCATGCATATTTATTCACTTTGTTCAGCAGCCTGATTCTTCTGTTGGAATACACTGTTAACAATAAAGGTGCGGTAATTTGGGCACACGTGTTAACATTTGACCACATGTGAGCTGACAACTTATTATGATTGTATACCCATCTGACTTTCAAAGATTTTTAATTTTAACAAAGATTGATTTGATGTACATCCTGAAATATTGTTGCAGGATAATTTAATCTATACTTACCATCCACAGAGTAGAGTAACTCTAAGGGTTGGTTGGTTGGGAGTTTCTTATTGACTGAGTGTCAAGGGTGGTACATAAGACCTCAGTTCTTTACTTTTTTAATTATTCATATATTAATTTTGGCATGAAATTGATTATGCTAACACGTTGTTTATGTTGTTGTTTTGAAGGACAAAAGATACTGCTTCATATCACAACCATACCCATGAGAGTTGGTTGGTTGAGTTCTTCTCTTAGGCTGTTGGTTAAAGGTCTTACTGTGAGTCACAATACTTTGTGCATAATTTTTCTTTTGTCGGCTGTTAATATAAAAATTTTCTCACTTTTCGTGCTTCTTTCCTTGAGTTTGAAACATTAGTTCAGGTGTGAAGTATTCCTCTGTAAAGTTTGCCTTAAGTTGATCTTCATGATCCGACATTGATCCTCATTCATATTTCTTGATCCTTAGTTGTATTGAACGGTGGAAAAATTTGATATAACAAATATTCTTTGTTATTTGTATTTTGGAGTGCAAAAAATGTATAATATAATGTGATGGCATGTGCATAATAATTTTGAATGCTAAGATTTAGCTTTGGCTTGAAAAATATTTACTAGAGCACAAAGATTCCAAGAATTGAATCGTAGGCTCAAATAGGAATGAACTTGACAAAGAGCAAAGTGATTCACGTGTTGATCCAAGCTTCAGTTAAGTAGTTGTTTCCTTTAAAAATGCTAGAATGCATTATGGCTCCAAAATGTGTTCACAAAGGGCTGAATAGTAAGTTCGAGCCGTGACGCTGCAAATTCAGGAACAACAGTTATTTATGATTTATAATTTTGGTGTGCACATCATAATTTATACATTTCTTGCATGAATTCATTTGTGATGTAAAAAAGCTTATATTCAGCACTCCGTAAATCTGAGGATGTTTGTTTCTTGATGCAGGGACTTAGATTTTTGTCTTGTTAGCTGATCTTACCAGATAAATGGATGAATTCCCAATGGGAAAATTAGTTGGATCAGAAGTTACTTACTCTACATGTAGAAAGTTATAATTAATATATTTTTTTGGCTAAATAAAGATTAAGATAGAAAATATGCTCTCAGGTTGAGAATGAAATTCTGAATGGTGCTTCATGGGTTGATAATAAATAATAATGTTATGTAGGTACATTGTTTATGTAAAAATGGTTCATGATGAACAAGTTCTTGTTGTATTCTTGGAAAACAAATATTCAGTTATACTCAATTGATTATAATGCTGAACATGAAAACAGATTGTAAATATAGAGGCATTATATTAATTATTATATGTTAAAAGTCTCAGTAGTGCTCAATTCTGTTGTGGGTTCGTCCCTTGTTGAGCGCCAGTATGACAATAAAAATAATACATTGTCATAACTACATTTGAAAATGGTTAGGCTAAGTCCAAAGTTCCACATTTGTGCAATATTAATAATAATTTAGTCATATGATTACTCAAAATTTATTCATATAATGCAATTAAATGTCTGAAATTATTATTTAAACTAATTTTATTAAATATGATGTTTAAAAAAGCCAATTTGTATATAATGACAAAATTATCAAATTGTGCAATATGTTGAATTCATATTCATAACAGTTATTTTTGACTGACAAAATGAAAAACAAATATTTTAAATCATATGTGTTCTTTCAGACAAGAAAGATATGATACATTCAAATTTATAATTAAATTTATTGAAATTATGTACATTTGCATTGGCATCAAGGTTTATATACAAAGGTCAACTCTTTAAAATTGTTCAATGTATAATATGATGTCATACTTGGTATTTTGTATCAACATTCAAAAAATGGTAATTGTAATCATTAGATAAGTATATTGTGATATACATAGTAAAATAGCTGTAACAGAGCAAATATGTACATTTACTACACAAACATTCAAGCTGTTAAGCACTTATGGACAAAATTATAAAACAAAAACAATTGAAGATAACTCATACTAAAAAATCTGGCTTGAACTAGTTGCTCTAATACTAGTTGTCTGGGACTTTAGAGGATCTCTGGATGGAAAAAAGATAAGTACAGATTGAGCAATATGGAATGGTGATATATTTGTACAATAATTGTTGCTTTTAAAGCATTAAACTGGGCAATGTTATAATAACTTGGATGTTTAAGTTATATAGAAGCCTTTTATGACTCAAATGAACTTTGAATGTGATATAATCTTATAAAGATTCGAAAGTTGTGGAATGACACTGATATGTATAATAGATGCCATGTTGAATTGGAAGCAGTGAATAGGTATCTGTTTTCATTTTCCTTAACGGGCAGGTTTCTAAATGTTAGAGTTCCTCAAATGAGTGCTTTGAGGAAGGTCGCATAGAGTGACACTTATATGTTCTACGTTTGGAGGTGATTTGATCAGATGATGAATTTCGAAAACTGAAGCTCAGAATTGTAGATACAAAGACTTGCTTTATCCTGGAAGGAGATAACAAAGGTATATTTTTTTTTATGTATAGCATTGATATCTTATAAATGTTCTTGTAAACATATGCATAATATGATGCTATTGTAATTTTTGTTGTTTCTAGTTTTTTTTATCAATATAATAATTATAAAGTTATCAGTATATGTAAATTTAAATTTCCTTTTCAATATAGCACCATAGCTACCTATTGTGCTGATACTGAGTTTGAATTATACTGACAAAGTCGTTATATTACCATCAACAAAATCACCCCAGTGGAAGTATCGGAGGTATCCAGTTATTAGAAATCTATCTCAGACACAAATACTTTCAGTTTGAAGACGACAACTTCATACAAAGAGGGATTGGCCATGGGCAATCCTCTTTCTGCACCCATAGCCAACATTGTGATGCAGTTAACCAAGAAAGACATCCTCCGCTCTCCAGAACTCAGTACACAAGATATGGCAGATATGCAGATGACACCATCTATGACTAAGAAATAGATCTTACTGATGGAAAATCTAGACAACATTCACCCTCGGTTCAACTTTACGATAGAACTTAAAAACCAAGACTGCATCAAAAGGGACAACAAATTCACCGCCGCAGTCTACAGAAAACCAGGGCAGGGAACCGGTATATTCATGCTCTCTCCAATCATCCATCCAAAACAGAAAGCCAATGAGTGGCTTAACTTTATAAAAGAGCCTTCTCTTACTGCACAGGTGAAGAAGATCTAAGGGAAGGAGTTACTATAATCAGACACAGGACGAGATAAGAATGGGTACATTAACTTTCAACATGGTGCAGCAAAGCAGAGGTGCAGGTTCGACACCAAACCATCACCAACAATAAAATGAAATAAACTCCCTTATCATCATATCACATCCAACTGCCTTGCCAAGACCCTGAAACAGTTCGACAAACTAGCACACAAACCAGTGACCAAAATAGTCAGTGCCTTAAACAAACACAAACAATATTTCCTCTCACCCCTTGAAAACCCAGGAGTTTATGATGCCCAGTGTGAGTGCAATTTGCATTACATTGGCAGTGAATGTATGCAACAGCACTTACCAAATGCGAAAAAATCCCAACCAACTAGCAGACTAGCAGAGCACCTCAAGTTCAACAAGCACACGGTCGAAAAAGTTTCAGTCAGTCACACATCACACATGCTGATTGACACGAAAATCAGAGACGCATGCAATTTTGCACTTTCCACATGAACTGAACATCGACAGCGGTCAGGCGTGTTACACTTGGCTCCCGCTACTTCAACTGAAACCCAACACCTGAAGCAGATGCATTTGCTACAGTAGCGCTCCTAGCAGCATGCAGGGAAACGACAGGAACCAGAAGCCAGCCCAGCAGTGAAGCAACAAGTTCCAAGTGGATGGTGGCAGGGGTCACCAAAATTCATGGAACCTCTACAGGTAAGTTTCGTGGAAAAAGTTAGTAACTCGCTTACGTCTAATTAGAGATCTCAGTTGTGAAAAATTGTGGGGAGACCAGAGGTTGGCTTGTAAGCTCACAATGAAGAAGCCCCAAGTATTGTCCCACAATTTCATTTTCTATGTAGTGTTTTGGATAGATAGTATCAAAATAAACATCACACTAAACTTACAGCTGCTACGGAGAATAAGCATAGAAGCTATGAGCCTCGAAATATAGTCTCTGAACAGTGACAAGGAAGGAATCTGTCTACATACTGATCAGGCCATAGGCTGAATATTATAGACAGATACGCATAATAGCTCCTGATTTTGTATGTATCAGCCAAGTACACTTCAGGGAATTTTGTTCTCTCCTGATTTTGTGGTGAAGTACCGCTTTCTTGAATATGAAACCAACGATGGACCTTGTTTTGGAAATGGCTATTTCTAAATGTTGCATTATCACAGAAATCACCATCAATTTCCTCAACATCAGTGCCTAACCATCAATCGTAAGTGTGTTAACCTCTTCAATAACAACTTCTTCAAACAGGTGTTCGGAAAAAAAAAATCCATTCAGTAAATGCAGCAGGCACGGAAATGACAGTCCAATGAGGGTTGCCATCAACCCATTCCAGTGTGTCAAAACATGAGTTGATGGATCAGACAATAGAAAGCTAATGGCAACATGCGGAAACAGAAGTCTCCAGGTCGGAGGTCTCTAGAATTCGTGTCTCAACCTACCAACATTCCATGGCAGACTGATTGCCAGACTTCTGTGCATGCACACCTGCATTCCGACAGGGTTGCCAACTGATGTTGGTAGATACAATATGTGCCACCCTGTATAACTAACAGAAGTGGTTCACTATCTCTTCTTCTCTTCCCCTGATATCCACGCACATGCCTCCCCTCTCTTTTCACCACCTATGATCCATAGAATGACAAATTGGGCCAAGCATCTTTTCTTTTGGGTTCTACAACTCAACTAAGCTGGTCTTGTTCAAATATTAGCTACAACCACATGGACTGATCCTTCCTTGTCAGAGGTAGTGCACCGACATGGAATTGCCAATAACTAGGTTGCCACCTCTGGTTTAGCTACAATTTTCACCTTCACTTTTCAAAATATTTACGTCTCAACTCACCACTATCGCTTCCTGAGTTGTCATCTCTTGCCACCGATGATCTATCTCGAAGGCCCCACAGGTTAGCAGCATTCGGCGTTCTTTGAGCTCCCTCCGAGGTTGGCCTGCTACTGTCTTCCGGCGGTGTCGGTTCCCCTTGCTCTCTCTGCTGGCGAACAAGATGCTCCAGGCGGGCAATCATGAGCTGAAGAGACTACAACACATACCACCACATTAGTATGATTGTAATAAAGAATGGAAATATGAAAATTTTGCCCTACTGATACAGTATTGATATAAAATAGTAAATGTTCCACAAAGAGCATGAATGGTTCATTTACTTTTTATACATTATTGTGGCTGCAACAGGTTTCTGCCTCATATCTAGACATATATTTTACAAAACCAGGGTATATTCCAGTGGTGTGGTGTAACTTTTTCAAAAGTGTTACTGGCGATCAGTACGACAATTATGTCCGTTAGACGTTATCATCTCCATTCCCACCCAAAAAAATCATGCCTTCGATCTAGATTTTTGTTTTATTTAGTTCTTTTTTTGCAAGTCGTTCAGTGATTTAGCCACAAACACTCACGAAACAGTTACCGCGAAAATCCAATTAATATAGTGGTCGAAGCTTGTCTGTTCATCATCTCCTTTTCTTTGCAATTGAGGTGTCAAGGGGAAGAAGAAGTAGTTTGATATTTGTACACTGAGCAGACAACAGAATTCCACTTTTCCAGCAACAGTCAAATTGTGCAAGGGAACTCCAGCTGTACGTACTACCATTGCCAACTTCGTTTTTTGGAGGAAGGTTTGTCCAAATCACGAATCATACCAAGGAACTATCTTTTTGTCTATTACCTAACTGGTCTGTTGTAGTTAAATCCAGCCTTGGCTTTGCAGTCTAGCTCTAGTTGCTTCAGAGAAATAGTATCCCCATTTTAGGTGGGATTTAGCTCTTTTCTGCCAATGTAATGGGGCAACACTGGCCTGTTTCCAGCAAGCCTGAATGATAACAGGGCCCCTTAACAAGCATATGATTAACACCATAGCACACTTTGCCCCAAAGTCTTTCCCTGCTCTTCTCTTGCATTGGCACCCTCTTCTTTGGTTACCTCTTCAGGGTAGCAGAAACGGCCTCCCTCTTTGCTTCTGTCGGCTGAAGAAAAAATAGCCTCTGCAATATATACTTGATGGCAATGCTGTTGGTTAACATATTTAACAATGTTGTTATTTTATTGAAAACTTTTTAATTCCTCACATTTTGCTGTTACTGGTGGTAATACCGGTTACATGCACGCCTCTGGTACGTTCATAAAAAATAACAGATTTGCACAGTCGATACCACTACCAAACAATCTTACTGATTCTCACCAATATCAATACTTGAAAACTGTAGCAATTTAACGTAATTCAGAATATTTGTAACTTTCAACATGCAAATTTTCCATTGGAACTATATCATAGTAATCTATTCCATTGGAACTATATTATAGTAATCAATTCTATTGGAACTATATCATAGTAATCTATTCCACTGGAACTATATCATAGTAATCTATCATTTAATATATTAACAATTGCACATGAGATATGATTTAGTAACAAAATCAATTTAGTGTTTTAAAAATAACGCCAATTTCCTGGATATTTAAACTCCATGAGATACTTGGACTCTGGGAAAGTATTGGCCGGTATCAGTGACAAAATTGCACACCTTGCAGAATACACAGATGGCCAGTATTGGTGATTAAATTTGAACCTATACTAACTCGTGATATCAGCCAATACCGATATATCAGCATCGGCATCAGTTCAGCCCTCATGTAAACAAAATATGACTTTTATATATAAGGTTCAATACTAACAATAGTAGACCATGGTGCATATCAATTGCAGATATTGGGGACTACTGTACTGTTATAAACTTGGTTATGTATCTATCTATTTGCAATGATTAATATGAATAAAGAAGTAATCAAATTAGATGGGAGGATAAATACACAAAATGCCTGAGCTTGAAATACGTTACACTAACATTAAACAAAATTATGATGAATCAACTTTATAAGGACAAAGGTCTTTGATTGGGTAGTCCCGTGATAAGTTCACTGTCTATAGACCAAGGGCACCACTCATTTTTTTTTTTCAAATAGCTCCTCAATTGTCCCATGATATCAATATCAACAAGAGGTGGAGTGGTTAGCAGCACAGCATGCTACAATGCCAGGGGTCCCGGGTTTGAATCCCGGCCTGGGCATGTGTTCTTTGTGTGTCTCTTCATCAATTATCACTCATCCTCATCTTCACGATTAACCAAAAGAGGCAGAAGAGTGAAGAAAAATCAGTCAATCAAATCAAGCCAATGTCAACAATTTAGTATTAACCTTTTGGGTCCCAAGCATCTCGGTCGAGATACCAAAATGTAACCCTCGCGGTCCCAAGCATCTCGATCGAGATGCTGTGTCAAGGTCGTAGTTTTTACATTATAACTTTTCTATTTTTGGCTAGAATTTCGATTTTTTTATTGTTCCCAACATATGTATTTAACAGAAAGGTTTCTTGCACTTTTTTCTTTATGAAAATGGAGGGGAAAAGGTGGGAAAAGGGACTTCGCTTTTGCGTCTCTTTTCAAGGGAAAATTTTTGCCGACAAAGGAAGACCGGCTTTGTTGTTCTAAAGCAATGCTTTTCACTCCCGCCTCGTAACTGCATTTGAAGGAAGCTTGTCTATCAGTATCCGATGTCAAAATGAAAGTTTTCCATGCGGGCGCAAGCAGGGGGTGGGGGTGGGGGAAGACTGGTTGTTGAATCTGCATTGTGAGAATGGAATTTCGAGGTGCGCTGAAGGAAACCTTTGTTTTTGAGCACAAGTGTTCCGCAAGTTGCAACACAGGTTACCCTGCATTGTCTAAAAATAGAATTTCAAGCAGCTACAAGAATCTGCGCTCAATTTTCACTGCATTCTAGCTTTTCGTCCATGAAAGTTGTGCGTAGGTGTGTGTCATTTTGTGCCCAAGCGCGAGGATATTTTTTGAGTGAAGTGACAGACTTCCAAGGACTTTTTTGTCATCTACGTGTTTTTCTTGTGGTGTGAAAAGTGTGCCAGTGTCGTTTGTGCCTGCTGTGTCCCCAAAAGGCTTATAGTCGACCATGGCTGCCCCCGGTGATCTCAGTTCTGATGAAATCCGAGATGAGTTGGAGGATATGGATATAGACTCCGAGTGGGATGAAGAAGAGCTTGACATTCCCTCTGATATATCTGATTCTGATGATATGTCACAAAGACGTTCCACTTCCCCTCCTCCTGCAACATCCGACTGGCAACCCCCTTCCCGAACTGGTAGAAGTGCTCGCAACCCCCAACCTTTCCTAGGACAGGCTGGACTGAAGGTTCGACACATTGACGATGCATCCTCTTACTTGGACTTTTTTTCCTTGACTTTCTCCGAAAAAATCTTCCAGCATCTGGTGACTGAGACCAACAGGTACTACCACCAACATATCACAAAGCACCCAACGACAAACCCCGAACGTGACGTGACCATTGACGAAATGAAGACATTCGTTGGTTTGACGATACTGATAGGACATGACCGCAGATTATGTTGGCGAGACTACTGGCTCAGAAAACCCCACATTCACACACAATTTTACGAACAACAGATTTCATGTAACCGCTTTTATCACTTGCTCAGATTCCTACACTTTGAGGACAACACGAAGAAACCCTCCCCCCCAGATCCCAATTATGACAGACTGAGGAAGATTAGGTTTGTCTTTGACAATATCAATGAGCTTAGCTCTAATTGCTACTATCCTACAGAGCATTTAACAGTTGATGAAGCTATTCCGAAGCTTGAGACAGTGCTGTACAAGCTTTTCGTTTCAGGAGTACAACTCGCGTTACATTGGTCATATGACAATGATGCAAATATTTTTCTGTTTCTTACATGCCAGCGATAATTTCTATGTGCATTTTGAACTTTTCATATCCTTTTTTTCTGGGGGGCGGGGGAGAGAAACCGGTTTTTTAAAAAAGTATTTTTCAGGGGATTTCCCCCCTTTCCCCTCCATATATATGCCGAATGTGTATAAATTATATATCGTCTGAATCTGTGATTCATTCTGAATACAACGGTATATCGTTCATATCTCCAGGGCAAATAGTTTCTGAGCTAAAGTCATTTCAAGGTACCACTGCATTTTGAAGCTTGAATCAGTGGCATGCCGACCATTCCTTTTGGGGGTACAACTCACGTTACATTGGCCATATGATAATAATGCAAATATTTTTGTGTTCCTTACATGTCAGCGATCATTTCCATGTGCATGTCGACACTGTCATGTACTTTTTCCTTGGGGGGAGGGGGGACCCCATTTTTCCCCGAAATTTTGGAATTTTGAGAGTTAGCCCCTCCCCCCTGCCACATATACGCCGAATTTGCATAAATTTCATATAGTCTGAATCTCTGGTTCATTCTGCGTACAATGGTATATCACTCATCTCTCTAGGTCAATTAGCCTCCGATCTACACTCATTTAATTGAAACTCTGCATTTTGCTCAAAATCGGATCGGGACCAAGGGGGTTACATGTGAAAATGGCCTTGGGACTCAAAAGGTTAAAACTAAACTTCATGCACACACCGGGATTCGAACTCGGGACCCCTGGCATCGTAGTGCGATGTGCTAACCACTCTGCCACGGGGGCTGGCTCAAATACAGGAGAACTACAGTTTAGCTTAACTAGAGCTCTTAGACTAACACAAATATACTGTTAGAACATGGAAGAATGTTCTCATCATCAGGGAATGTTTCCGATGAGAGCAATCTATGCAGTTCAAACATTGGATGCTAACGCCGACATAACCTGGCTGGTAACCAAAGAACACCTCTTTGAATAACGCTGCGAGTTTCAGATGATTATTTTGTTTGTCTACTTTCACTTGTTCCATTCATTTTAATGGAACCTTCTTCAGATTGCAAATGTACACTTATGTTGATAGTCACTACTATACTGCAGACACAAAAATGCAAGCCTCTAGGTAGCCAGGGCACTGTTGCCATGTTAGCCTGATGCTATCTCCCTTGTAATAGAATATTCTATACTTTATACTTGAAACTTCTTTATACTTCATTTTATACTTTTCTTTAAATTCTGCAGAATTTGTAACATGAATTTTCTTGAACCCCAAAAGTTTATTTTTTCTGCTAAATCAAGCCTCGCCCTTTCAACAGTTGGATATTCTCCACGATCATAAATCCTCATCAAACTCATCTAATCGGGTTATATTCATCCCTCTTTTGTAGTGTTTCCGTGGCACATGGAAGTGGGCTTCTTTTCGGCATTTTTAATGCTTGAACAGTCATTCTGCCCATGCCACATGAATCTGCAGTCAAGTTTCAAACTCATCTGAAATTAACAGTATTTGCTATTCCTGGATTATTGTTCGTATCGAAACAAAGCTACAAATGCAACAATGCCACCTGGCTCGTGGCGAAGAGGGGAGTGGGGACACGGTTGACCTTGAAGTTCGCATTTTTGTGTCCTTCAGTATAACACATTATAATGCCATTCTTACCTCTGTTGTTGTTTGTTGCCGCGATCTACCTTCCGAGTTATCTCCGTCTCTGGAGTTAGCACCTGAACCTGATTCGATGCTCACCTCAGGAGTCCCACTGCTATTTACCACCATTGAATCATTATCTTGCCCAGAACTGTTGCTTCGCTCAGTCTCGTTTGCCTGGTCGCCATCGTCCTCATCATTATTCTCCTGCGAGGAAGAAGGCTGGCCAATTTCTAGTGTAGGGCTTCCAATTGGCCTGCTCTTGCTGTGACTTGCAATCAACACTGCAGTGTCCCCCTCCGATGCTCGGCGGATTCTCTTTGTCTCGACAGGAGCTGCATCTGAGGAACTGGATGCAGAGTCTCCTCCATCCGAGTGGATGCTGCCTTTTCTCTTTCCCTTTTCGCAACCTGAACTAGCCACTGACTTCTGGCACACGGTACTCTGAAATTGACAACAAAGGAAAAATTATCAATTCCAATTTCAGTACAAAATTCCTGCTTCATGTTGAGGGAAATGATAATATAACAAAATTATAAAAGTACAAATATACTAAAGTTCCCTGCAATAGTCCAAGTTACCATTGTGAATATTTCGTGAACTTTCATTTGTATATAATGTTTCTATAGTCTTCATGTTTTGATGCTACAAACCAAAGTTTGTTTTAAGTTCACATTATGCTCAGATAGGCTAATCTAGACTGGACTTGCAATACAGAGTGGGATCTGTACCACTGTGCAATATGCCTCCACTGGAGTTCAAACCTGGAATCATTACTAATAATAACAAGCGTAGTTTGTAAAACTTCCTTTGTTTCCCTTCGTTTACCTTTGTTACCGCCACATTCTTGAAGTGGCTACAACTTGTATACTACTGCATCTTTTTGAAAAATTTAAATTCGACAAGCAAGAATGAGTAAAAAGCAACATTTTAAGCAACGTTCGACAATTAAGGATTCAGGGGGAACGCGGGGTCGAAATATGCCCTGACCACATGTTAGCACATGGCAGCAATTAACCTTTAGACAGCTGAGAATGTTTACGAAAGTAACCCCGTTCTGGTCCAGGCTTCTTGGCAGGAAGTTTAAATTCGGACACTCTTTGGAGGAAAATTGTTATAACTCTGGCACTATGGGAGCAATCTACTTCGGATAACTTTTTGTTTTCCAGCTAAAACATCACCGCATGCAACCATGTACAATTCAGAATGCTGGACCAAGGAAGGGGGGCTTGGAGGGGCACGACCCCCGAATTTCAATGGAAAAAAACAAAAATCTGGAGTTTGCCCCCTCTTCTCCCACTATTTTGGGAAGAAAGTGCAAACTTTGGTATTCTTTTCAAAGAATGGACGTTTCCAAAGAGAATGAAACATGTTTCATGTTCCTGGGTGCCATACAAGTTGAATAATAAGCCAAAATGTAAAACTGTTTTTTTTTACAAAAAATAGGTAATTTGCATATTGCTCAGAAAATTGTTATAACTTTGGCACTATGGGAGCAATCTACTTCGGATAAGTCTTATTTTGCAGCTAAAACATCAGAGCATGCAACCGTGTACAATTCAGAACGCCGAACCAAGGGGAAGGTTGGGGGGTGGTGTGCCCCCCAAATTCAAATGGGAAAAAACAAAAATCTGGAGTTTGCCCCCTCTTCCCCCACTATTTTGGAGAGAAGGTGCAAACCTTAGTATTCTTTTCAAAGAATGGACGTTTCTCAAGAGAATTATCATTTTCCTGGGTGCCATACAAGTTGAATAATGAGCCAAAATGTGAAACTCTGTTCGGAAATGTGTCATGGATATGTTGCGGAGAGAGGAGAGGCAGAGAGGGGGGGAGAGGGGGGTCATCAATGTGAATTTCCCAGGCTTGCTCCAGACCTGTGTCAGAGTTTCCACCCAAACATAAGAGAATGAAGGTCCAAAAAGCACATTCATTTCGTAATCAGCACCATGATACCATATGGTATCATCAGGCCAGTAGAGGTTAAAGTGTCATTTCTTGAAAACTATACACACCATTTCAGTTGTATTTTCTTGTTCATTAGCTTTCGTCTAAAGGTATGATATACTCGAATTACAAAACAATATATCCATTGTTACTATTATTAACAAGAGCCCTTTGAAAAAAAACTTTGTTTTCCTTTTGTTACTATGGGATAAATTGAAGATAAAAGGCTGTAACTCATCGACCATTGCATATTTTTGAACAATTTAAATTCTAAATGTAAGAATGAGTAAAAAGCAACATTTTAAGTAACATCTGACAATTAAGGGTCTAGGAAGGAAGCGGGGGCAAAGGCCCAAAGTTCAAAATTTTTCATAATTACGCAAATTTTCCGAACCCATAATTCCATTTCTTTTCAAAGTTGCAGCAAGTGCATGACATATGCTCATTCAGTGGTCTTTTGTCGTGCTTCCCTCAAAATTTGGTACATCCAGCGTCCATAGGGCCGAATCTAGAAGCGAAATTCAGGACATTGTCCCGAAGCTGGCACCACTGAGTCATTCAATATGAAATTAACACAGCCCACAACCTGACCAACTCAGATTTTCATGAAATTTGGGGAGTTAAAACTATGCATGGAACTATGAAAATTTTGAGTCTCTTGTGTCTTGTAATTGTTAAATTATTCAAGTTCAAAGTTCGCATAAATTGCCCTTTTTGAGCCCACTTAGCTATACTAAATGTGCTGTAACTCCACCAGTATTTTGCCTAGGAAGCTCAAATAAACATATTGTACAGGGAATTGAACACGCTTTCCAGTGATATATAACAATCTACCTTTGGATAAAAATATAATTTTGTCACGTGAACTTGACCTTTGACCTTGAATATCTCAAAACATGTAATCACCAAAAATCGTGAAAAAATATATATATTTGGTCCCTCATGCCATACTCTAAAACATATCAAAATATCATTCTGGAACTGCAATGGGATCAGAAGATACAAGATAATATGTGTAACTATATGACTGATAAAAGCCTCATTACATGAACTATGACGAGTCAAAAGTCCCGTAACACCCCCTACAAAATGTAAATGAGTTATCCTGGTCATGAAAGAAATAGGTTAGGCACAGGGAGATCCCTAGCTGTGTGTGTCAAGCGCAGGTCCGGCATATTGTTGACTGCCATATTGAATTCAACGCAAAAATTTCAAAGGAAAGGGGGTGATGTGATATATCAAATCAGGCTAGAATTTCACGAGAAATGAATCTGCAAAGTTTTTTCCAACGTATGTTTAGCCAGCAAAAAGTTATTACTGCATGCTTGTAACCATTTTTTCCTTTTCGAGGTGTTAAAAACAAAGCATTAGAATGCTCGTAATGTGTTAGGAACTCACAGAGATCACGCTGACATCTCGGGAGAGAAAGAAGTATATTCACACCATTGCATATGAGTTTAATCAGCGACATTAACCAAATAGTTGAATAGTGAAGAATATTGGGAAAAGTATCTCAAATAATTACGTGACACTTCCTTTGGAATGAAAAATTCTTCAGTGACAAGGCTAATTTTTCATGGTGAAGTTAATAAAAAGAATATGCAATACCTGTGATTTGATAATCTACAGTAGACAGATTCCAGCCGAATGGTTGTTGCTGGTAACCTAGTGATGTGATATAGTGTATGGAGAACGGGAATGGTTGGTCCATATTCAACAATGGAACCTTAAATGGTGAGGGCATCTTGTGTTAAGTCAACATGTTCTTTTCCTTGTTTACGGGATATGGCACTTTTCCAGAGTTTTGAAACAGGACAGTGTGTGACCACACTATGTGGACATTGTGGCAATTTCTTCACGGTAAATTTCTAGGTAGATTGATGGGCAGACAGGGATCTATTAAAAGGCCTGCACATTTCCCAGATCTAACATCTTAAGAGGACTTCTACCTTCAGAAACATTTGAAGAGAATGGTGCATGCACTAAACATCCGTAATATTGACCATCTGAGAGAAGGCATAGTTGCTGCTTGCGATGATGTTGCACCTGCTACATTGCCAAATGTTCCATTTGAGTGTGAGACGTCAACGAGTGTGCTCACAGATAATGTGCATATATCGTAAGTGAAAGCTATGCATATAACTTTTTGCTGGCTAAAGATATGTTGGAAAAACCTTCGCCACTTCATTTCTCGTGAAATTCTTGCCTGATTTGATATATCACATCACCCCCTTTCCTTTGAATTTGTTGCTTTGAATTCAATATGGTGGTCAACAATATGCCAGACCTGTGCTTGATACACACAGCTAGGGATCTCCCTGTGCCTAACCTATTTCTTTCATGACCAGGATAACTCATTTACATTTTGTAGGGGGTGTTAAGGGACTTTTGACTCGTCATAGTTCATGTAATGAGGCTTTTATCAGTCACATAGTTACACATATTATCTTGTATCTTCTGATCCCATTGCAGTCCCAGAATGATTTTTTGATATGTTTTAGAGTATGACATAAGGGACCAAATATATATATTTTTTCACGATTTTTGGTGATTACATGTTTTGAGATATTCAAGGTCAAAGGTCAAGTTCACGTGACAAAATTATATTTTTATCCAAAGGTAGATTGTTATATATCACTGGAAAGCGTGTTCAATTCCCTGTACAATATGTTTATTTGAGCTTCCTAGGCAAAATACTGGTGGAGTTACAGTACATTTAGTATAGCTAAGTGGGCTCAAAAAGGGCAATTTATGCAAACTTTGAAATTGCACATATCTGTGTTGATTTGGCATGGAATGACTCCACTGCCACGTTTTATAATGTTATTTTTTAACTCAAGAAGTATCAGTCTGATTTCAATGAAACTTTGCACAGTTGTAGGAATGTACCACCTTCACATATTACATTTTTTCATTCACTTTATCTATTTAGGAGGGCACAGGGGCATGCTGTAAGCAATTTAAAAAATCAATTTCTTCTTCTTCATTTAACACTAATTATTGGGAGTGAACAGTGTATACATTTTACCTCCGCTAAAAGCCCCGTCTTTAAGGAAACAAAAAAAAAAATCATCTGCCTTCGACAATTAGTTCTCGAGATACGATTTTTTTTTTTTGTACTTCGCAGCAAGTTTGAAAAGAACGGTTGAAAATGCACTGGTGTGAACGAAAATACAGGCACGCGAGAGATCCGGCGGCTAAAGGTAAAACAATATATACAAGCCTAACAAACGATTGCAGATACAGTCAACTCTCGATTCAACGACCTTTCACAGTTCCCGGGAAAAGGGTCCTTATTTCGAAGGGGTCGTTATTGGAATTTGCACCAATTTTCAGCTTAAAGGGAACTCAAACGGACACAAAGATGCCTAGGAGATGGTAACACCATTTATCCTGGTAGTTATACAACCTGTTATGCACAGGATGCATGTTGTGAGAAGGAAAATAGAACATGAAAAGTTTTCACAAAAGAGAATCTAAAATAATGTTACTTTGTTTCAATTGTACATAGTCGTTGCTTTTCCAGGAAATTCTTACAATTCTAGTTCATGACAAACCCGTTTGCACTGAGACCAATGGAAAGGAAAACAATCTCTCGCTTATTGCAAGCGAAACTCGAAGAATCTTGACACCAGTCAGACTGGTGCCAGCAAAAGTCAGGAGATAATCGGGCAGAATGAATGTTGGATTTTATACAGGTTTACTGGAGCATTGTCTGTTACAAGATTAACTGGTAAGATAAGATCTCTCGGGAGAAACAACACAACCTCTCTAGGTATTTTTTTATGAAGTGTTGCAGGGAACAAAGAACACGTTTTGAATGAAAGCGGTTACCGGAAGTTGTTGTCTACAAGGCCGAGAGTTGCTCACTCACGGGAAGCTGCTGAACTCTAGGTCAAGAGCTGTACAGATGGGCCAGACTTCCAGGCGCCACACATCTGTATTTTCGAACATTCCTGCAATCTTATCTCTCAAGGTGGGGTATTTATCGATGAAAGAGCTTGACCTGCCATACACATTGGCAAAGACTGCAAGTCCAGCAGTCATTTCGGGCTGCTCCCCCCCTCCCCCGCGAGTTTTCAGCAGCTCTTAGGACAAGGAAACAAGTCAAGTCGATTTAAAATAACATCCAAGCACATTCGATCTTCTCTTCTTGCGTATCCAAGAGCAAGCGTGGCAAAACAAGCCTGGCACGTTGGGTAGAGGCCGTCGGGTGCGGGGTAACATTGGTGCACTTGAGGGAGGGGAGGGCAAAGGTCAAGTGCTATTGGATATCACTCAAGCATGGTGTGGTGGTATCTATTTTTAGTTCAGACCCAATTGTGAGCGGTAGAGCGCTCGTAAAGGCAATGAGTGGAGGAAAAAACAAAGCATTTTTCGGCCGATTTCCTTCAATTTTTCAACTTTTTTTTCCCAAATTTTTCTAATTTTTTTCTAAATTTTTCACGGTTTCCGGGAGGGTCGTTATACCCGAGGTCGTAGAATCGAGAGTTGACTGTATAACAATATAGTTTTGTTTTGTTTTTCTTTTGCAATTAGTTAACAATGAAAAAGATCCTATTTTCTTCCCATGACCAAAATATGGAAAAACCTTAATCACATTAAACATCCCACTCCCAACATTGATCTCCAGTCATCTTGCTCATCCAAGAATAGAAATAGTATTCAGAGTGATTTTGATTTATAAAAAAATGAAACTGGAATTGTGAAGGAGGAGAAAGATAAAATGATTTCATAAACATATATTCAAAATAATAAAAAATATGAGTGTGTCTAAAGTTTTAGAATGAACAAAAGTCTCTTGAATTGTTGTTTTAAGCACACTTTAAGCACAGAAAGGCAAATCGGGACTGGACCTACAGTTTAAAGTGGGACCCAAACCACTATGAACTCGGGACCCATTGATTACAACTTACTAAAGCCTCTTGTACAGATAAACCATTAGCATTCTCACTTTGTTGCAAGTGGTTCTGGGTTCAATACCTGGTGGGAGATCTAAAATTTCAGTGTTGACCCAGGACTGTGAGGACAATTCGGAAGCTACTTGAAAACTATAGCAGCACACTTCAGTTTCAAAACACAAAAAACAGCGGTGATGGGACATGTTCATGACCATAACAATGACCATTTGTTACTGAATGAGACGTGGTTTGACATATTTTGGGCCTCAAATGGTTGCTAATAAACTGTTACACAAAATGACATACTTAAAATTAGAAGTTTAAGGACTTCTAGACTTCTATTTAGTTAATTTTTGAAAAAGTTTTATTCTTATGCATAATTGTTTGTTAATTTTCATTTGATTTGGTTTATTTTACTTTGCATTTCTGTCACTTTAGATGAGCAATGATATGATGAAATTGATGAAGGGATACTCACAAAGAACATGCATGCCCAGGCTGGGATTCGAACCCAGCATGCCTCGTAGCATGCTGTGCTAACCACTCTGCCATGGAGGCTGGCTAATGTTTGTTAAACATATATGTAATGTTGAAATGTATTACCAATGATCTTTTGACAAAATGCACATTTGCAGTAATGAAATGTCGAGAATATATAGAAGTTATACCACACAAGGAACATGTTTCCGCACACAAACATCAATTCACACACAGGAGACATGCACATAGTAGAAAATATTTGGTCTAACATGTTGACCTTCGCATTCTTGTCAAATGCTGACCTTCTGAGAAGAAACTTTGTGTGGCAGCACCAATACAGAGTGAGCTTCACATTGTGAATAAGCCAGGCAGATTGAGGATATGCTACATTATCTGAAACATTACATTTTAGTATTGATAAACAAAATGACAATTCCTTCTACAACTTACCTCTGTTTCTACAGCAGAGTTGGTGTCTCCCTCATCTATTCCTGAGCAACTGCTTTGGCCTGCATTAAATTGATCTTCATTGTTGGCAGATATTCGAACATACCAGGGTTTAACTGACTCCTCATTTTTGTTACTGTAATAGATATTTAAGTAGAAAGGTGAACCAGTAAGTTAACATAAAAATTACAAAAAAAAATATACCGTGGCACTCAACACAGTGCACAAAACAAATCTGCCCACAATGCAAGACCTGTTACTGCTTCGTATACCACCCTGTATCTATGTATTCATACACATATGTGTGTGTTATTGATTGATTGAGTTTATTTTACTTCGCATTTTGTGCCTCTTGGCTAATTTGCGAAGATGGGATGAGTGATGAAATTGATTAATGGACGTTCACAAACAACCAAGCCCAAGCTGGATTCGAACCCGGGACCCTTGGCATCGCAGTGCAATGTGCTAACCACTCGGCCACAGGGTCTGGCGTATGTGTGTGTTAGAATTGGTTTTGAAGTCACTATATGCACAGAAAGGGTAATTGGGATGGCACCTACAGTTTAAAGTGGGATCAAAGCCACTATGTGCTCTCTCCAGGTATCGAACACAAGACCCCTTGATTATGAGGCAATGACATTACTACTGTGCCATCGAGGAATCCCATATGTGTGTTTGTTTGTGTGTTTTATTGTACTATTAAAATCCAACTTTCATTGAAATATAAAAGACAGCTGCAACTGTAAGTACTTCCTTTGTAAATAATGTAAAATATACGAGACAAATAAAGCTAAAGCATATCTTGCTTGCTTGATCACATGCTTGCAGAATAATTCTCCCTGTGTGCGACTCAGAAAAACAATCCTGTTCTTTTTAACATATATTTCTGAATCTGAACTGCTACCAGTTTCAAACTGGTACAACCATAAATCCCTATCAATACCAATATTTAAAAATATACCATTCAAAGCAGACTAACTTTACCACAGATCTAATCAAAGTTCTAGCATTTCTACTTGAGTAAGCCTGATTATTGAACAAATAAACACTATGTCATTTTCAGCCAATAAACCTAATTCATAATTAAGTTCTAACCTGTTCATGACAGAATATGTACTTGCTAAAAGTTGAAAATTGGAACTTCACAAAGAGATAAAATTAATAATTTGATTGCACTTTGATAAAACTGTGTAAATGTAAATCTTACTTTGATTTACTACCTGCTTCTCAGTGTCTGAAAATACAAAGAAGTTTGTGAAACATTGCTTTTTATTTGTTTTGATATGTGCTTTTTGTTTATGTTTATACAAAATAAATACAATTTAAATAAATTCAGTTGTAGTTTGAATGGAGGGGTCTGTGAAATTGTGGTTAGCTTGAATTTTGGAGTTGGATTCAAAAGTTGTTGTGTGACCTAGTTTCAAGACAAGGAGTATGGTTGCACTCGTGACTGTACATAAGCTCTCTACCAGTGCTTGAAGTCAAGAGGTGGTAATGTGTAGAAAATTGCTACCTGATAGAAGATTTCATGATGGGATGCGATAAACGTGGTTTCAGTATTACCTATGTGAAATTTCGTATTTCCGTGTTGAACAATAGTTTTTTTCGGATTAATTATGAAGACTCACTGCCTTCATTCACTAAGGGTACAGCGTTTGGAGCGGAGATGGTAGCACGACACTTCTTTGTTACTTCCCAGTCAGTAATAGTTGCATTTTCTTCTGTTTGGCGGTGCTGGTGTGTATTTCCTTTCCTAGCTTGCTACATCTGCTGTGCTTTCTGCTTTCCGTTGTCAGGTGACGTTGGGGGACTGGGCTGTGTGCTGCATTGTATTGCTCGGTGTGGTGTAGTTCCTGTTCTTCTCATGGTTGGAGGGGGTCGAGCGGGCACACTGCATCTTTTCTTTTTGAGGTCCTGGATGTTTCGGAGGATGAGGTGCCAAGTTGGGTGTGCCTGTCCATTGTCCAGGTTCAGCGCTGGTTTCTGTTGAATGATAGTATGGGTTTCTTTGATGATGTTTTCTATGATAAGAGTCGGTTGGGTGAAGTATGGATGTGGAGGAGATGGCGTGGATTGTGGAGCGGAGGTGTTGTGAAAGGTGATCCTTTGTCTTTTTTGGAATCTTTTACATGTTGCTCGATCCATTCTTTGAACAGTGCGGATGGTTCTGCCAATGTAGCTGTTGTGACATTGGTATGTGGCCTTGTAGACAACAAGGGGATGCAAGTTTGGGTAGGTAGTATCTCTTGAAGGGGATGCAAGTTTGGGTAGGCAGTATCTCTTGAAGTTGACGCAAGCCAGGAAAACACACACCAGTGCCACCAAATGGGAGAAAATGCAACTACCACCGCCTGGGAACTAACAAAGAAGTGACGTGTTACATCTCCGCTTCAAATCCGTAACTTTAGTGAATGAAGGCAGTGAGTCTTCGAAATTAATCAGAAATAACTATTAAACTGTGCAACACGGAAATACGAGATTTCTCATAGCTGATAGAAGATATTAGAATAATGGCCACTGGTGTAACAATGACAGTGTGATCCTAAGATTAGAGGGCAATGGATGTTTGCCTCACGTAGAAGCCACCAAAGGCACTTTATTAATTATTTATTTAGTCTTCTTTTACATGGCGAAGTTAAGGCTGTGGAGCCTTTTCTTCCACTTGACCATGTTTACAAAAAAATTTGAATGTGGAATAATTAAAATATTGAAAAAAGAAAGAAAAAAAACAAATATATAAAAATTACAGAGAAATAAAAAATACAACAAAAAATACATATAAGAATGGTAATCTAACCTACAGATACGGGCACACACACTCACAAATACATATTTTTGCCCTTACACGTACAAGCAAATACATAACATTACACTTACCTAAACACAGTCCAAAACGGTATACTTTGACGATAATTCATCTTAACTATTACGTTAAATCATTTTTGTGCCTTATGTCCTATCATTCTCTGCACCCGCCACATTATTAGGGAAGTCAAACATTTAATTTTCATTATATAATTTGTAACTTTAACAATTTTTTGAACGTCACAAATGAGGAAGAGACATGAATTTTAGGTGGCAACTTGTTCCAAAGGCCTGCTGAGGTAACAGTAGAAGAATTTGCATAAAAATTGGATTTGTGGAGTGGAATGGAATGGAATGGAGAGCAGAGACCTTTCGCGCGATCTGGTGTTGCGGCTGTGAAAGTCTTAAAGATGTTGAAATCAGTTATAGAGATATTGCGGGTCTTTTATTTGGAGGATTTTGTACAGTAAAATTAACTTATGAAAATTACGTTTATCGCTTAATTTAAGCGACTCGACCTTTGCAAAGTACGATGATGTCAAATGCTCTGAATATTGGCATTTTGGATTCGCTGCAGTCGTTTAGCTTATTCGTGATTGACATCCATGAAAGCAATGTCGCAATAGTCAACAATGGGAAAGACAAGAGCCTGCACCAGTTTAATTTTTATGCGTTCAGGGAGGAAGTCTTTGAGCCAATAGAGTGAATGCAATGCACCGAAAGCTCTTCTAGATACCAAGTTAACGTGCTCTGCCCAGGTGAGATGGTGGTTGAGTATCACACCCAGATTCTTAACAGTAGTGGAGAAGGGCAGATGCGTATCATTTACATTAAGTTTAGGAAGGCTAGATTTATCTATTTTGCTAAAAATTCTAGGCGAACCTACAAGAATACACTAGGTTTTAGTCAGGTTTAGATGTAAGCCATGGTGTGCAGACCGAGTACTTATTTGTTTAAGGTCATTGTTCACAATTTCTATTGCATGCAGTATTTCTTGCGGGGGGAAAGAGAAATATAACTGAAAATCGTCGGCATAGATATGGTATTTACAGCCGTTAAGCACCATCGGGAGGTTGTTTATATACAGAGCAAATAAGAGGGGGCCGAGTACGGTTCCTTGAGGGACACCACATGGAATGTTTTTCCACGAACATTTTCCACATAGGTCAACAACACATTGTTGACGTTCTTGTAGATAGGAGCAGAACCAATTAACCGCGGAGTAGGAAAAATTGAATAACGATGATAATTTAGTGACTAAAATTTTATGATCAATGGTTTCAAAAGCTTTTGTAAAGTCTAGAAGGACCAGAATCCTAAGTTGTTTATTGTCCAAAGCTAGCCTCATGTCATCGGTTACATTGACAAGAGCCGTGCAAGTGCTGCGGTTACTTCAAAAGCCAGACTGAAAAGGATCTATTAAGTTATTTCACGTTAGAAAGTCCCAAGATTGATCGCTAATGACATGCTCTAGCGCTTTAGACAAGGCTGGGAGGATGCCGATTGGTTGGTAATCGTTGAAGTTTATTATGTTGTTTGTGTTAGGTATATAGCATACCAGAGCAAGTTCCCAAGACGAGGGAAATGCACCGGTAATTAATTTTGGAGCAGTTGTAGAGTGTGTTTCAATGTTACGAAGGGGGAGGATGTAAATACAGTTGGAGGTATGGCAGATTCCCCTTGGGAAGAAGGTAAAGGTACTACTGTCAGATTAAAAATTATATATACTAGAGTTTGGACTCCAATTAAAAATTAGCCAGTAGACCTAAATAAAAACGAGTTAACCTACGCTAACCAAATTGTTTTTCGAGTAGGCCTTCTATTCTTTTATTGTCATGAGAACAAGAAAATGTGTTTTTTTGTTTAGCAATTCTATACATAAAAAACAGGTGGTATGTTTGTGATGAAATTTTAGAACGATGGAGGCAGGAAGGTTTTAAACACAATTCCTAATTTTAAGGTTTTTAAAATTTGTCAAAAAAACAGTTCTTATCAATTTTGCGAAACAACTTTTTCTTAGTACTGGGTACTGGGTACAATATTGGTCTTGTTTTGAAGCACTTTGCATCTGTTTTTAAAATGCATCATCATTGATAATTCACATCATGAAACTGATTTAAAACAGATTTTTATTGAACGGAGTAAAGATGTACATGGAACGTGGCAACATTGTATGCACCGACCAGCAGTGATAGCCTGCAGTTGCAACTGTTCAACGGACATTGCTGTGTGCAGTGTTGCAACGTTCCACATACATCTTTACTCCATTGAATAAAAATCTGTATAAAATGTTTCACAATGTGAATTGACAATGATAATGGATTTTAAAAACAGATGCAAAGAGCTTCAAAACAAGATCAATATTGTGTTTTTAGGACTATCCAATACTGAGAAAAATTTGTTTCAAAAAATTGATAAGAACTGTTTTTTGACAAATTTTAAAAATCTGAAAATTAGTAATTCTGCCTGCCCCGTACTAAAATTTCATTACCATCGGACAACCCTTATTTATTTATAGAATTTCAAAGAGTGATCGTTGCAAAGCTCAAAAAAACTTTTTTTTTGTTCTCACAACTATAAAAAGCACAAAGCATACTCAAAAAAAAATTGTTTAGCATAGAACCTTTTGAGTCCCAAGGCCATTTTCACATGTAACCCCCTTGGTCCCGAGCCGATTTTGAGCAAAATGCAGAGTTTCAATTAATTGAGTGTAGATCGGAGGCTAATTGCCCTAGAGAGATGAGTGATATACCATTGTACGCGGAATGAACCAGAGATTCAGACTATATGAAATTTAAGCAAATTCGGCATATATGTGGCGGTGGGGAGGGGGCTAACTCTCAAAATTCCAAAATTTCGGGGAAAAAAATGCCCCCCACCCCCAAGAAAAAATACATGACAGTGTCGACATGCACATGGAAATGATCGCTGACATGTAAGGAACACACAAATATTTGCATTATTATCATATGGCCAAAGTAACGTGAGTTCTACCCCAAAAATGAATGGTTGGCCCGCCACTGATTCAAGCTTCAAAATGCAGTGGTACCTTGAAATGGCTTTAGCTCAGACTATTTGCCGTGGAGATATGAACGATATACCGTTGTACGCAGAATGAATCACAGATTCAGACGATACATAATTTATGCACATTCAGCGTACTTATGGAGTGGGAAAGGGGGGAAATCCCCTGAAAAATATATTTTTTTAAAGAAAATAAGGGGTTTCTCCCCCCTCCCCGAAAAAAAGGATATGAAAAGTTCAAAATGCACATAGAAATTATCGCTGGCATGTAAGAAACAGAAAAATATTTTCATTTTTGTCATATGACCCATATTACAAGAGTTGTACCCCTGAAACAAAAGGCTTGTATGCCACTGTCTCAAGCTTCGGAATTGAGCGAACTGCAGTGTTACATTGAAATGACTATAGCTCAGAAACTAAATGCCCTAGAGATATGAAAGATACCGTTGTACGTAGAATGAATCACAGATTCAGACGATATATAATTTATGCACATTCGGCGTACATATGGAGGGGGAAAGGGGGGAAATTCCCTTAAAAATACTTTTCTTAAAAAAATTGTGTTCTTGTGGACACTTGTGCTAAAAAACAAAGGTTTCCTTCAGCGCGCTTCAAAATTCCATTCTCACAATGCAGATTCAACAACCTGTCTTCCCCCTCCCCCACCCCCTGCTTGCGCCCTCACGGAAAACCTTCATTTTGACATCGGATACTGATAAACAAGCTTCCTTCGAATGCAGTTAACAGGCAGGAGTGAAAAGCATTGCTTTAGAACAACAAAGCCAGTCTTCCTTTGTCGGCAAAAATTTTCCCTTGAAAAGAGACTCAAAAGAGAAGTCCCTTTTCCCGCGTTTTCCCCTCCATTTACATGAAGAAAAAAAAGGTGCAAGAAACATTTCTGTTAAATACATGTGTTAGGAACAATATATATATATATAAATAAAAATCGAAATTCTAACCAAAAATAGAAAAGTTATAACGTAAAAACTACGACCTTGACACAGCGTCTCGATCGAGACGCTTGGGACCGTGAGGGTTACATTTGGGTTTGATCGAGACACTTGGGACACAAAAGGTTAACGCAGAATTGAATAAGTTAAATTTTGATGTAACTCATTTTTATGTAGGTATACTGGTTAATTAAACAACAATATAAGGCCATGGATGTTCCCAAGGTAAAATATTCCGGAGGTAAAATAGTCCCCCGTTCGGATCTCCGGGTGGGGACTACTTTGGGAGGTCTCTGGACTAAGGATAAGATCTACGTTAGGAAGAAGGATATTAAATTAGGCACCTGGAATGTTCTGAGCCTTTACCGGCCTGGGGCATTTCAGTGTACAGTTAATGAGATAGTTAAATATAAATTAGATGTAGTAGCTGTCCAGGAAGTTAGGTGGCCAGGAGAAGGGAATTGTAAAACTAAAAATTATACTTTTTTCTATGGTGGTACTGAAAATCATAATTTTGGAACAGGCTTTTTCATAAATAATAGAATTATATCGGCTCTTAAAACAGTAGAATTTATTAATGATAGGATATCATATGCAGTTTTACAGGGTAGGTGGTGTAAAATTATTTTAATAAACATACATGCACCAACGGAAGATAAAGATGATAATACTAAAGATGATTTTTATGCAGAGTTAGAACAGGTCTTTGATAAATTTTCTCAGTATGATATGAAAATTCTGTTAGGTGACTGTAATGCACAAATTGGCAAAGAAGAGACATTTAAACCCACGATTGGTAAAGAAAGTCTTCATGAATTAAGTAATGATAATGGTATAAGATTGATTACTTTTGCAACCTCAAAGAATTTAATTGTGAAAAGTACCACTTTTAAACATAAAGATATCCATAAATATACCTGGTCTTCTCCAGATGGTAAAACTCACCATCAGATAGATCATATTCTCATTGATAAGAGAAGGCATACTAGTATAATTGACGTTCGTACACATAGAGGTGCTGACTGTGCTAGTGACCATTATTTAGTAATTGCTAAATTAAGAGAAAGACTCTCAGTGATAAATCATAAGCAACAAAATCTAAAAGTTCTAAAATTTGATACAGGAAAGTTTACTGATGAAAGAATTAAGAAAGATTACCAAATTAAACTGTCAAATAGATTTGATGTTTTGCAGGATTTAAATGATGATGAAAATATAAATGAAACAGACGTAAATAAGAATTGGGAGCACATACGTAATGCAATAGAATCAGCAGCTAAAGAAAGTATAGGATACCATGAACCGAGAAAAAGTAAGCCATGGTTTGATAATGAATGTCATAATCTAATAGAAATAAGAAATCAGGCTAGACTTAGGTGGTTAAATAACTCTGATGATACAAATCTAAACAATTATAATAGAATAAAGCGAGAAGTTAACCGCACGTTTAGAAGTAAAAAAAGAGATTACTTGAAAACCAAAATTAACGAAATTGAAACAAACAGCAAAAATAAAAATATCAGAGATTTATATAAAGGTGTAAATGAATTTAGAAAGGGGTGGCAACCTAAAGTAAACTTGATAAAAGATAAAGACGGTGATTTTCTAGCTGACCCAAGTGATATTCTAAATAGATGGAAGAACTACTTTAATGACCTTTTAAATGTCCATGTAGGAGATAAATCAGAAGTGAATGAAGTACACACAGCAGAACCTTTAGTTCCAGAACCCAACTTGACTGAAGTTAAAGATGCTATTAAAAGGCTAAAGAATAACAAAGCACCTGGCATTGATTTAATACCAGCTGAGTTAATTAAATATGGTGGAAATTCATTAATGTATCAAATTCATAAATTAATCTGTTTAATATGGAATAAAGAAGAAATCCCTCAACAGTGGAAAGAATCCATAATTGTTCCTGTGTTTAAAAAAGGTGATAAAATGAACTGCAATAATTACCGTGGAATTTCTCTACTCTCAACAACATATAAAATATTATCTAACATTCTTTTAACAAGACTAACCCCATATGCTAATGAAATTATAGGTGATTATCAATGTGGATTTAAACGTAACAGATCAACTACAGATCAAATTTTTCACATCAGACAGACACTTGAAAAAAAAAGTGGGAATATAATCAAAATGTCCATCAGCTATTCATTGATTTCAAAAAAGCATATGATTCAGTCAAAAGAGATAAACTATATAATATATTAGTTGAGTTTGGAATACCTAAGAAGCTTGTTAGTATGATAAAAGTATGCACCAGTGAAACAGAAAGTAAAATTCGTGTGGGTATTAATATGTCTGACAAATTTACAATTCATGATGGGTTAAAACAAGGAGATGCATTATCTCCATTGCTCTTTAATTTTGCCTTAGAATATGCTGTTAGGAAGGTAAAAGAAACTAAAGAAGGACTAAAATTAAATGGTGTGACTCAGTTGTTAGCATATGCAGATGATGTAGACTTACTGGGGGATGATGTGAATACAATTAAGAATAATGCTAAAATATTTTTCAAAACTGCTAAAGAGATAGGTTTGGAAGTTAACAAAGAGAAAACTAAATATATGCTTACAGGCCGAAACCAAGTGTTAGGTAATAATCAAAATCTAATTATTGATAACAACTCGTTTGAACCAGATTCCAAATTCAAATACTTAGGAGTAATATTAACAAATGAAAATTATATTAAAGAGGAAATAAAAAGTAGGCTTAATTCAGGAAATGCATGTTACTTCTCTCTTCATAAACTTTTGTCTTCTCGTTTAATATCTAAGAAACTGAAAGTTAAAATATACAAAACAGTAATTTTGCCTGTAGTATTATATGCATGTGAAACTTGGTCCCTTACATTGAAAGAGGAACATAAATTGAGAGTATTTGAAAATAAGATCCTTAGGAAAATATTTGGACCTAAAAGGGATGAGGAGACAGGTGAGTGGAGAAGGTTACATAATTTAGAACTACATAATTTGTATTCATGTCCAGATATTATTAGAATAATTAAATCAAGAAGACTTAGGTGGGCAGGCCATGTGGCACGAATGGGAGAGGAGAGAGGAGTTTACAGGATTCTTGTTGGGAAACCTGATGGTAAGAGACCTGTAGGAAGGCCAAGACGAAGATGGAGGGACAACGTTGAGATGGACCTAAGGGAAATCGGTAGGGATGGAAAAGAGTATATAGAACTTGCTCAAAATAGGGAAACATGGAAGGCCTGTGTTGCTGCAGCCATGAACCTTCGGGTTTAAGAAGGCTAGAGAGTTAGTTAGTTTTAGTTAGTTAGTTAGTTATACTGGTTAATTTTTAATTGGAGTCCAAACTCCTGTATCTATAATTTTTAATTAGACAGTAGTAGTATTGTGAATCTGGAGGGTGGGACAGGTAATAGGATTACGTAGGTTCTTGCCCCTTTGGAGATGGTAGGTGTGGTGGGACGGTGTGTTATGGACCAAAATGTTTCTGAGATTGTATGAGGGGAGGTATATGCTTGTAAACTTACAATTTAGTGAAAAGGTATGTGAAAATCATGTCTCACCCAGGTATCTATAATGGATCTTTGACAATTTCTGCCATTGTTCTACCAGTGAGCTACTAAGCCAACCTTTCTGGGTGGTTATTCTAACACCAAGATAAAAGTCAAGTAACATTTGAAGTTTTCTAGGTGAATTTTGCACTTTCTAGCTAAAAATAACAACTATTTAATCATTAAAATTATTTGCTACTATTTTACACTACATATTTACGAACAGTTCCTTGTACATCTTACACAGTGTGTAAATACTTTATGAAAAATAGCACAGATGAATGTCACAAGAGGTTCATCATCATTATTATTATTATTATTATTTCATCATCATTATTATTACAAGTGCAAAAAGTTCATTTTTAACATTATATTTACATTACAAAATTACATTAACATTCAGCTGGGGCAATCAAATTCCTTTCTGTGTCCACTAGATACTGTAAATCACTGTTCTTCAAATAATTTTAACATTAAAGAAATAATGACTGGTTCATGTTTGGTTTTCATTTTCTACTAGAAACAACTCTTGGATCAGTTTAGCAATATTCTCTTCTTCCATGAAAAGAAAGTAAAATAACTGAAAATTTTACATTAGAATCTTCATGAAGTTTCATTGGATTTAGTTTACTATTTGTTGCAATTTTTCATGCAGAATTCACGTTCTTGGAAATACAATTCCTGATGCCAATAATTCACGCAGAATTTAAGGACTTCATGGTTAGTAGAAATCCTGAATTTCCACAATTTCAGCCTCTGTGTAAGTTTATAAAGTCCATTGAGATGCAATTTGATAGCCTTGAACATGTGAACATTAATGCCCTCTTCATGCAATAGAAAGAACTATTCAAAAGAACAATGGTAAAGTACAGAATGCGAGATTTGATTCCTTGTTCAGTATGCATGGTTTGTACAATGATGAAAAGTCATATTTTTCTCTTAAAGATAATGTTAATACACAAGCTGTCCATTTATCTTTAGTTAGAAACAGAAAACATTATTTTTGTATTTGTTTACTTATTGGTAACTTTTTCAGTTCTATATTGCATTCTTATCAGTTTTTAAAGTTCCATTAATGCATCTTGTTCTTCATGGTTGTTTCATGCATTTGAGTCTTACTTGCTTCTTCCTAAGTCCTACAATGTAAAATTCATCTAGAACACCAAAGACTTAATACTGTAAGCTTTGGAAAATAAAAAGTAAAATGGTATTTCCCCCTTAGCATCCACAGCTCAAACTGCCAAACATCAGGCTGCGTCGAATTAATGAACTAACTTCACAAATACAGGACACTTTAGTCATTAGTCAATAATTTGTGGTGTGGACATGGAGGAGTCTGCCAGCTGGCGAAAAACTTAAGCCCAATAATCATATGAAAGCATGGCCACCATGGTTGGATTTTGATATCACACAGGTCATAAAGGAGTGTTTTGCTGAAGGATCCAGGTTACAACTGCTGTGGAGATTGTCTTGGAAGGAGATAGTGGAAACAGTGGCATACACAAGTCAACACATTTGCTCCTTTACATGCAATATAGAAGTTTTAAAACAAATGAACACCTATATACCTTCCTCCTCCTCTGATGTTGATGATGCAAAACTGGCAGAATGCTGAAATTGTAAGATTTTCATCATAATGGTTTATTTGGTTCCTGGTTATCCAGCATGCTCTATTTTGGTGAGTAAATCTATTATTCAGCAAATAGATAAATTTAGCACATTACGTGGCTCTAAGATTAAAGAAACATTACCTTTGGATGTTCCTCTGACTGCTGGTATTTGTTAGCGCATATCTCTTAATTCCTCTTGAACAAGCCAACAGCCTAGGTTTGCGAAGATAAAACCTTCGAGTCAACCGCAACTTCAGCTGACTGTAACTACTGGGTTTGTTGGCAGCTTGATCTCTGGAAGTGCCTGGTGAGAAACAAGCAGACTTTGAAGCACACGGGCAGGAAGGAGGTAGATGCCTTTTCAATTTAGAACTATGATCGGAGGAACATGATTTTTCATCACTGGCCTGCGTAGATTGTTGGCTTTCGTCCCTGAGCTGATTTTCGACTGCTGATGTGTTACCAGCAGGCTGCGATATGTTTTCACTAACGTCTGGCAGCAACAGTGCTGTCGCCGTTATTCCATCGCTTTCTTCTTGTTGCTCACTCTGACTTGGGGCCACTTCGGCACATGCATTATCACAGTCTGCAGTTTCTTGCAAAGATTCAGCCTTAGCTGGTGCACAAGAGCTTGTGCTGGGTGCATTAGGCCCACCGCTGCCATCTTGTGCCGCATCATCACAATTAGCACCACCACTTGATGATTCACTAACACCAGCTTGTGTAACACCATTTGCAACACTTTCACGTACACTACTTGCTAGCGGAGCACTTGGCTCTTGACTCGAATTCGAAGCTCCCTCTTCCTCACTCCCGCTAATCCTTGCCAGTTCTAGCATCTCACTAACACTCATTTGCACTATGTTAGACATGCTTCTGTCTTCCGTAATTTCGGAGCGAACATTCTGCTGACCATCCTGCAGCTCGGTTTCCGAAGGCAACTGAGGTTGCAACCTCCCCCTTCGTGAGTTTGTCAATGCATTGGTGCTGTCTCTAACAGCCGCATGAAGAGACCGGATTTGACGTTGCAAATCCTCCCACATTCTTCGAATCTGCTGGAGTTGCAGAATTTCCAAGCGAGCCCTCAAAGATAGAAGTTAAACACAGGTGTTACAACAACAAAACTGATATCTTGCATCAGAGTAACTTTACCAAAATACAATCTTGACCATTTTCAGTGACCCACTTAATCAACAAGGCTGTCTTGTTACTTCATTTAATGAAAACAATTTGGCATACTTGAAATACTGTAAAAAATGCAAATGAAGTGTGTCAGAAATACTAATAAAATACGTGATTCTTATTATAATGTTTGCCTTTTGTAAAAATTCTTCCCAGATGTCAGCATTACAATTCTTATTAAACTATATAAAAACTACATAAAGGCCTTTTGTATTTATGGATGGTTGCACAATAATTATTGAATGCAGGTACAATACACTTTTGATTTCTACCATTGTTTGGGTTGCTTGGCTTAAGATTTTACCATGAAATCCAACACCACAATACTAAATTTCATGTGTTATTGAGCTGTAGAAATAAAACTGGGCAAGTACTGAGAATTGCTTCAACAATAGAAAACTAGGTGCTCCTAAATGCTGGCCTGCACCAGCAATATTGTTATTGAAAATTCCTACTTTCAGAAAAACACTACAAGATTTCAAATTCTACAAAATTACATTAAGCAGTTACATTTTTTAAAATTCTTTCTAGAGCATTCATGTGAATCTTTATGTGGAGATGCAGAAAACTAACTCATTGTACACATCTCTATCAATTAAAAGCAATGAAATTTGAGATTACACAGCTTTTTCTAAACACACTGTACAACACTGAGTGGCCACAAGAATTTAAAGAAAATTACTCAAAAATAACTAATCCCTGCACTTGAATTTGAAATTTTCAATATAATATTCAAATTTTTCATCTTGTTTATACAGATCAGAATTCCAGTCACCAATAAATGGCAATATGCACTAAGAAAACTAAGACTGCACATTTGTTGCTCGCGATAGCTAAGTTTAAACAATAATAAGCATGCAGATGCCAACTGCAAAACACTGGACAGGATTGTAAAAATGTTGGTTTGCTAATTAATTAGTGAAAGTACAACAAATATGTTCATTCCAGAATGAGACATCTTAAAAAGTATTCAGAATAACCTTAAATGGTTACAGTGATCAAGTATCATTATCACTGAGAATAAGCATGAGCCCAGTATCAATACTGGTGAGAATCAGTATCACTGAATCATAATCAAGGAGAATATGAAAATCAGTATTGGTAAGAATCGGTATCTGTATCGGTTCAGCTCATGTTATGTTTCAGTTTGTGAAGCAGGAAAGCAACCTACGTAACTTACCTACACAAACGCTGCATATTATCTATATGCCTACTCAGAAGTTGGATTCCAAATCTTACTCCTAAATCAGAGTTTGTGTCTATCCTTTCACTGGTCTGGGAACTTTCTGTAGGAGCAACTGGCTGCTCTGATGGTCGCTCCTGTCGCTCATTCCTATGCACCCATGCGGCTCGGGGTTGGAATGCTGAAGGTTCCGAGGTAGACAGCCTCGATGATCTGTCAGGTGGTCGGGGTAAATCACACTGGGATCGTATGTGAAAGCCTGTTAAGGCTCCATTTTGGTTTGCATCTGAAGACTCAGCATTGCCTGACTGAGGAGCCTGTGATGATCTTTGGCTTGCTTCATCCTGTAGAAATGATATCACATATTAAGAAGGTTAAGGATTAACATTCAATTGTCTAAATGGTATTGGAAGTTGAAATTTAATAAAAAAAACTGCTTTTCTAAACTTTTGTCTTCTTCTTCTACTTGATAAAGTAAAATAGGTTTCTATGACCAGAGCATCATCTGAACTGAATAAAATTAGGTATGACTCATTACTATATTGTTATCAGTTTCAGAGATAAAAATTTTGGAAAAATGCCTTTATGTTGTTACTTTTTTTTGTATATACGAGGCATATTGCTTTACTTGTGAAAACATTTTCTTTCTCCAAAAGTAAGAACAACACCATGCCTGTAACTTTTGCAATGGGAGTGGGAAAAATGTTAGTACCATTTTCAACCACCCACCTGCGGTGGGACAACCAAAGTTGTAATTTCATAAATAAAATAGAACAGAAAAGCCTACTCTTCTTTCGAACTTTCGTTTTCTTCTTCTGTTTGATAAAGCAAAATAGATTTCTATGACCATGAGATTATAGCCTCATATGTACTAAACAAAAAAAGGCATGTCCCATTACTATGTTGTTGTTAGTTTCCAAGACAAACTTTATTATAAGCAGTACAGAATTTCAAAGTTTCCGCTCTACCGCTCGCAAGGGGGTCTGATCTATAAATAGACACCATCACACCAAGCTTGAGTGATATCCAAGAGCACTTGACCTCTACCCTACCCTTCCCCAAGTGTGCCAATGTTACCCTGCTCCGACGGCCGCTACCAACGCACTAGGCTTGTTTTGCCATTGTGAGATTTCGCTTGCTCTTGGATACGCGAGAAAAGAAGATCGAATGTGAATGTGCTTGGATGTTATTTTAAATCGACCTTGCTTCCTTGTCCTAAGAGCTGTTGACCATTGGATGGGGGGAGGGGGGAACAGCCTGAAATGACTGTGCTGGACTTGCAGTCTTTGACTATGTATGGCAGGTCAAGCTCTTTCATCGAAAAATACACCACCTTGAGAAATTAGAGATAAGATCGCAGTAATGTTCCAAAATACAGATGCATGGTGTCTGGAAATCTAGACGATCTGACCTAGAGTTTAGCAGGTTCCCGTGAGTGAGCGAGCAACTCTTGGCCTTGTAGCCGACAACTTCTGGTAACACCTTTCATTCAAAACGTGTTCTTTGTTCCCTGTAACACTTCATAAAAAAGCGAAACTGTTAGAGATAATCAAAGCCACATAGGCCAACTGAAGATCGTCAACCCACTTAATGATTTGTCATCCAAGCTTCAGCATAAGTTTATTTCGATCTTACGTGCATCGTCATCAAATGTGGAGCATCCATTCTTACATGATTATATTGTGCATCATAACTCCCGTTTCCCACTTCATACATTTTCCTAACTGTGCCAATGTCGTAATATTTGCCAAAAAGTGTTCCGTTGGCTGAGTGACTTCTCTCTTTTTTCCTCTCAGCAAATGTGTAGGGGAGGGGTTGTAGTTTGTGTCAGCCACGATTTTCTTGCTCCTGTGTGCACACGGGCCACGGGGTGATTACAGGCGAGGGTGGAAGTGGACCCCTCTTTCTTTCCTTTGACGTCTAAAATGGGGCAACCACTTCTGGGTCCATTTTTGAAAATGAACAAAAAACATAGGACAAGTAAAAAAAAAGTGACCCCCCTTCCCAGCTCATTCTCCACTACTGGTGTGCAATGTCAGATAATTGCAAAATTCAGGTCCTATTTTTTTTTAATGCTATTTACTGATTACTGCATAGGAAATATTGCCCGTATTATTGTCTGTTGCATAGTAAAACGTAAAGCAAGGGTAATTTCTTTCTTCTTCACACTACTGATATCAGTATTCAACAGTTGCATCATCTTAAAATGCTGAGGATTTTCTCTTCCACCACCTGTTGCTCGAACTTCCAGCCAGTCTCCTTTTTTTTTTTTAAGCTGCAGCTGGCACCTGTGTTTTGTCTAGCATCTGCAAAGCTGTATCTTGCTAATAACATCAATGACTCATCCAGGGGGAAGCAAAAAGTCATAGTTTTGAATCTCGCAAAGCTGTTTTGATTTGAAGATAACGAAATTCAATCTCCAGAAAGAAAACAAAAGTTAAAACGACTTCGTGTTCTGCAAGTGCTCAATGTAAGAATGGACGCTGAGAAGGTTTGGAAGAGCAGATGTTTGACATCGAGAATACTCCTAAATCCAACATTAAATAGTCTATTAACTTGAGAGTAAATAACAATCTCCCATTTTGATATCTGAAAATGCCCAGGTTTCATAAAGCTTGTTTTGAGTTCATTTTATGCTGATGGGCTAATCGGGACTAAATATACAGTTTAAAGTGAAATCCAATTCCAAACTCGAATGATTATCGAGTGGGACACTGTTTAATGTGTCCTAGAATACGCATTGGGTGAAAACAGATTGAAAGTTGCATGCTTCCTTTTTCAGGCTGGATTACAATGCAAGTCGAGGAAGGAGTTTGGACTGTTCCCTTGAATGGGGGAGGGACTACGAAGTTGGCTGAAACAAAGAAAACTTGAATCTTCTTACGATGTATTTAACACAGCCAAACCAGAACGAAATTTATGCCTTTTTTTTGTCTGGTGCCTAGAAAGGTTGTGTTGTTTCTCCAGAGAGATCTTATCTCACCAGTTAATCTTGTAACAGACAATGCTCAAGTAGACCCGTATAAAATCCAACATTCATTCTGTCTGATTATCTACAGACTTTTGCTGACGCCAGTGTGACTGGTGTCAAGATTCTTCGAGTTTCGCTTGCAATAAGCGAGAGATTGTTTTCCTTTCCATAAGTCTCAGTGCAAACGGGTTTCTCAAGAACTAGAATTGTAAAAATTTCCTGGAAGAGCAATGACTGTGCACAATTGAAAGAAAGTAAAATTATTTTAAATCCTTTTTGGTGAAAACGTTTTTATGTTCTATTTTCCTTCTCACAACATGCATCCTGTGAATAACAGGTTGTATAACTACCAGGATATATGGTGTTACAGTCTCCTAGGAATCTTTGTGTCAGTTTGAGCTCTGTTTAAGCTGAAAATTGGTGCAAATTCCAAAAACGACCCCTTCGAAATAACAACCCTTTTCCCGGGAACTGTGAAAGGTTGTTGTATCGAGAGTTGACTGTAACTCTTAGATGAACCTGTTCTCACTAACTTACTTGCAGTTCCACTCATTTCCCTAAAGAGTTATTGAATTTGGGCTTCAAGAAGTTACTAGCATGGTGGTGAAAACCATTGCACATTAACCCTTAACGCTGGCTGGAACATTTGTGTTTCTCAAGTATGGTCGCTAATGTCAACTGGGACACCGGTGTCCCAAGGAGTGGTGTTGGGAACACCCTGTGCACAGATAACGTTCGGAGATATAGTTTTTAAGTGTCATATGAGGCTTGAAGTATGCCAGTAATTAGTAAAGCATAATTTAATTTAGACCATATAGGGGGAGATTTCTGCAGAAAAAAATAATTACTTTTTTCTCTAAAATTAACAGTAAGTGTGCAATTCTTGGCAAAAGAATGGAACACATATCAGGCAATATGCAGGTAATTTTTTGAACTCTCACCTCCCTGCATTGCCTATGTGGGAGCCTGAAAGATTTCAAATTTCGTTAAGAAAAATAAAATTTTTAAAATTTCTTCTATTTGCTAAATGAAAATAAGTATTTTATTGATATAGGCTTGTAGCCTAGAATGTATTGAAGAAAACAAGCTATAATTTGTAACTCTAGCATTCACAGTTAGCTAAATAATAAATTTTATTGAAAATCTTGAGAATTTAGAATTTTCCGTAAATAAAAAGCACACAAATTATTTTTTCTCAAAGTATCAGCAGCAAGTGTGCAATTCTTGCCACAAAAATGGAATATGTACCTGGAAATATGAGGAAATTGTTATTACTTTCTTCTTCTATTTGTGAAGGTAAATTAGGATTTTTTGGACTATAGGGTTTTAGCCTAATCTACACTGAACAAAAGAAGGTATCATTTGTAACTCTGGCGTTTGTAGTTTCCAAGATAAAAAATATTATTCATATGTTGGCAAATTTCAAATTTCCTGCTTGAAAACGCTCCCGGCGTTAAGGCAAAATTATGAGGAACTATGAATAAGTTTATGAGACTAGACTATCTTCCTTAATGTGCACACCTAAGTAATTTCCTTAGATATAATGTTAAAAAAAGTTATATTACTTAAGCAAATTTCAAGCAAAATGATCCATTAGTTTGTATTACTGTTCATATCTAACAATTAGAAATTAGCACATGTCTATGTTGCATGCATGTATTTTGTGGTAAAATGTGAAAGTCAAAAATTTGTGCTTTTATGTAACATTTCTTTCTTTCTCAAACCAACCCCAAAATCTAGAAAATTTTGCATTATGACTGAAAACACTACATTAAAATAACCCAATGTGCTCAAATTGTTCTTGCTTTAGGAGGGGAAAAAACACAAGGTAGAAATAAGCAACCATTTAGCTTACCTGAGTTGAAGTCTCAATAGAAGTTGCCTCAACAACGAATGGAACGGAAGGCTCAGGTGTTTGAGGACTACCTATGATAATATTTGGAGAATGAGTACTTTCCCCTAGTTGTATACTAATTCTAGGATTTCTGCCTGCACCACCTTCTGAAACTGAACTAGCTTCACCCAGGTTAGCAGACATTTGCGAACCAGACTCAGACTCCGAACTAGAACTGTCAGAGAAACTGTCTCTTCTACTCTCGACATTAGTACCACCTGCTGCTGTTGTATTAGTCTTTACGGATGGTGGTGGTACATTTGTCCCACTATTACTATGTACACTTGCTGTGACAGGTTTGTTTGAATGGGAAAGGTTTGTTTTGAAGGAAACACTAACATTCGCACCACAATTACTACAACTTGCTTCCGATTCATTGCTAATACCCCCGTCACTTGCCGAGACACCTTGACTCCTATCGAGTGACCAACGGAAAGCAGAAATTCTGCGAGTGCTGCTCCTTGATGGCGGTCGCGACAACTGTTCACCACTTTGGTTGGAAGCTGACAATAAATTCTGTCCTGAACCGGATCTATCTGCTGATTGGGTGGTTGTAGTCTGCTCATCGTTTCGGCTACTTTGCTGGTTGGTTGCCTGATGGTCTGTTTGGCTCTCGGACTCTTGTTCAGCAGACGAGGACCCACCTTCAAACAGTTCTTCCTGATCATTGCTCGGAGCATTGCCATTTTCATTTCTGTTGCGCGAGAACAGAAATGCAGTACCAGCCGTGGAAGCTTGATCGCGAGTGTTGGCTGAACTTGAAGTGCCATCTCCACCGCTGGATACCTGGGAAGTTCTCCTACTAGATGCAGATCGACCTGGGAGTGTGACTTGAACTGGTTGTGTTAATGTACTGTATCCTCTGCTGGTGCTAGGTTCTGATGACCTGCATCTCTCTCTAGTGCGCAGATCCTGAGGTGACATTTCAGAATCAACATCCATTGGGTCTGTGCCACGATCGATCTGGAACAAAGTTTTTCTATTGCATTAATGTGTTACATATACATTCACGGGTACAAAACTCATAATTTGCAAATGACAATTATGTGCTAGGTCTAATTTGTTGATGTCAATGATAATTATGGTGGAACCAATATTGATGTATCGACATCGGAAAGTGCAAGTTGGAATTTGATCACTGATACTTGCTGATACTTCCTTGGAATCCAAGTGTATTGGGGAGTCTGCATATGTTTTACTATACTTTTGCGGACTCGAAATTCAGGAAGAATTACATCTAATGACATTATGAATAGTTTATAGCAAAACACTGATAAATTGATACAGTATAGTCCCAAGTGAAAACTTACAGTGTGTGTAAGAAGTATTTGTACACATAGAAATTCCTACATGGAAGAGTGGTCTTTGTGATGCTTCCCTATCAATTTCATGCAATTTGCGTGCATAGGGTTGATGTCACAACCGAATTACTGTAAACCTCTTCAGTGAATCTGATACACTGCTTTCCTTGAAGATGCATTATATATTTTTTATTATTTTTCTGCAAGAAGTACTTAACTATTTTCAATGCAACTTCGCATGATTGTAGAAACATAACAATACTATGTATTAAAATCTTTCGTTTACTTTGGTTTACTGTGGTGACCGTAGTGTAATGTACAGTTTTGTCTACTTTTTGTATCATTTTCTACGTGCATATATATTTCACATTGGCCTGTCTAGCTGCTTGTCCCCACTGTCGGTTGGGGAATACGTTCTCGGCTCCCTGGTTCGGCTCCAGGAATGCTTATTATTTCGGAATCCACTTTTCCCAATTTCATGGGTAAGGGGGAAATTTTCCTAGATATCACTTCCAGCCCACTCATGTACTAGCCTCTACCAATCTTGAGCTAAATTCCAAGTTTTTTATTTAAAAAAAGGAAGGCTAAGTTCTCCGTTGCTGACTACATGTTGCAACGTCGGACGGACGCCTGACTTCTCTTTGGCCCTAAATGCCGGTGGGCATCGTTTTGTCGCTTCTCCTGTCCAGCAATGTATAGGAAAGCCTTGATTCATTGCTTTCCGCACTTACGTCCAAGGAGGGGTCTGTTCTTTGCTGAAAGGTGGCATGTCTGTGTTGCTCACCCACGATTCACCCGTCTGCAACAGCGATCGCAACCCCCATACAAATTCACCATTTATATATCTAAATTATATGTAATATTCCGGCATTAAAACAACCCTTCAATCACAATTGTTTATCAGTATCAGTTCATTGTATATAATAGTATGTGTAGGGGTAATTAAATTTATTGATGGGAACCATGTCTTTGTTATGAGGGGTAAAAACCTTGATATTGTATGAGAGATGTAGGTGTATTTGAGTGATATTGAAGTGACATTCTTATACATGTGTGGTGCTACAGCACAATAGAGCGTGATATTTAATAACACTGTAACCGTAAGTGACATAACATCAAAATGATGGATAGGAGATGCAATCTAGATGGAAGATTAATGTTCATTGGGGTGTGTGTGTGTGTGTGTGTGTGTGTGATTGTGTGCAGGCAGCACCGGACAGGGAATAACTCTTTGGAGTCCCGGAAAGCGACAGCCCCAGGGCCACTTGCAAACTTGTTCACGGATCCAATAGTGGCCATTGGCACCCTTTAGATATTCCAAAGGAGGACATGACTCCAAAAGACGTGGCAACTCTGAAATCAAAGGTGACAGGACAAAGGACAACGATAAAGGGGAAGCCGACGGTTGGCTTAAAACTGCAAAGTAATTCAGAAGTAAGTTTCTGGAGTTGACTGTTATGGAATACAGAAGTGCATTTTCGAGTTCCTTTAAGACGGCTATCTAATAAGGAAGTACGTTATCCAGTTACCCTCAACCGTGATACCATACGGCTGCTAAAGAACAGGCTGACTATAGTCGTAGTGTTCTCACCCAGACACAACCCGAGGACCCCACTATGATCCTGTCATCCTGCATACTGACCAGTGCTGGACGGAGGACGAAACACATCACCCTGGATGCCTGGACAAGGTAGGATTGTGGCCACCACCCCCACAACAGTGCTTTAGTGTTCGATGAAAGCGCATACAACTAAGTTGGGCCCAGGGGATATTATGCAGGGAAACGTTGGCCAATGTATAAACTTTGTACAAGTGTACACATATTGTGTAGGAAGGTGTGTATAGTATATGTCTGTGTGTGTTATTAATATATGTATAAAGTCTACGTTCTTTTGCTTTCTTCCAATGCAGAGCTCGTGGGCATTGGCTGGTGACTTGATGAGGTAGACTAGCGAATTAAAAATGTTTTTTGACTCAAAATTCATAACTCATACTTAGAGGCACATATTTTTGGTAAATAAAAAAGCAAAATTTCGGTATAAAAAGGGAGTCAATTTTGGGTTCAAAAGCAGTAAATAAAATAAAATATCGGAGTTATAGCGGTGAATAATCACATAAAAAATGCTACATAAAATTACATTTTGGTTTTAAAATTGTGAATATAATCCTGAATTTGATTTAAAAACTACACTTATTCCACAGAATTAACATTTCACTTTTAATAGCCCATTTATGTAGTTATCTGAGTATTAAGTTTATTTCTGTGTTAAGGAATCAATTTTTGTTTCTCCAATATTAACAGCAGAATTAATCAATTTTCCGGGAATTGCATAACTCTCAGGATAATTCAGACCTCAGAAGGTGTCGCGTCGGTGAATAAACCCTAAATTTCGTGTTTAAGAGTTAATTTCGCTTTTTGCAGTTCATTTCGCATTATTTCGTGACAAAACATGGTCACAAAATGCATCTCACACCTTTCAAAAACATGAACAATTAACACTACAATGTGTTTTTTCAAATATGCATGCCCCTACTCATACTCTACGGGCACGTCTACAGAGCTACAGTCGCCGCCGTGCATCACAGTAGTGACCTACCAAATAAGAATTTATATGTAAAAACTTCAAATACCTTCTTCTATTCTTTAACTTGCATTATTGGGAGCTAAAAAAAGTAAATTTCAATTCTGCTGAGCCTCTTGTCATTCCTAAAGAGAAAATAGACTTAGGCTTACTGTGGTTCAACAGTCACTAACGGTTAATTCCAAGCACCAACAATTCACCATATGACTCCTCATAAGAATTTTCTAATTTATGAAATCATTACTTACTGTTGATGCCAAAGGCCGTGCATGAGAAAGGTCATGGTAGCGTTGCACCAACTGCTCATATTGTTCCACCAGGGATCGGTAACACACTGTAATCCGACGCTCCTGTTCAGGTAGAGTACCTGTTCTCAAACTTGAAATGGAAGAACTTGATGACCCTAAGGATGTACATGGGGCAGCCACTCGATCCCACTGAGACTGAATAAGAGGGCGATTGGCAATTCCAGTGATGAGTTTGTGTCCCAAAGGGTCAAAGGAAACATACCTGAAAGATATTAAAAATACAACTGTTGATTAATAATTAAAACACAGGAGTACATTAATCAAACACAGAGTGCATTAGTGGTTATTGGTATCAGTATATTTTAGGTTAGTACAGATGAAAATTTCATTCATTATCACTCTATCTATAAATGCAAACATAATTATTGTTAAAAACCACACAAAACATATAAACAGCACAATACAAAACATTTTAAAAGCTTGGACAAACTTTCAAAGTGTTTCATAATGTGCCGTTTATGTTTTGTGTGGTTTTTAGCAAGAATGTTCCCGACACGTGATGTACAGTGGCGCTGGGGTACATTGTACCCCCCAAATTTTTGAAGAGGGTACTGTACCCCCTAAATCCGTAAATTGAGTTGTACCCCCTGTACCCTCCTTGGTAATTTGACAGCTGACGCAAGGTGCTACTGTTAAAAGAACCTACTTTCAGTTCGCCCAATAAAAAAAGTGTATATTGCTTATAACTTATACACATTATCTTCCTTACCACAGAAATTCAAATCATTCTAAACGTATTCTACTACATTGTGGTTGCTACTAGTTAGTTCATTGACCTATATACTTGGAAATCTCTTTAAGATGAAAATTGTTTAAAATGCATGTGGAACAAAGGAATCAGATTTGCTACAGAAAATCACGCTGCAGATGAATGCTCCTTTGCATAAGGAGGGTACACTTTTCTAAAGAAGTGGTCGCGTCGATTCAAAGATAAGATACAAATCTTCATCAGAAGAGTATGACTGACCATTTTCTTTTGAATATTTATAAAATGGAATTTTCCAAAACAAAATACTTACACGAACAAGACTAGACACTACATACCAACTTGGGGGGTATAATGTATTCCTGTACCTCAACCATATTTTTCATAACTTTGTAAGAGAGTGTTCGGAAAACTATACTTAAACCTATATATTGAGTGATTTTGAAAATAGAGTCCCGATTAGCCTATCTGAGTATGAAGTGAATCTAGAATATGTTCTAATAACTTCAGAGTGGAAACCGAAACAAAAATAAGCACAAACAAGAACGAGAAGGACCTTGCCACACAGGAGACGAGATGATGCTGTGACAATTCTCGAGTCATCGCATCGCGATATCATTCCTAGGTGAAATGAAATTTTTCCGAGACATTTAAACAGGGTGCAATTTGCGATATTATCAGAGGAGGAAGGCAATTATTTCTACCTATGTATTAATTGCTTAAAATATAATTTTGGTATCAAATGCAACACAAACACAATGCCATTTTAAGTAAAACCTGAAAGTAAATCTGTAAGAAAATTACATTAGTCAGATGAATGCAGGTTCTATTGGTAGACTTCGGATTGGATTCACAAGGTCTGAGTGAGATGGGAATGTTTGATTTATTTATTTGGTTTATTTTACTTCACATTTCTGCCACTGTTTGCTAATTGTGAAGATGAGGATGAGTGATGATATGACGAAATTGATGAACAGGGTGATGATATGATGAAATTGATGAACAATCACATGCTCAACCTGGGACCTCTGGCATCAAAGCATGCTATGCCAACCCCTCTGCCATGGAGGCCGGCGAGGTGGGAATGCACATGCTTTTGCTTACATTAGTTTACCTTTTCACATAAACGAGAAATTGACGTCACCCTAAAACACACGCATGTATCTGCATATAATACCACTACATACGAAATGAAACCTTGGGCGGCTCTTCATATTGTCCACCAAAGATTTGAAAGAAAAAGAAAACTTTTCAGTGTATGCCTTTCCTTGCTTCCTCTGACATCTGAAGGATTTCGGTTTTGTATATGTAATGATAGTACTTTCAGTGCTTGAAGAGTGTCATTAGGTATAGCTAATTATATAACAAATAAATGCTTTATCAAATGTTTCACAAATATTTCAAAGTTAGACTTCTTACGAGTTGATTGGGAACCATCTCAACTGAGTTTTTTCTTTTTTAATACAATGTCCTACAGATCTCTGAGTAAATACCAAATACATGGCTTCTAAAAGACATTGGATGTGGTACACATCTGTCAAATTGTTTAGATATTTTTATGCGTACCTATGCAACTTTAAACTTAGTGTTCAGACGAATTGTCATTCTCATTAAGCTTGTTGCCATGCAGTGTGCGCATGCGCAGTGTGAGTCAGAGTTCAGTCGTGAGGCGACGTACGTGTGTTGTACGCCTCATCATATTTGTGTCCATTTGTGCGGAACCCTTCATTATATTTAGTGTTATTTAAATGCTTCGTGTTATTAAAGTATAAGTTAATCTACATATATGTTTCATTTGTACCAGAGTGAAACTGACGTACGCGAAACCACACACCCAGGAACTAGAAAGGTATTCAATTAGAATGAAGTGGAACTCTTTCAGTTTGATATATTCAATAATGTGGTTTCTATATCCAGTGGGTGGGAGATGATTATTCCTGGTTGGGGTGCATCAAGGTCCTGCTCACCCCCTTTAATCTCAACCTGCATTAAAATGAAAAGATGTATCTTTGTTCGCAATTTTCACATATCGAACTCCACATTTTGATTAAATTCAAATAAGCCCAGAACAAGGTACAGAGCTTTATATGTTTCAGAATTGTTACCTGGTTTTAAAATCTGTTTCTTAATAAAAACAAAGAAAAAATATTTATGCAAATTCTGCATTAAATAACAGGGACATTTGTGTGTACTCTTCTAAAATAGAATATTTCCCATGGCTTCACATTATACCTAGGTATCAAGGATGTATTTAGGGGGTCCAGGAGGTTCGGACCCCCACCCCCTCAAGGACTTACCAAGTAGTAAAAGTAAATTATCAAAATATAACTGTTTAGCATTTGTTATATAATTGATGGTCATTTCCGCTGAACTTATTGGAAGGCAAGGAATTTGGCTCATACGGCTTTGAAGGTTTCCGAAGATTTATGCACACAACTAATAATAATATCCATAAAATATTAATCAGGAACTTTACTTTTCGTTAATTGGATCTAACTCCTTGTTTGTTATTCAATAAATATTAAATTATTTTTCTACTTGACATTAAATTCCTTGCTAGGGCAGTTGTTTTTATGCAAATCTTGGTGATCTTAACTACACGTAAGCTACATAATGAAGACATGCTGTTATATCTCTATTCTTTTACTATCTTTTACCTATTCATGTAATAACAACAATACAATATTAATTAATTTACATATTTAATTAATATTTTAATTTAAATATAATTATAATTATATTTATTATTATTATTATTACAACATTTGGTTGGATCCCCCGAAATGTATTTCTAGGTGCAGTAGTATGTGTGTTTAAATACAATATGGAAGGCTGAATTTCGTACCCCCCCCCCCAATTAAAAACGTTCCTGCGCCACTGGTGATGTAAGAAGTTTTTTAATGACAAACAGTATTATTATGTATCAATAAATGATCTCCTACGGAATTCCATACATCAGCACTGACTAGGGTAGATACGCTGGATTTCTTTGAGAGTTTTACTTCCTGCTACAATGTGTGAGGTCATAAGTTCCCCATACACCAAAAAAAAAGTACCTGCATGGAGGTAAACTCTGGTAAACTCCACAGTTTTCAATGCTATGTTACTCGAAACTTCATAAACATCCACAGAGAATATTGCAGGAGATTCAATCAGCAATACACAAAACTATAAAATTTGCAACATTTTTTAAAATTTACACATGCCAATTTGCCACTTGGTCATTTAAGGGTTTATAATCACCATCAGCTTACAACTGCAACAGGAGGAGAAACCCATAACCAAAAACTTATGTCTTCCTTTTGTTGATACTGACAAGCAATTACACAGAATTGACATAAATTTATACTTTATGCACAACTGTACCTCAACCACTTAAATTCCACATTCTATGAATGTAATGCATTGTCCATTTACCTCACTTTTTCCTTCTCATTTCCTGTGAAACACTTTGTGAAAGGGTGTGGCTGGCTCCAATCCCAAAAATGCAGTTCATTGTATGTTGCAATCACTAGCATGCGGTCTGTTGGATGAAAGGCCAATGATGCGATGACTGTTTGGCTCTCGGCAGTCCAAACCTCACTTCCACCCTGAAACAATATGAACAAGTGATGAATTTTGCAATCATGTAGTCAGATGTAAAGACTCAACAGCAAAAGTACAGTGTTTGCTATTCAAACATGTTACTACTTTTTTTAATTTTTAACTTATTAGGTCATCACCACACACAATTCTTATCCATATTAACATAATGCAAGTTTTGCACTTTTCTTGCATTGTTTTAATGTCTGAAATGGATATTACTAATTTCCAATAATTGTCAATTTCATTTACATTTCTTTAACCTTTAGTGGATGAAGACTCACACACCTAGATAGATGCTGAGGACAGGACCTTTTCAAGCATTATAGCCTTGTATCTTCAATTTATCCCATAGTAACAAAAGGGAAAGAAAGGACTTTTTCAAACGGCACTTGTTAATAATCGTAACAATGGGTATATTGTTTTGCAATTCAAGTATATGTAATACCTTTAGGGGTATACTAATAAACAAAATACATTTTAAAGAGTGATGAGAAGAAATTAACTTACGTGAAGGTCCCACACACGCACTTGGCCACCTAAGCAGCCTGAAGCAAGTATCTGGTTGGAGGATGGATGAAAAGCAAGACACCAGGGAGTCCGAGGATGTCCAGACAACGTGTTCACATTTTTCCCACTTGGTAGGTCTGTCACATACACGTTATGGTCCCCGTGCGTTGAAGCAACCTTTGTCCTATTTAAATAATAATAGTCATGATAGTAAGTAAGGCACAATACTTCAAAACAATTAACTACAAGATTTAATATTTCAAATAGGGTAAGTAAAAGCATGTGCATCGGAAAAGTCTCTTATATGAAATTTAATCACTGATAGTGACCGATACTTCTCCAGAGTCCGGATCTCTCACAGAGTTCACAAAAATCGCACATGACACTTTTGTGCAGTCTGTACATCCTAAAATTATCCAAAATGCATAACTTCCTTTCCTATAGTTACAAGATTGTGGGGACTGTGTGATTTAATGGCAATGGGGAGAAATAGTCCAGTGCGAGTCTCAGCTACTGGACAGATCACAGGTGGTGGATAGTAAAACCTCCCTCAAATATGAGGGGTAGCTGCGAATAAGGGGAAACCCTAATAAGCAGTCCCGCACCGAGGCAGCAAGGCTATCAGGGTGTGGAGGATGTCCAGTGGCATGGACATACCCAGCAAATACCACAGATACCCATCGACAGCCTTGTGTCATGGCAAATGGACACCACCATAAAAGTGTTTGCCCCCACTGCCTTGTGGGCCTGGAGGGATCCAGAAAGGCTAAGGGAGTTAGAACCCTGACAGAAAACAAGGGTGTACCTGAGAAACCAGAGGTGTCAGCCCCACCACTCAGGTGTAACCAGTTAAGACAGAACCAAGCCGGACTGGAAATTAGAGATGACACGGGCTACGTATAGGGACATTGAATATTGAAACACTAACAGGAAGGACTGAAGAAATTGTGGATCTAATGGAGAAGAGGGATCAACATCTTTGGAATGAGCGAAATGAAATGGAAAGGAAGAAGAGAAATGAAATTGAGGAAAGACTGTACTGGGCAGGGACTGAAGAGGGCAGATGAAGTGGGGTTGAATTTGTCTCACTAATCCATACAATACTTTCCTGTTCCCATCTGCATCATCTTCTAGCACTTTGGCCCATTCTTCCATCCACTTTCTTCTTTCCACTGCCTCTCTAGTTCTTTCATTCCACCATGGTGTTTCTTTCTTCTTTCTTTTCGTGCATAGACAACTCAGGCGAGTAAAGAAATGATGCGGACCATTCCACCATAAATTAGCTTCACACAACTGTGTAGGGAAAGCACCACGAGAACTTGTGTCTTCTTTAGAAGTGTTGTCCCATCTACGACACATCCATCGAATGTGCACAATTTTCTGAGTTCCATCCAACATCTGAATTTCGTAGAGACAAGAACAACCTATTCTGTGGTGTACCACTCCCGGTGGAAAGGCGGGTCTCACAAATTTAGGGGATTGTACCAAGACTAAATCATCTTCCCTATACTCTTCTTCTGGTTGCCTTCCCGGCTTCCGAGCCTTCAGAAATGGTGCTTTATCACTTCCTCTAATGTCACAGTCATATTGTCCACCAAGTTCTAGGAGTAAAAGCTAATACAGAAGGTGAAGGAAGAGTTCTTTCTTCACCTAGTCTTGAATTACGCAACAGCAGCAACAGATCTGAAATTTTTATATCAAGCTGCAAGGGCGTTAAGTGAGGATGTTGTTGAATTATCTTGTAAAGATGATCCTTGACCGTTCTGACATATCTCTGCCAACCCATTACTTGGACTGTGGTATGGGGGACTAGTCAAATGTTGTATTCTGTACTGTTGACAGAACGTCTGGAACTTAAAGACTATTAAATGCAGGTCCATTGTCAGACGTCAATGTTTTAGGTAAGCCAATTAGCGAACAAGACTGTAGTTTCCACCTTATAGTTTCAGAAGAATCGAGAGAATGTACGGGCCAAACATCCAACCAACGACTGAAAGCGTCAACAATAATTAAGAATTTACGACCAGCTAAGAAATGATCCACGTGGAGTCTTTCTCCTACAGAAGATGCACTTTTCCATTTATTGTTCGGTCCTTTCCGAACCTTAGGTTTGCAAGCCTGGCAGATATCACATTTCTGCATGAAAATAAACACATTTTTGGACATTAATGGCCACCAAAACTGTGAGGTGAGCATCTCTTTCATTGCATTTACTCCAGGATGATATTTGTGGAATAGCTGTAATATACTATCTCTAAGAGAACACAGAATTACTGGTTTGCCCATCCACAACACACAATTGGATTCATAGGAATGAAACTAGTCTTCTTTCATAAAACGGTGCCAAACCATCCTGTGTCAGTCCTAACGTTAAGTGTTGACGCCAACCATTCTTAATAAATGTAATTACTTGGTTGAGTAGAGGATTTTTACTCGTGTGTTTTGCAATTTCCTCTACTGAGATTGGTCCTCTTCTCTCGTCTACTTGACAACATTGAACAGCATCAATATCAACTGAAGTCTCCCCTGGTAATGCTAATCTACTTAACATATCCGCTACTGGAACTTGAGAGGAGGATATGATGATGTACTTGAATGCTGACAACAATTGAGACCAACGAACAAGTCTATTCGACATATGATTTGACACAGCTTTGTCTGGAGAAAATATGTATTTTATTGCAGTGGCATCAGATATTATGTCAAACTTCTGACCTAGTAGAAATTTATAAAACTTCTTGATACCAAATACCATACTCATTGCCTTGCGTTCAACTTGAGCATATTTCTTCTCTGTTTCATTAAAGATATAAGACGCACATGCAATAGTATGCAGTTTACCATTAACTCAATGGCATAGATGAGCTCCACATCCATATGGTGATCCATCGCATATAAGAACAATCTCTTTATTAGAATCAAATGAGATGATTGGTTCAATCTTCTTTATTTCCGAAATTATATTGTGGAATTCATCAGAACAATCCTTTGACCACTTAAATGTGACATTCTTCTTCAACAAATTAGTAATGTTACATAATTTGGAGGCTAGGTTTGGAATAAATCTTCGATGAAAATTTACCATACCCATAAATGATCTAACTTGGGTCACATCTTTTGGTCCTGGACAGCATACTAAAGCTTCTATGTTCTTAGGAGAGGGACTGATTCCTTTATCACTTATTAAATATCCCAAATATTCAACATGTTGAGGAAGAAAGGTACATTTCTCCAAATTAGCTTTCACATTGTGTGCTTGTAGTCTGGAGAGCACTACACAAGTTCTCGTAACATTCATTCTTCGTTCTTCCACCAGTTATGACATCGTCAAAGTAGAAAGCATCTCCTGGTGTTTCTCCAAGGATCTTTGCCAATGTCATTTGAAAAATATCTCCACTTATAGATATTCCAAAGCATAACCTTTTGATTCTATATAAACCAATATGTGTGTTGACAATTGTAAGCTTCTGTGCTGCGTCTGATAACAGTAACTGAAGATAAGCCACCTTCAAATCAGGAACTGAAAAATGTACATCCGACAAGTTTAATAAAAACGTCATCAGGTGTGCTGCAATTAAACTTTACATTCTGTCATTTTATTACTAGTAGAGGAGAAGTCAACACATAATCTCAGCGAACCATCCTTCTTCATTACTGTAACTAGTGGTGAAGCCCAATCCAAGTAAGCAATTGGTTCCCACAATCCTGACTTAACTAATTCACCAATCTCAGCTTCGATTTTGGAACGTAAACCATATGGAATATCGTAAGCTTTTCTGAAGACAGGAACAGCTCCTGGTTTCAATGGAATGTCCACTTTGAATGGTGTTATAGGCTTGGACATATCTCCGTCAAATACTGCACTAAAATCTTGTTTGATTTGTATGCAAATTCATCTGGCTTATTTAACTGTGTAGAGTTCTCTTATAACTCTGATAACTACTGATTAATTGATTTATCCACAAAGGATTAATTACATTCAACCACGATCATCCGATTAAAGGATTTGTTAGTTTTTCTGAACAAATGATAGTCAGTAGAGGGTAAGTGTTGCCACCATACTCGACATCTAGGAATGCTTGGCCGCAAAAACACATTATTGCCTACAACTTTAATCACGATATTAGTAGTCTGAATAGGTATATTTGGAAAACATTTGTTATACAAATCTGAATTAAAAAGCTTAACAGCAAATCCTGTATCCACTTCACATTGTATAATACAGTCATTAATGTTCAAATTTACCAAATAAGGCTTTGCTGTAACTACATGTATAGTGTTAGAAGATGAGTTACAATTGTTAGGACTAAGCCTAACCAGATATAAATGATATAACGATAAGACATCTAGGTTATTTTGAATTTTGTCTAATAACGAGTTATCATTGCAAGTATTATCCTTTTTGTAATGGTTGAGACTTATTCACCGCAGAATCTTTGAATCGCTGTTTCTTCCTACAACGTTGATGCCAGTGACCTTTTATCCCACAATATGTTCACATAGAATTCTTTGCCGGACATGAACCTATTCCATGACTCCTGTACATTTAGTACAAGGGTGAAACTGTTTCCTATAATCCAGCGAAGAGTAAGAGTGCACTTTAGATGAAGAACTTGCCCCGCCAGATTGATTCTCAAATGAAACTGTAGTCGGATTATTGCTTGTCACATTGCATTTATGTATCCCGACTGTCCTGCTAACATAAGAAACATCTTTCGTAATTTCATTGTGGACAAACATTCTAACTTATTTTTCTAATGTTTCCATTTGCACAACAATATCCTGACTTTTACTAAACGTCAAACAAGCGTCAGATAATAACTTCTTTCTAGTAGCCTCGGAACGAATTCCCACTATCAACTGTTCAAGGCTTCTTCTAAATATTGCTCGTACATACATTTTAGAGCCTGTTGTTGAAGTCTAACCATGAAACCTGCAACTGATAAAAACACTAAGTTGCTGACCAAGGCAGTTTATTAAGATAAAAACACTTAACAGGTAACGTTTCAACCCTGTATCAGAAATCATCTCTCTTTTTCTTTTTCTTGGTATAAGAAGTATGGGCGATGACACAGAGAAGATATGCAAAGTGCTGAGGAAAGTGGGTATAAGAACTTACAGGAAGGGAGGACACACTATTTTAAGTATAGCCAGCAACAAGAAGGAAGAAAAGAGAGGAAGAAGAGGAAGGGCTTATCTACGAGGTGAAGTGCAGAGGATGTGAAAGTGTATATATAGGGGAAACGAAGAAGAGACTTAAAGACAGGTTAAAGCAACACATGGATGATGTGAGATTGAAGAGAGAGAGAGGAATGCCATATTCAAACACACTAGAGAAACAGGACATGAAGTTGAATGGGATTCGGCTAGGCGAATAGGAAAAGAGAAGAGAGAACTAGTGAGAAAATGGAAGGAGGCCAAAGAAATAGAAAAGAAAGGAGAAGACATCATGAATTGGAATGGAGGACTCAAGATAAACAAGGAATGGAAGAGTGTGTTAGAGAAAGTTGAAAGGATGAAGAAAAGGAATGAAGAAAAAAGAAGTATGAACAAGGAAGAAAGAAGAGAAAAGAAAAGAAGAAGACCAGAGGAGGAGGTGTTCATCCATAACCAAAAAGGCAGGAGGGGTGGGGGAGTGGTAAGCAGGTGGTTCTAGACTCTTGCTAATCTTGACCTGTCAATAACCTGTCAGTGTAGTAGACTCATTAGTCAACAACTGTCAGGAGGTGATATGTTTAATTCCTTTGGAGAAATCTTCCTAGATAAGGACTGTCAACTTGATTTGTTGTTGTGTGGCTAGTGACCCTGCTATGTGTATGTAATCTTTCTGTGTGTAGTATATTTCATCATTTTAGTTTAGTTCTTTGTCTGAGGAAGACCCTGATACAGGGTTGAAACGTTACCTGTTAAGTGCTTTTATCTTAATAAACTGCCTTGGTCAGCAACTTAGTGTTTTTAATATGGAAACAAGGCTTAATTATATTACAACTGTAACTGATTCACCAATCTCTTGCACACATTGCCTAAACTTAAAACTTTCGACATACTTATTGGTCTTAGGCTTAAGATGAGACAATAGATTATCTTTCAGCACTAAATAAAGCTGTAACTGAACTTGCTCAGGAGCCAGCAGATTTATCTATACTTTAAAGGTGGTAGCTCCAATCACCGAAATCAATAACTGCACTTTGTGCTCCTCAGGCAACTTTTGAACAACACATAATTGTTCAAAACAAAGCAAATAATCACCAATCTCTTCAGTTTCAGACCGAAACTCAACAAATGTTATAGGATTCGACATAATGACAATTAATAGAAATTGCTACTCACATGAATATCAACAACCATTGTACCATATGGTGTAAAGGGAAATTATGTCATTCCGAATTATACCCTTACTTAAAGTAATGCAAATCCTGCAAATTAGTAAGTATACATGAATTCACCTACAACCACTTGATGGCCAATCACAGTATTCCATCCTAAACGACTGCACCATAAATGATTGACATAAAAGATTGTCCATGTGTCCATGGTAACCCACACAGATTACGAACTTGGTTACCTTCTTTATAATTTATATCTATCAGTGTATGAGAAAATATTAGAGAAAATAATAAGGGAAGTAACAGAGCTGAATATGAAAGAGGAACAGTATGGATTTAGAAGAGGCAAATCAACAGTAGACCTGATATTCACCATAAGGCAAATGCAGGAAAGGCACTACGAGTATGGAAATTATTTGATTATTGCATTCCTAGATATAGAAAAGGCATATGATAGCATGGACAGAACAAAGATTTGGAAGCGCTCTAAGAGAGAAAGGAGTCGAGGAACCACTCTGTAGAGTGCAGAGAACATACAAGGCCAACCAGAGTTGTGTGAAGACACCAGTGGGAAGAACAGAGTGGTTAAGTATAAGTAATGGACGAAAACAGGGAAGTGCTCTTTCCCCACTGCTCTTTATAATTACAATGGATGCAATTAACAAAGAGGTGGGGAAGAAGATAGGAGAGGAAGAGATGAAGGCCCTGTTGTTTGCTGATGACTAGAGGCACATATTTTTGGTAAATAAAAAAGCAAAATTTTGGTACATAAACTGAGTCAATTTCAGTTTAAAATTTCGTTGTTACAGCGGTGAAAAAGCAGAATACCTATAGAATGACATTTTGGTTTTAAAAATGTGAATATATTCCCAAATTTGATTTAAAAACTGCACTTACTACACAAAATAAAAATATATACTTTCTAATACCACATTTATGCCGTTACCAGAATATTAAGTTTATTCCTGTACAATGGGGTCCTTTTTTGCTTCTCAAATTACAGCAGAATTAATCAATTTTCCGTGAATTGCATAACTTACAGGACAATTCTGACTTTAGTGAGTGTCACATCTGTAAATAAACTCTAAATTTCGTGTTTAACAGTCTATTTTGCATTTTGCAGTTCATTTCGCATTATTTCATGACAAAACAGGGTAGAACAATGGACCTCACATCTTTCAGAAACATGAAAAATTAACATTAGAATGTGTTATTTCACATTTTGTGTTTTCGTAAAAAACGAAATCTGCATGCCTCTACTGATGACTTAATAATATGGGGAAACAGGGAAGAAGTAGTACAGACAACTTGATAGTTGGAATGAGTAAATCAGAAGAGCAGGAATGAACCAAGAATAAAAATGGACATGGAAGAGTTGAGGGTAGAGGAGAGCTTCAAATATCTAGGAAGCATAATTGAGAGAAGTGGAAGAATAAATGAGGTAAACAGAAGAGGACAAATGGGTGGAGGACTACATCAAAGTGCTTGAAGATTAATATGGAACAGGGATGTACCTATGAAATGCAAGAAGGTAATATACAGGGTGTTTCGTAAGTTCGTTTACAATGCTTGGGAGGTGATTGTAAGAGTGAAAATAAGGTGGAAAGTTCATGTAACAAAATTCCGGAAATGGCTTTGTTGCCGAGTTATTGACGTTTGAAAACATGGGAAAATGATTTTCTGAAGTGAATAATGGCAAAACGGGTGGAGAGAAGTCGTCGGTGTTGGGCGGTCCACTAAGAAATTGGGTACGCTCTTGTCAAAAAATCACACGGCAATGTTGTGCAATGTCGGCGCAAGGGATTCCCCAAAGGATGCGAACGAAGATGTTGACGGGAGTGTGATGGGTGGGTGTGCGTTCTGTGTGAGCTGGTATCGACGAAAATTGGCGTGTGTTGAATGGCACCAAAAAAAAAAGAAAATTTCCTGAGCGAAGGGCACCATGACGTAAAAACGAAAAAAATGAACTGTCATAGATTGCATACCCTGAAGGGTACACAGTATGCTTAATGGAGATGTGAAGGGAACCTCATCACAGACGGTTTTCAAAGTATCCACCATGTACTTCCAAGCAGAGGCGACAACGGCGAATCAAGGATTGTCTAGTGCGACCCAACAACCCCGGCGTTTCTGCTATCGATGCTGCAGCTACATTGATATGGGCAACGAGGTCCTCGGCTGACACGACAGGTGTTTCGTAAACAAGGCGTTTCATCTCTCCCCAGAGGAAGAAATCCAGGGGCATAATATCAGGCGATCGAGGTGGCCATGGCACAGGCCCTCCCCTGCCAATCCACTGGTTGTGGAATACGGTATTGAGGAAATGGCGCACATTCCAATCGAAATGTGGGGGTGCACCGTCATGTTGAAACCAGTCTTTGTCTCAGTGCCAAGGGCACGTCATCTAGTAGCTCAGGCAAAGCCTCACTGAGAAATGCTTGATAAGTGGGTCCACATAAGCGAACAGGGAGAATGTAAGGTGCAATCAAATGGTCATGCAGTATCCCACACCACACATTCACTGCAAATCTGTGCTGATGATGTGCCACTAGCAGTGCATGTGGTTTTTTATGTTCCCACACATGACTGTTTTTACTATTGAACACACCAGTTTTCGTGAAGATAGCCTCATCAGTCCATAGTACCGTATTCTGAAAATTGGGGATAGTTTCAATTTGATGAACAAACCATTGGCAAAAGTCCTAACGTGGGCCAAAGTCCCGAGGTAAAAGATCTTGCACTTTCTTCAATTTGTACGGGTGCATCCCCTCTTCTGCCAGGACTCGCCACACATTCACATGGGAGGTGTTTCGTTCGTGAGCTAGTGCGCACGTCCTGGTGCCTGGATGATCCATCACTGCAGTTAGCACATCTTCCACAAACCGTCGTGTTTGCACACTTCGCGGTCATCCAACTTCTCAACGAGGTGGCAACACTGATCCTGTTTCCCGAAATTGAGTGTCTACAGTTTGAAATAAGATGTGCGATGGTAACACCCTATTTGGAAAACGTGCCCCATACAGACACCTTGCAGCACGGCTATTACCTCCAGCCTCCCCATAAATCAGATGCATGTCCGCCAGCTCTTGGGACGTGTATGCAGCCATCCCTTACACCGGGCTACAAGTGTTTATGGCCGTTAACACTAGTACACTTCACAGAACACGATGGGCTGTGGCTAAGAATTAACACATAACACTGCTAGGTCAAATGTTTGCCCAACACTACTGTCCAAGAACCTCACGTCTTTCCATTCAACCGTGAATGTTTAACAACCTGCTGCTGGCACAGCACCTGAAGCACGAATGGCAGACACGTGCGCTCCTTCATGAGGAAACCTACACTGTTGGCACCCCTAGCGGGAAATGTGGTACTTAACATCAGATCACACGGACACCCATCTGCCCTTCAGGGTATGCAACCTATGACAGTTCATTTTTTTTTCTTCGTTTTTACGTCATGGTGCCCTTCGCTCAGGAAATTTTCTTTGTTTTTTGGTGCCATTCAACACATGCCAATTTTCGTCGATACCAGCTCACGCAGAACGCACACCCAACCATCACACTCCCGTCAACATCTTCGTTCGCATCCTTTGGGGAATCCCTTGCACCGACATTGCACAACATTGCCGCGTGATTTTTTGACAAGAGCGTACCCAATTTCTAAGTGAACCGCCCAACACCGACGACTTCTCTCCACCCGTTTTGCCATTATTCACTTCGGAAAATCATTTTCCCATGTTTTCAAAGGTCAATAACTCGGCAACAAAGCCGTTTCCAGAGTTTCGTTACATGAACTTTCCACCTTATTTTCACTCGTACAATCACCTCCCAAGCCTTGTAAATGAACTTACGAAACACCCTGTATATTACATACTATGTGCCAATAATTATGTATGGAGCAGAGACTTGGACAATGACAGAGAGAGTCGAAAGAAAGATGGAGGCAGTGGAGATGAAATTTTTAAGGATTATTATACTGGGGAAGACTAGAAGGGATAGAATAAGGAATGATTGATTGATTTGGTGTTTTAAGTCCACTTTATGCACAGTAAGGCTAATCGGGACTGGACCTACAGTTTAAAGTGTGATCCGAACCACTATATGGGAATAAGGCCAAGAGGGAGACCAAAATGTCGGTGGAAAGAGCAGATAGCGGAGAGTGTTAGGAGAAGAGGACAAAATTGGAATATTGGATAGAGAGGAGTGGTGGAAAACCACGAAAAAATGGAGAGGCTTGACTTCTATGCCGACCCAGCCAGAGGCAGGAAACGGCGAAGGATGATTATGGGGAGAAATGGACTGTGAGATTCAATGACTATCTCGCAAGAAATTACGAATATCTTAAAGCAAAACTCTGGTAAATTGCTACGATATAGTTTCAATGGAAAACATATATCTTAAAATTTATTCTTATTCATAACTCACAAACACACACATACACAACAAATCAAAAAGCTAGAAATTTTTTGGACACAAATATATAAATTCATGCCATTACCAACATGGTCAAAGTTGGGCCTTTTCATTATGTATTAACATATTTATCACAAAAATATGAAAGGTGTTTCTCTAAGACAGTGCTTTGGACTAGAATAATAAATTTTGAGTAATGCAATGCCCATAGTTTTAGTTTCTAGATGGCAATAAGCTTCCTTTAAATGTCACAAAACCTTTTGCAATGATGGTGTTCTTTAGTTATTTTACACTGTTGTATTTCTCTCTTCATATCCAGTAATTTATTTACACAACTCCTAACTTTCCCCAGCCGATTATCTGCATTATCTTGCTAAATAAGAAAAACACAAAGAAATTAAGTGTAGAAATTGTGACAAGTGAAAATATACAGGGTGTACACAAATGAATATCGTAGATTTATGCATGTGTATTTTCTCTGCAATATACCGTGCGTCCATTTCGATCTGCAGCCGAGAGATCGGGAGAAGCGTGGCGGGCGGCACTGACGGAGATGCCGACATTTGCGGCCTGAAATGCCCGCTTATTTTTATGGACATATGCAGACATTTATATAAATATTGCAAAACGAGCACTAACCTGTGTTATAAGAGTATGGTTTTAATTTTAGTAGCTTAGTGACTGTATGTGCCGATGATTTTGACACGCCCACCTCTTGTGAAACACGGCGTAGAGGTTTGTTTGGAGAACGTTCTAACGCTGCACCAATATCATCGAGTTTTGCTTCGGTTAGAATCCGTCGTTTTTGCTTAGGTGTTTTAAATTTAACGATACAGTTTCTCGTAATTTAAGGACAAGATGTCTAACCGTATCTCTGTGTGGAGTTGAAACGCATGGGAATTTCTGTACAAATTACCTACACACGTCTCGACACGAGTTTGTTTTCACGTAGGTACGTGTCATACATAAAAAATCTTTGTTCTAACGTGAATCTTGCGGCTGGCATTCCAATCGTCTCACTGACACGTCACACATACACACTACAATAACGCAAACAAGTAACTGCAAGTAACCAAGAATAACACTCTTGCGCACAGTACGAAATTAACACGCTCTTGGTTTACATTGCTCGCCACTACATTTACAACTCTGTCTTCATCTAGTCGCGAAGGAACAAAAAACTCGAGCTCGGAGATTTCGGATTGCAAGGAAGCTCACGAACACTATTGATTTTTAACGGTTTCTTCTACAGCGTAATCTTGATACAGTGTTGCACATTCAAAACCTCCAAACGATCCCCATCGGCACAAAACTCTTTCAAGGATATAAACTTAAGCAGGACGTTACTGGTCAAAACTATGATTAAAATGTTTTATTATCTGTGGCTCTTAACATCGTTTCTAAAGCGTATTTTTTTGTGTATATAAGAGCAGAACTTGGATGAATTACAGAAGAACTTTTGCGTGTTATAACACAGGTTAGTGATCGTTTTGCAATATTTATATAAATGTCTGCATATGTCTATAAAAATAAGCGGGCATTACAGGCCGCAAATGTCGGCATCTCCGTCAGCGCCGGCCGCCACGCTTCTCCCGATCTCTCGGCTGCAGATCGAAATGAACACACGGTACAATACAATACTGAATCATACCTGAGATGGAAGAGAAAATCAACAAGTTTCCATAACACATGTTACAAGTCTTCAACGTAGGAGCCTTTTGTGACATCGCATACTTCTAGCTGGGTCCATTTATTTCCACACTGAGGTTATCACGTCTGGTGTAATCAACTCTACTGCTACAACACAGGCACCCTGTCATCTGGAATTGGTTATACCACCTACGAATGTTGTTGTCAGATGGGGCAACACATTCAAATCTTCGTCAATAGGCCTGTTGAACTGTAATCACTGAATTACACCTTGCGAACTCCAAGACTCAAAAAACCTTACACTCAGGAGTCACTGTCATCCTTACAAGTGGTGTTGTCACGTTAGGAAACAAATCTGGGCAAGTAGAATCAAAACCTCCACAGTTGCTCTTTCATCATATGTAGGTGACAACTTACATAACCATACGAAACACTTAAATCTCCAATGTCCATTTCTGTACACTCTGTACTAACTGAGTATTGCAAGGTATGATCTATTCAAACACCTTTACATTTTTGGATACCAAGTTGCTACCATCATTAAGTAACTACTACACCAACAACAAAAAAAGTTAATTACATGTACAGTCAGAACAAACGATATAAGCATATTGTTCATTGCTATTTTCATTCGCATTCTTCCCACCCTATGATTTTAAGGGAAACAAATCGCATTGATGGACCTGAGGATCCTTTCTTCGCTGGCATATTTTGTTTCAATGTTCGAACTTGGGCTTGTTTGAAACAAGGTTAATAATCATAGCAACATGCAACTTGCCTAATGATTTTGCAAGCAACAGTGTAAAATACATGTTGCAAATATTAATTCATTGAGAGTCAAAAATTATTATTTGTAACTTACCCATCAGGGCTGAATACCATAAGAAATGTAGAACGTGAGTTCCCTGGAAGATGACATTTCTGCAATCAGAAAAATATAGTTTAGTCAGTTCAAAAATTATCTTGAAATTGTGCTTTTGTTTCATGCTGTCGTTAACGTGATAAAATAACAGACCACATTTCACTATTTTACTGGGAAGGGCAGTGGTGCTATTTTACACAAGTATTTTGTAGGTTAGTCGCGTGTTACTCACAAATCCAAAATATAAAAAAGGAAAGTTAAAAATTGTACTTACGTATGTGAGTATAGTGTTCCTATTGTTCCTTTTTTATATTTTACACAAATAGTAGTTTCGAATAATATTGATTATCTGATGTCAATTTTTCTTGTTAGAACTTTGTAAGGTGACGTGTAGGCAAATTATACACACTGGTTAATATTTATTATTATTTCATTTACTTCCAAACTTCAAATTACGAAATGGTATGCATTAACACCAACTGCACAATGTACCTCAATAGTAAGCAATGTAAATAAAGCTCTGTTTGTAAGCATGCACTACCACCATCTATACCAAAATATAATGAACAATTGTTATATGTCCTGACCAGTGTGCTACAGGAAACAAAATTTGCACCCTATTTCCATATTATTTGTGCATACTAGTGATAGCAGGCCTTGGAAAATTGACTTACACCTTATATCATATTGATGTATGCTGCCTTCTGGTGGATTAAATTAGTTTGTAACAGTTATGCACACAGTGCTTAATACATTTGATTTAAACTATCTGCAAATTTAAAAGTATCAGTAACTATCATGATTCCAGTACCAAGGTTTATATCCAATAGGGTTGTGTTATATCAATGGAAGAATGTCCTATTATTTTAGCTAAAATAGGTAAAAGTAAAGATAGCCCTAGATAGGCATAGATGGGGTTGTGGAGGTGATGTAATCAGTAGAGACAGGATTTTAAAGGGAAGTCCTTTATTTTTCAACAGGGATCATGGGATAAATAACAAAAGTGTTGAAAGAACAAGCACCTTCTACCTTACCTTCCCTCCACGAGTGTTTGGAGTATGGTGCAGCGATTGTTGAAACAATGCGATAGGGGCTTATGCAGCAACAAACGCATTGTAAGCAGTACGCCTGTTGGGTTGAAAGTGTACTTATCTGCTAGATTTCGATATTTATTGTGTGAAATTTTTTAGAATAGTTTTAACTTAACTGTGTAGCAGTGACAACAGTATTGGGTGTCGGTGAAATGGTGAAGCCAGTTACAAGTGAAAGCAAGCTATGGAATGTGGTAAGCTGTTGCGAGGAAGATTTCATTGAAACGGATGGTAAGATTATTCGCTGTACTTTACCTTCAAAAAGAAAGAAATGAAAAAGATATACTTTATTTTTGCACTCCACTAAAAATATTATTTTAAATGAAAGCACAATATATAACATTCACATATAAATATACATTATAATGTATCCCTTTTTATATATGAATAACATATATTGTGCTTTCATTCAAAATAATATTTTTAGTGGAGTGCAAAAGAACACTGTAGTCCTTTTTTTCCCCTTCTTTTGGCAATACTTTTTTTGTCATTTTTAAATGATCTTTTTCCCTTTAAAATCCGGTCTCTAGTAATCAGCATCATGAGCAGGCCAACATTTCGAAAATTCACTTTTTCTGGTCACTTGAGGTGTAAATCTTAGGTGCTGATTGCAGGTGGAGTGGTGTAACAATAAAATCTTACACCAGAGCAGGAATTTAGCAGCATGTCCAGCATGAAATTCCCCAGATATTTAAGTAGGAAAACAGCTGCTGAAGTGCAAGGACACAACTATCATGCTGCCACCCAGGGGTGCCTCGCCAAGGCCCATGATGCACTCCCCCCAAAAAGGTAGAACAATCAAACGATATGATCCCCCCCAATTTTGTGTGAAGATATATAGAATTGGTATAAAATTTTGTCCCCCCAAAAAATCACATAACGCAGGCGCGTCATGAAACCCCCCTGTGGCTACCCCTGCTGCCACCTAGAATTAACTTTGCCTACCAGCCCCATGTGAAATAGGAACAACAGTAGAAAGAGGATGGTCAGTCAAGGTGGAGGGATCACAGGCAGGCTTGAGGAACTCCAAAACATTTGAAAATTCTGGCTCTGTTGTCTCAAGACAAATAATATGATATTGGTTGCATAAGTATTGTATTTAATCATGTCTAATGCACACTTTATTAAAAATGTTTGCCCCCAAACACTGTGGTCTGTATTATCCACAGAATAATTTGGACAGCCAACATGAAACCACGCAGGTTTTCACTATGTCACTGTGTATAACATGTACATATGAACAGGTGTATGTACAAATTACCAGGTTTGGATTTCTTTAGTAATAATAAAATAAATTAATTGAAAAACAATATAAAAATAAAATGGCAGTTTCCCATGATTTTTCACATTATATCAGGGTGTTTTGAGACAGAAAAATAGTACCATTCTTGTAGAATTCAAGCACATACCTCCCGTCACACAGGAGGCACATCAGTAGTATTTGCATCGCAAGAGAAAAAATGGAAAATAACTTCCTCAAAAATAGTTTGTTTTAAGAACTGTTGTGAACAGATGCTAGCAACTCTCGGTAACTGCATGCAACACATACATATCAACAGACGTAAATACAAATTACTCCCGTGGGTTTTTATCATCATAAAAAAATTAATGAAACCAAGCATGTCACTGTTTAACGTGTAACAGCAGCCGTTCTGGCTGAATTCAAGCATGTGCCTCCCATCACATAGGATGCGTATCAGCAGTATTTGTTGGGCGAGAAATAATAGAAAATAATTTCCTGAGGGCTGCAAATCCATAACGTGATTTTCATCTCACCTTCTTCAGCTACAGAATAAACAAGGTGGTTACGGAAGTGAAAGCATTGGGATGCAAAACACAGTGGGGGAGGTGGCATAGTGACTCATTGTATGCACAAGACGATATTCTCCTCTTGGTCCACACAGCAACTAGTAACTCATTGAATAAGTATAGGTATATCTTTTCCCCCGGTATGCTATGATCAGCATAGCAATAGCTTTACAACCTACAACCAAGAAAGCAATTTCTTGAACCCAGTAGCGTGGCATGAGATTTTTAAAAGTGTTACCAGTAGGACATTTAAGGAAGGAGCCGTAAGACTTGGACACCTCCCCACCTCATGCCCTCCCCCCATGTCTTCCAAGTAGTTCGTATATTATTATTCTGGTACGACTGCAATTCAATACTATATTTTGGTAAAGTTATTAATCAGGGAAAAAATGTTGGCAGAAGCACTGAGTGAAATCGCAAACATTGGTTGTTGACACGATAAACATTAGCCTAATAAAGAAATACTTAATTTGATACTTACAGAAACATCAAAGTAATTAACACCATTTGTTAATTAATTGACAATGCCCGAAAACAACAAAAGGACGAAAGACACCACTCACAAAACTCGCACTGCACAATCCCTCTCACCATCCGTTGTTTACTTTTGTAGCATGTGAAGCACCCTCCTTGCACCTCCCCTCTCAGCATCGGCGCTTCCCCAATAGACAATATTTCCTTCGGAACCTTACACTGCAAGAAGTCCAGTTCTACTACTGTTGCCATCTTAGTTCTTTTGAAACCAGATTTGCCCAAATCGCGAAACTTTTCATTTCAAATGAGACGTATGTAGAGTAGATTTAGTCTTTATCTGTTTCCTACTCCCATGTTTCGCTAAATCCACAGAAATCTCATTTCTGACATCACTACTATTTTGTATATTTTACGTTCCTTGCTCGCTTTATAGGATAATCGTAATCGTGACTATGAGGATGCATGGTGAATTATTGAAATAAAATTATTATTATTTTGTGTTATGTAATTATTAATTTTTATAATTATGTAAGTAAAAGAATAATAACAAACATTGAAATAACCATTTCTTACTGAGGATTCAAACCTGCGACACCTGACACTTCAGGGCATGCTAAGATAACAATCGGGAAATTATGCTCCTACATAATGTTTTCACCCAAAAACAGTGCTGCTACCTCAAAAACATTGCTTCAATCAGAAATTATCTCATTCCTGTGATAACGTATGTCAATCTAAATAGGCCTTTCAACAATTATCACAAATTCCTGTAACCGAAATAGTAATATATGTGTGAAATATAGAATTTTAGGTTGACATTTTTAGAAGGGCAGCGGACCCCTTGACCATCCCCATCCTTCTCGCCCATGATGTCGAAGAAGGACAAAGTGGTAGTTTGCTTTTCCCCAGTGTGATTTGATTTTTTTTATTTTGATTTGGCATTATTCCACTTTATGCACAGTAAGGCTGATCGGGACTGGACCTAAAGTTTAAAGTTTAAAGTGGGATCCGAACCACTTGTGCCTCCACCGGGTATCGAACCTGGGACCCCTTGATTACAAAGTTGCGACGCTACCGCTGCACCATTGTTTCCCAGTGTGACTGGACACCTTCAGAGTAAGATAGACCCGATTAGGCGACTTAGCTCTTTTCTGTCAATTGAGTATGGCAACACTGATCTGTATCTGGTAAGGATCACCAGCAACTGTGGCGGCTAAACAGGCATGGCAATAACCTGCCTCCTCCTCCCGCCGTGAAACAGTCTTTGCCGTGACGGAAGGTCTTCTTTGGGTGGGCTCACGGCCCTTTCCTTATGTTGCCTCAGGAGGGTACCGGAACAGTCCTCCTCTTCGCTTTTGCCGGTGTCAGAAAAAATGTTAGCCTGCAATATTTACTTTACGACAATATTACCAGTTTATGTATGTAATAATATTTTAAGACAGGTTCTTCAATTCTTTATATTTTGTTGTTACCTGCGGTAACAGCGGTTACATGCATGCCACGCCTCTGCTTGAACCTGAATTATATTGCGCATTATATACAAGATATAATTGTTTGTCACATTTCCCCATCAAAAAACCAGGGTGAGCATTATACATGCACACGCACTACACATGCATAAATATGGTCTTTGTAAAATTAAAAAATGAAGCTCATAAAATCCTAAAGCAGGCAAACAAGAACTTTTAGAAGCACTGTCATATTAGTATTTCCACATAGCACTCATGTCTTACCATCTCTTCAAAAGGCTTTTTCACCAGATTATCCTCAGCAGCCCACAGGAATTCTTTTGGAGGGCCACCTTTTTTCTTGCTAAAACCCAACTCACGCTGTATACACCCTTGTGGTATACTTTTATTGACATGGCATGGATCGGCAGAGGGGAGGGTGAAGTCCAGGTCCTTTCCTCCCTTCCCTGCCATTATGTGTAACTGAAATGAACAAACAGATTGCTAGTATAAAAACAATGTATTTTATATGGTCTGAGTTTTGTACATTACATGATTATTGTTCCTTCTATGAAAAATTGAGGTACAAAAATTATGCTGCATAATAAGAAAGCATGCAAAATAGAAAAATCAAGAGTTCCTAATCAGTTTTGCAAAACAAATTTCCTAGCTTTTCTAGGCTTCCCAGAAAATTTTAAAATACATTTCTAGACCATTTCTTGGTGTTTTGAAATTCTAATAACCATAACCTCTTCACCCATTGGCTGATTTCTCTGATTTTTCAAGGACTCCCAGGTTCAGTAGGTATCCAGTAAATGCAAAAAACCTAACTGACCTGCCTTATTATAACAGAAATATTACCTCATTAAAAAAAAAAATCTAAACTTTACCTTTATAGCTAACACTCTCACATTCCTATACAATGAAGTTTACTGCTGCAATTGCAATACCATCAAAATCTTCAGTCTTTCAAAGACAACAGAGTTTCAGTAGAGCTGTGAGAGTCAATTCCACATAATTAAACAGAGAAGCATAAAATTGGGCAAAACTAGAAACCTAAGAGAAGATCAAGCATGTATTTTGGGCTTAAATTCCTAAGAAATAATTTTTGTGAGTGAACAGTAAATAAATAAGGACGAACCTACAATCATCTGCGAACATACCACAGTACTTTGAAAATCTAACAGTAAAAAACCTAACACTTAACAAATATGTAAAATAACTATTGTCCTGAACCTAACAACATAAAATTACTAACATTAACACAATTATCTTATTAACACCAATGTCTTATTTTGAAGGATATCAATGGATTATTGTTTTTTTCCTTTACATAATTTAACAAATCTTTCAAAGCCAAAATTAAAACTTTCCACAATTAGTAGTAGTTCAACAACCCACTGTACCCCGTCGAGAATTAGATCGATTTTTTTTAATTGACAGATTTCAATGTTTTATGCAATATAAAAGTGGTTCCAGCATTAGGAAAGTACAAATAACAGAGATATTTGATCCGAAAGAATGGTCCATGTAAGTTAAAGCCTGCAATTTCAAAGTACTGTTTTTTGTTAATAACTGTTTGTATGTACACTAAAATAGCGAAACAACATTCTGAAAATAACTATCAGTACCAAACCTAACATTCTTAAACTACTACGTGAAATTATAGCTGCTGTTGTGAAGTCGTTTTGGGTGCTATATTCACTTGCGTGAAGGCTTCGGACCGTTCTGCTTCACAGTAAAATAAAATGCTAAGGTAACAGATGTACTTTACTTCACAATAACTCATTTCCGAGAGTTAAAATAAACTGAAAACGTTCATAAACAACAAAATCTTCAAAAACCTTAAGATATTTCACTTTCTCTAGGGGGTATCCAAAGAACTTGAAACTGGCACATATTGTGCATATTCACCTGGTATTTCCAGGACAAATTCATGAATCATGTAAAGCATTTCTTGATAACAACTATGATTCATTTAACCTCAGCAAATGAATAAGGAAACAATTTGCTGTGAAGTATGCATCAGCTCTTTCTTTACAAAGTAATTAACAGTAAAATAGACCATATAAGGTGTAACATTTTAATATTCCTGTTTTAAGATACACCACAAACAATAAAAAAATATATATTTCACTGCCAGAGCATAAAGTCCGTTACTTCAACCTCTCTAGTTTTATGAGCATGCAACTCTTTGAACACGATTGAAAAAAAAGGAGGGAGGCTCCACCTGTTGAGCTCCATAAATAAATCATTTCTATTCATGTTCTTGTACTATCAAAATAATTTGGGAGCACTTGATTTCGTAACTTTCTTTTTTGAGAAGAAGAAAGATGGTTTGCAATATAAATCTTTTGGTATTGTTATATTTTAGTTCTCTTCAAGTAGCATTTCTATTAATCTGTATTTATTGTGATCATGATGAATCAGGATCTTCTGCACGATGTAGGCATTATTGCTGGTAATGTTATAAATATACACACATCTGACTTATTAATGGAAAAATGTATTCAGATGTGTCACAGCCTGCAGAGTACATTATTTCACTATCAACACTACTAAATTTTGAAAACTGTATTTACACTTGTGTTTATTCCAATTCACTAATATTAGTAATATACAAATTACCTTTCATGCTGCTTGTACTCAGGAATAAATATGGTCATACAAGAGAGGAAAGTGGATGTCAGAGAACATCAAATGTGATCTTGTAAGAATTAGTTCTGACACATAGTTTCCTTTGTCCCTACTTCCAACCTGCAAGTATGCAATGAGACAGCTTTTCCCACCCTATCACCACATCCATCAAACACTGAGTTTTTGTTTTGCCTAATTGTAAAGTTTACATGAAACTTGATGGAAAATTCTAAATACAATCAAAATTTTACTTAGTAGCTGAAGCTTGACATTTAGAAAATCAATGTACATAATTACATGATGTTGGTGAGTCACTGTACACCCACAAAAAGTGATTTTTTTTTATATATATTTATGAAGATTGTTTTAATATTTTCTGCTAGTTTCAGTTGAGGAGTTGTGTTATTGCAAAGTAATGGATGTTTTTTTTATGTGGAATCAGTTATAACATTACAATAGACATATATTAGGTATAATGCCATTAGAATTTTACATAGTTTTTGGCTTTGTGTGACAATACAAGAATATTTTATTTTTAAAAAATGGTAAAAGTGTTGCAGGATATGAGAAATGGATGAATGTTGGTTACAAGGAAACTGACTGACATATTCATGAATATCCTTTTCATCCTGCAATTACATAGTGGTAAATGCATAATTTCAAGGTAAGTGTGCATACTTCGTGACAATGGTATCCTTTTAGATGGGGTCAGTTTTATTTGGTTAGGAGTGTTAGATTCATCAATACTGTTAGTATTTCTGTGTGCCTTTTGGATTTTTGTGCATGTATACAACAATATTTTGTTTTTCTTTTTAAAAAAGGTGAATATGCTCCAGGATATGAGGAATTGGAAGAATGCTGGTCACACTTTGAGGATTGAAATAAAGATATTACATAAAACACTGAAATCTGTAGATTAAATAAAAGGAAAAAAGTTGAAATTTTGAGGGTAACATTTGGTCACAAACCCCTAATTACACAAGATATTCAGTCCTGAGCAGAAATTGAAACAACTTCCAGCTACCATAGGCTTATGGATGATTTCTACAATGTGCATGAGAGGATGAAGAAAGCAACTGATATTTGAAGTTTGTAAAACATGAATATGTTTTTACATATCATCGGAGGCAGTAATTGTGCACATCAAAAAGTAGCTTAGTGAAGTTCTCCTGCTTAAAGAAGTGTGCAAATAAAAATACATCATAAGAAAAATGTTACATTTATACAGCGGAGGAGGAGATTCTTTAACTCACAGTAACTCTACCTATGTATCTACTCATGTAAGAAATTGATAGGCAAATAATACGTAACATACAATATCAGCCAAACACAAAAAACTAAATTTGAAGTTTGACTCTGTAGCAATACCCACCTTACAGTGACAAATTTGCAACAAATGCTTTATTCTTCCGTTATTACAATTTTACAATACTGATTGCTCATTGAAATCTTACTGGGCAATTATTAAGTTGAAGACACTACTTTCAGTTACCAAACTTCTTTTTTGAGCTCTTCAAACATTTTCACTTCCTTTACATTCATACAGCATCAAACTTTATTTTCTCTCCAAAATTCCTTCCATCACAGCTGCACTTTAAGAGCTTTCATGAATTAAAATGCCCTCGCATTTCTCATTATCTTCACCCATCTTATGTTCAATATTCTACGTTAGCAACACATTTCAAATATCTCGTACATGTAACAGCAAAAGATAAAAACATAACCTGCAAGTAAATGATTTTCATTAAATGTTAAGTATCTCCGAAACGTCTGAAATTCCTTTATTTTCTTCTTTTTCACATTGGTACTTATGTATTCTGCATTCCTAAGGATTCTTGAAGGTGCCATTTTGTTTTTTTTCACGCAAATAATCTCAATTTTCGACAGAGAAATTTTTGTCTGTTCATTTTCACTTGCGTTACATGCAATATGGCAGAGAAATCTTGACTAGCGTTGTCGATGATGAGGGGTTATGCAGTGTTGCAACCTTCTTCATCGAAAAATACCTACTTTCGTGTTACCGATTTTGTATTTTTTCCCAGGTTCGAAAACCCCACGAACCATTCACAAATAGCCCCATGAACCATGCATGGATAGCCCCATGAACCATTCACGGATAGCCCCACGAACCATGCATGGCAAGGTTAGGTTAGGTTAAGTTAGGTTAGGCAAGCAGTTAAAATTGTCATGTTTTTGCAAAAAAAAAATGGCGTGGCTGGAAACACTGACTGGGGGTTACATCATCGAGCGCACGCAGCATTTGGTTCATGTAGTGGAAGGACATAGAGGAAACAGCTCTCATGCATCGGAGAGGCATTAATCTTCTAAAATACATTATTTACCAGCGATATTAATTAAGCGATGGTAAAAAACACTTCCACGACCTTTCAAAAGTGTACAGAAAGTCAGTTCGGTAAGTACTTTCTCCTGTAAAATTGAAGAAATGCGTTTCAGGGATACTTAAATTTTACCTGATTTTCTTCTTGAGAGATATGAACTTAGCTTAACTGAAAATAAACAACATACAGAATATATAATGTAGGCAATATTGGGTGGACTGCTCCATGTAATACAATGAACACCCACCAACCTTTGACACATCCTTTGTAATTGTGATGTTTGTAGCTATTTTGAATTGTTTTTTTATATCTTTAAAAGTGATAAACTTAAAACAACAAAACATTATCAATATCTTCGCAGAATCATTCAGACAAAATTGTATCAGAGGAACATTAATGTATAATACTGGGGAAAATCATACTAGGGATATGTTTCCCAATAAGAAATATTATTTGGTCATCATGCATATTCAACATATTTTGGTTTGTCTATGTAAAAATTACATTAGCTTTTGCACATATGTATCTACAGGTAAATTGAAAGTAGCTAGGCTTTCAATGTTTAGTCAACAGTGTAAAATGAATAATTTGTCCAATAAACTTGTGGGATTATTACAAATTATTTGTACTGTAATTTATATGCTAATATAGTATTCATTTTAAGAGCAAAACTGAAAATTGGGAAAAATTCGTTTAGGGTAATAAAACACGCAAATACTCAACATGGATCTCAGAGGTATGATGGATGCAGTTTTCTTGCATTACAATCTCCCATGTAAATAACTTGCAGAAAAGCCAATATATATTGTAAAAAGCATAAAGTGTGTATCCTCACCACAATACAAACGAATGGGTGTAATTACTGCATCATGTATTTAAATACCCATATCCAAAGTTTACTACTTGCAGCTTCGCCTACTCCCCTTTTCTAAATAGATTGTACGAAGTTTGTGCAAAGAAATGCAAACTAAACACTAAGTATACGATTGAATTTGTTAAAATGTTTAACTACACAGTACAAAAAATAAGCTTACTCTTGTATATAATCAGAAGCAATGATATGATCTCCAGTCACCGCTAAATCTACCACAACTGCATCGTCCGGCAGCCATATCTGTAATTTCTTGTATCCAATCACAACAGGCAAACTTCATGACGTTTCACTGCTGCTACGACAGATTTGTAAGTACGCTGAGTTTTACGGAAGTAAGACATTCAGAAATTTATTTCATGGTGCCTTATTTCATTCTTTCTTCGATTTATATTACCTCAAGATGTTTTCGTATATTTTTTGTATTTGCTTCAACATTATCGCTATTAATTGTCTGAATCAAAACGTACGTGACAAGATACTGATTTTATTTTTACACCTTTTCAATTTATCACGTCTAATCCCGCAAAACAAGTGGGGCAATGAACGATAGGTAAGATAATTCGAAAGATTAATTCGTTGTAAACTAAAAATAAAAGCATTACCTATCAGCTATTACGAATAACCAAGATATGCTAATATGATATAGTAAAAAATAATTAATAAACAATAAACAGTTGCGTACTCGAGATTGGTGTGGACCATGGGCGCCGAAATCGAATGGGTCGGGTTGGGCCCACAGATAATAGTACTATGGTACGGAGTACGGGCCCCTTACAAACTAGTCGCCCCTCTCCGGCAAGGGGCCCAACATATTGAATACAATGATTTGATTTGATTTAGTTTATTTCACTTCGCGTTTTGTGCCGCTTGGCTAATTTGCGAAGATGGGGATGAGTGATGAAATGATGAAATTGATGAATGGACATTCACAAACAACCAAGCCCGACCGGGATTCGAACCCGGGACCCTTGGCGTCGCAGCGCGATGTGCTAACCACTCGGCCACAGGGTTGGGCTGAATACAATGACTCTGTTTCATTTCTCCTTTGACTCTGACAACTTTTGTGACTATTTTATAACAAGTTGAAATGACTTCTTGTTGAAATTAATTTTGCTCATTACATTTATTACAAAATTGATCACGGCTCGTGTAGCGGATGGAACCCCGCCGCTTGTCGGGAGTAATTGGATATGCGTAACCCCTCAACTCAAGCGCATAGATTTATTTATTTTACTTCTTTTAATAAAATGTTATAAGTTTCACGTTTCGCAGTATAAATTCACATGTCTTCGAATTTTGATACACGAATCCCACAAGTTCTCATAAAATCCAGTTGCATTGTAAACAAAATCTCGGTGCGCCCTCTTGTCTCGGCGCCCTTCCGAAAACACACAATCGGCGTCTTTTTTACCCTACTTGTCAAAAATCGGTCACACACAGAGCAGTGTTGAATAAACATTTTCTTTTCTGTTCCGTCATGACTTTCCACAGGGACGGTATACTGGGGCGCCATCATGGCGAGGGTGACAAACAGGGAAGCACCCCTTTGATTAGCGCCAAAACGCTGATGCTTCGTAGCAGGGGTGCCCACAGGTGGATTTCATGACGCGCCTGCGTCATGGGATTTTTTGGGGGGGACAAAATTTTATACCAATTCTATATATCTTCACACAAAAATGGGGGAGATCGCATCGTTTGACTTGTTACTGATTTTTGGTTTTGGTTATTATGTTTAGTTTTTATACCTACATGTGGGTGATCGCGACGATAGGGTTGAAATGAAACACCACCTCTTATGCCTTTAGAATCGGTTTGGATGGCATTAATACAGGTTAGTCGAGCAGACAAACTGTGCAGAATAAGGTTGACGAACAATGGCAGTGAGCCTAATGGGGGGGGGGGGAGGGGGCCAGAGGATCATTGCTGCCCCAACCTTCGACCGAAGTCAATTCTAGGGTAGCAAGGGGGGAACAGAGGAGCAATTACCCCTTCGATTTAAAATTTTATGCAAATAAAAATTCATTTTGTAAAATTTTCTTCTTTGCTTCGCTCGCTTTATCTGCTTTTCTCGTTTTAGTCAAGTTCAGAACTGGAATCATAGCGGAAAATTGTAAAAGAGAAAATGCCATGGCGTCCAGTGAAATTATTTGCGCCCTATTAAATCAATATTGTTTTCATTTGCAAAAATTGGATCTAAAAAATTTTCTTGCTCGCTTCGCTCGCATTCTCCTCTTTTTGTGTAATTTAATGTACTTAAATAATATGTGTTGTATATTTGTATTAATTAGCTTTGAATACGTACACAATTTAGTGGTAAACTTGTTGCAAATGTATTTTCTATTTTATGTCATATGTTTAAAACATATGCTGTACATGAAAGTTACACATGTATCTTCGGAATACACTTATCATTCATTTTCTGCCATTCAAAAATACAGTTTGTGTTTTTGATTTCCATTATTAGTTAATGTGAAATTGACGGTGCTAAAAAAATATTTAAAATCGTTTGTTCCAAACAAATGCTTTAGCACCGACTTCTACCCCCTTTTGCGTAATTTATGATGATAATAACGTCTTTGATACTACTACTACTACTACTGGTAGTACAGGGTGTCCCACGAACGGCGCAACTGGGAATTAAGAGTAGCGTTACTTTGTAACCGAAACCTGTACATACATAAGTCATACACCAAATGTTAGCCCTGTCCAAGTAGATATTTTTAAACATAGAAACAACAAACGGGGTGCAGTGTTGTTCATGCAGTGTTGCCAAATGTAAGTGAAAGTGTAAATTTATTTTTCCACAAAGCATGGAAAATTGCATGTCAAACATTCGTACGGAAATTTGGACGTCAATTTCCACCTTGGGTAGGTGGATTATTTCCCCATCTATAGTTCAGAGAAGAAAACCGATCGTTTTCGTGTATAGCCAATCCTGAAATGCCTCGTAAAGGCGTACCGGTCCAAATGGGTGTTTTTAAAAAAATATGAGGTACAGTGGCAACACTGTTGATGTTTGAAGGCAACAAAAGGTGTGTTTAGTGATGGTCTATGACATGGAAATACTGGAAACAGGAAAAAAGAAAATTTTTATTTTCTTTTTTTCCTGTTTCCAGTATTTCCATGTCATAGACCATCACTAAATTTTCATTTTCTTTTTTTCCTGTTTCCAGTATTTCCATGTCATAGACCATCACTAAATTTTCATTTTCTTTTTTTCCTGTTTCCAGTATTTCCATGTCATAGACCATCACTAAACACACCTTATGTTGCCTTCAAACATCAACAGTGTTGCCACTGTACCTCATAATTTTTTAAAACACCCATTTGGACCGGTACGCCTTTACGAGGCATTTCAGGATTGGCTATACACGAAAACGATCGGTTTTCTTCTCTGAACTATAGATGGGGAAATAATCCACCTACCCAAGGTGGAAATTGACGTCCAAATTTCCGTACGAATGTTTGACATGCAATTTTCCATGCTTTGTGGAAAAATAAATTTACACTTTCACTTACATTTGGCAACACTGCATGAACAACACTGCACCCCGTTTGTTGTTTCTATGTTTAAAAATATCTACTTGGACAGGGCTAACATTTGGTGTATGACTTATGTATGTACAGGTTTCGGTTACAAAGTAACGCCACTCTTGATTCCCAGTTGCGCCGTTCGTGGGACACACTTTAGTAGTAGTAATAATAATAATAAAAATAATAAAGCCATTAGTAATGTTATTGTTATTATTATTGGTACGTTCATCCTGGTACTTGCCCCCCCCAAGACAAAAATTTGTGGTTGCACCTCTGGTATTATATTTCTCCGCAAATTTTGTCTGACAAAAATAATTTGAGTAATTAATTCGGCATAAACGGGTGGGATGTTCTGCCTTTTGGGGGGGAGTGCGTCATGGGCCTTGGGGGGGGATGGGCACCCCTGTTTCGTAGGACAGTCCTTTCGTTGAGGGTCATGTCCTGCGGTCTACGATGCTACTCCAAAAAAACAAATATGTCCTATTTTTCAATGGGTTCATTCAGGATGTTCCACCTGATGGTTGCAAGTTCATATTTAGGGGGCTGTGATTGTAAATTTACAGCCAAAATGACCATCAATTGTTTCTATGTGGGAAAAAAAATATGGGTGTGTTGTGGATATTTTAGGATGTTGTAGGGGATGTTGGGGTTGTATGAATAAATTAATGATGCTCAATATGCACAGGGTATTTGTTGTTCCTTCCTCACTTTTTGAATTTCCTCTCCATGCAACTTCTCGCTTTGTCTCTTTCAGTTTTATAATTTCTTCTTCATATTTCTGTTTATCCAGTCATATCTTCATTTTTCCTTGACTCCTCTTATTCTTTCATTGTTCTATGTGAGGTCCTCCAATCCAGCATTCAAGGTCGAGTGAATAGCGTAGAGAGCTACGAGTTTTAGGCCGTGTCCGAAAGGTGCAAGACCGTACTTGAAGCGAGCATCCTCCGAGTATGGTCTTGGAGTGCGGTCTTCGAGTCGTGGACTGGAAGTACACGTCTTTCGAATTGCACTTCGACTGCAGCGCCAAATACGATCAGTAGATAAAACTGAGTACTCGTTGTTTTCCTCGCGTTTTAAACACTTATTTTTCACCTTAGAAATCACATAGCATTTTCAAATGTTTGTACACATACATTTCCACACATTAGAAGAACTATAACCAACAACTTGCTGCCCCATAACGTATATCTACCTGTGTCGCTGGATTTCTACCTCCGTGATTTTAAACAAATGAACAACGAGTGCAGAAACCACGTGACCTAGTCACCAACCATCTGCACTGCGAGCTATGCACTTGCGTGCTTCTGTTCTTGGCGCTTTCGAACTGTACTAGGTGACGTCACTTCCGCCAAGACCATACTTCAAGTCTGTACTTTGTACCTTTCGGACAGAGCCAAAGTTTGAATTTGTAAATCCTTTATGTACTATATGTCCAGAAAATTAATGCTCGGTTGGTTGTGGCGTTGCAAGCAAAACTTCAAAGACGAAAAATTTTGAGGTCAAATGTGTGACTGAACACATCATTCCCACCTCAAGTATTTTTTAAACTAAGATATACTCTTTCCTGTGAGTTGCATTCCAATGATGTATTCCATAAGAATATGCATGGGTGGCAGAAGGTAAAAAAAATGTATCTGGGGAAAACCCTGGAGGAAACTCTGGTAGGTAAAGGCGGCCAGGGTCGTGGTGCTGATCACATCAATCCCAGCTCGGCCGAGATCAAGAAAGTGTGGGGCCCTAACCCCACACCTCCTATACGCCTTCATGGCGTGGTGCAAAGTTCAGGTGAGCACTTTAATTTTTACATGATAAACAAATAAATATCCACCAATAGAAGCTGTAGGTGAGTGCCTAGTGTTACGGCTTCACGCTCTCAAGGATGAGTGTTCGAGCGCGGTTACAGATTTTTTTTTTTTTTTAGTTGCCAATGAGACACCAACATGTGGATGTTCGAATCCGCATTTAGACAGTGATTTTTTTAAAAATCTGTAACCACAGAACATGCATTTTTAATCCATGATTAAATAATAATAAATAAAAAAACAGGCAAACCCAGGACCATTAGTATATTGGGAAGTTATCGTACCGACTTGACCACAATATCACGTTCACAAAGCATTTCATTTATCCACTTAGGCTTCTGTAAAAAATATATTATACCACTTTTTATTTTATTCGACAATAAATGCAAGTTTATGTATTTAAGGGAAGTGTAGGGAAGTAGGAATCATGCACAGAAAAGCCTATTTTGCCCGGGATAGAATTCACTCACAGGAAGTTAGTTCCTTGATCGCTCTGTAATAGAACGTTACCCAAAGGTCGTGGAAGAGTGGTCTGTGCCTCAACGTGTAGCATCCATGATACGATTACTATATGACGTCACACCTTGGTTCAATCATGTGGATCCACAATCGAAACCTCCGTGCAGTGGAGAGACGAGTGATTCTAGAATTCTAATAATAGAAATTTTCATTATGAAAATAACAGAGAATCTTCAATGTTCAACGTTACAAGCGAGGAGCAGCACCTTCTTGCAGAGCGCGAAGCAGACGACCGCTTTCACTGCCGAACGAGAACGTCATAACTGCAATGTCCAATCAGAGGCCGATTCGTTTTCGTGAAGTATATCATCAATCTGGTACAACTTCTAAGGTCAATTTTTCGCAAACTATGTCGAATGGACATTTCCACTTTGACATGAAAAACGTTTTAAATACATTCATTTTACAGATAATGACACAAACATGAGATGTGCAAAATATCTCGGCGATATTTGTTTCGGTTCTCGAGAAACACGCCTTCAAACACCGCTGAAATTCACCTCCTACGTCACAGATTTGAAAACGTTCTCTCCACAGACACGAGGTCCTCTGACGTCATCACTTAGAAATGCGTGGAGGCGGGGCTTCTGCTCGTCCCGTCAACTTAGCATGAGCCGCGGAAGCGACAGAAAATGAACTTGTTACTGTGTAAAACAAGTATCTTACAACTTCCAGTGCAAAAATCTGTGGTCCATTTCTTGGAGATGAATTATGCCCTAGCAGTATAGTAGTATTTACTATAATTCAGCCACTCGGTAGAGGGTTATCCCATTAGGGTGACAAAACAAACCTTGTAACAGTCAGTGGCTGAACACGTGAACAGCCTTGTTCATTGCGAATACATAGGTTAGTTCTGACTGACAAGAACTTAATGTTATAGGAATGCGTTTTCTGGAATTACAATTATTTTCGTCATAATATTTTCTTCGCAAATTTTAAGATAATACTTTTAGAACACACTGGTTTACACGCCAATTTCTGCAATATAAGAGGTGATACGGTATAAAAAGGTACGTGAGTTTTTAAATTTCCTGCAGTTAATGACAGTTTTCTTCACTTAATGTATATTGCAAATGGCAATGGGGGGGGGAGGGGTGCTGGACCCGACAAAGTTTTGTGTATGTAGTCACACTACTTATTAGTATTGATACTTTTCTGTTCATCTTGTGTCACTACGTTTTTAAGAACCAAATTTCTTTAATATGATTCGAGGGGGGGGGGGGGAATAACTGATTTGACAGTCTCAATGTAGTTTCTTATCGCAGAAATTCCGAAACTATCAGGAAATTGCAGATATTGGTCTGCAGTCCCATCTGGTGTGTGGAATTACGAAATTTCCTTCCCATCCGTATCCCGTCCTATACGTCTCTAATTTAAGAGAATGAAATAAGTCCGAAGGAATTTTTCATGAACAATGGGATAGAACAAGGAAACTGGTAATTTTAATGAACCAAAAAAAGAGAGGGGTTGGACCCATTGAATCCCCCTTAAATACGCCCATGGTTATACACATCATTTCCTTGTAATAATTATACATAAACTAAGTATAGATATGTACTGTGCAACTAATGTAATCTTCTCAGTGTATTTTCTCTTATCTGCACAAAAATATTTGATCATAATTTGCGCAACAGAAATGGAACACAAACTGAAATTGCTTTATGGAAAAGAAAGTTAAATAGGCTTTATAAATAAAGTGAAGAATATGAAAATTCCTATCTTGCACTACATAGATTACGGTAAGTATCGATAAATATAAGTTTAAAAATTATTTTTGAGTGTCTGGTCAGCAAACCAATTTTATAAGCAATATTTTTCGTATGGCCTGAGAACACACACGCAACTGAACCCTTCCATTTACCTTGCACGTGAGCAGCACGGATATTTCATAGAAGAATGATCATTACAAAGCATAGCTTTCCTTTCTCCTATCGCTCCTCCTTCCATTATTTAAATCGGGACAGATTTGTAAAACTGCTGCACGTGTTCGCTCACCGTGGGCTACCCATCCGGAACTGGACGCTCGAAGCAGACGACAAACGAGCTCTCCCTAAGGAGTGACGTAGTAACATGGCGGCGGCGTGTTTTCAGCGCAACGCTAGCCTCGCAACTTTGGAAGTCTCGTTTCTGCCTTAAACTGGACGCAGAGAAACGCGAGAACTTGCAGGGGGTATTTTTCCAGGGTATAGTTTTTAAAACTGCTGTAAAAAAAATTGAGTGGAAATGTCCATTAACACAAACTATTTTGCACAACGTTAATATAAAATGAATGGCATGCAGTGATACAGTTAAAATCATATTTTAGTTTAAGCCTGAATCACACGGAACTGGATATCCAGTAAGAATGCTCTAGTTGACGTTGGACTGGCTACCCATTTGCAAGTTTTCGCCTCACACGGTACTTGTTACACCGTACTTGTCGATAGCCTTTCGTTCCCATAATGGCAGCCGCGCGAGATGTAAGCAACGTATCACTTCACACTTTTAAAATACGATAACTATTCAACCGAGAGGAATATCGCTTCGTATTAAATGGTTTTAGGTAGAGAAGAACGGCGCTGATAAAATACATACTTTACAACGTTTACTATACACGTATGGAAGAATATTTTAGCTTTTTCAATTGTAAACATGCCTTTCGTGCTGTATGCACTCGGAAACCACAGACAAAAAAAGGTTCTTTGTAAACTCACAGATTATCTTCACATGACCAAACTTTGCTGTGATTGGCTGTTCCAGAGAATCTAGTCGAAGAAAGTTAGTAGCAATTAGAACATGTCCTATTCCTCCAAATCAGTCAAGCAGTCAGCCAGGCGGCCATGATGGCTACCTAGAAAGTTAGTTCAGCCCCAACTAGGGCATTCCTACTAAAAATCCAGTGCCGTAGAGTGGAAATGTCCATTCACTAGCCCCGTCTAGTTGGCTGCACTTTTTGACACTCGGTGCAGTGCAGGTGTATCCAGTGTCAGAGTGGTGCAAGGAAATTACGTGCAACCAACTAGACGGAAAGCGATGATCAAGTTCAGAAGATTCAACAAATGCCTGTCTGCTGCTTAAAACGGTCATTTGATTAGTTAGCACGCACCACGTGACCATACACCAAACGTACACCGGTCCGAAAGGTAGTGCAGACGGTGCCGACACCAACCAAATACACTACTTGACTGGAAATCAACGAACTAGACGACTCGGTGTTGCACCGTGCAACCAACTAGACGCTTCGGTGCAAAGAGAGTCAAAAAGTGCAGCCAACTACACGGGGCTATTCGCGATTAAAATTATCCGATATGCCATCTGGTGAGATTTTCAGGAACCACTTCACGTAGGACACTTCGCTGTATTAAAGCGTTAAAGCCGTTAAAAGCATGGGGAACATGCGAAAAAGTAACGTCTACTGTTCAGTTTTTTGCTCTAAATCGTTTTGTGGGCCAGGAGAACTGAAAAACTTACATGTGTTTTCCACCCCGTGGAATCAACAAAATGAAATTTGTAAATAAATCAGGGAAAACAGAACTGATTGGTAAGATTGGCATAACTGAAATGCGGCAAGGAGATTACGAAGAATGCACGAGTATGTTCACTTTATTTTCCGAAAATTGATTTTATTACCATGAAAGCAAGTTTTAAATCGTTCTTTATGAATATAACATTTTTTTTCGAAAACAATGTATTATGCATGTAATTTGGAACAGGTGCAAGTCGGTTGAGTGCGAAGATGAAAATAGTTTGAGAATTAATTAATGTCTGTAATCATAAAGGTAAGTCAGAAAAACGAAATTGACATGCTAATGTTGCTGTTTCATTCAGTAAGTCAATTTTCAGTGAAGACTGAAGATAGCATCAATGAAATTGTTGTTGTTGTTATTATTATTATTATTATTATTATTATTATTATTATTATCCTGTGTTGTTTTTAAACCAGCCTGCCTCTTTGGGGAAAGAACTGCAACGGCAGGTTTACATTTTTCTCCTGCCCAAGCTTTGCAATACAGGTGAATTGCTTTATTTTCAAATCATTTCTGAGAGCCCCAGTTACAACCGAGGTGCAGATGAAACAGCACTGCTTTGAAGAACCAGTGCGTATACATTAGTTTCGTCTACGTTTTCCGTGTTATTTTTGCCTATCATAATTAAATAATTCGCTCTCAGTACAGCTTCACCTTCGTTGTAGTTCCTGGAATTCACATCGAATTCGCAATATTTAAAAATATCACGTAATTTAAACGTTTCTTCCATACCAGCCATGACAACACGCTGCTATTACGTACTACTACTGAATGTAAACAATGATTTATCCTATGTAGAGCGGCCATATTGGAAGCGACACTAGCGCTCTTGTGGTAATTTTAATCGCGAAGGTTTGCTCAGCAGTATGACGTCATCCTTGTTTGTTTTGCAGCGGGGTGCCCAAGAATTTGTAAAGGCGGTAGGGGTGTGCGGGACAGAATTTTTTTGGTCGGGACTGGAATTTTTTTTAATCCCGACATTCAAGACGGGAAAAATTCGCCTCTTCCCGACAAAGTCGGGAAATTTTCGGGACGGGAAATGTTCGAAATTTCCCGAAGCTCTGAAAATCTCGAATTCTACACGTCATTTTAACTTAAGTTATTGTTTTTACACTTCTGGGATAAAAGCAAACAATTTCCGATAGGTTCCAGGCGCGTGCAATGCAGAAAACGTCGAGAATTATCAACTTTTTAAAATGACCATTCGGTATTTCCCGACTGGTCGGGATCCCGAAAAGTCGGGAAGTCATTTCCCGAAGTCGGGATCGGGACACCCCTAAAAGGAGGTTTGTGCAGTGGAGTGGAGTATCAAGGGTTAGGCGAAGTGGGCGGCGGCCCGGACGCTCGCGTTTCATGGGATTGATACAAAAATGTATTAAATAGAAGTGAGGGGAAGAAAGATGGAACAGGCTAATTTTTGTAGGCAATAAAATTAAAACAGTCTGTTTCTATCTGGCTTTAAATTCTAGTTAAACGCTATAATACGTCAAATCAGGGGCGTAACATACAGGCTCTAAGCCTAAGGGGGCCCGGAAAAATATAAAATTATTGTGATAATTCTCATGTGTAACATTTTCACAAAAATTCATGATATCTTGCGTGGACATTTTTATCCATTTATTCATTTCTCGAATAAAAAGCAATTTGTCTTATCTTTTCTTCTATCTCTCGACCTTGCACTCCCGATTTTAATAGGTTAACAATATAGCACCTCCAACTGCCATGAAGCAAGTGCGAGGCATTTAAATGCTTGGGTCGTTTGCAACTCAAGAAGGCAATGGATAATATGCATAATCAGTTCATACTTCCTTCCTACAGCTTCATATTTCAGCTCCCGGAAAACAAAGAAGACATTATTAGAGTGAGTGAAATTATTAAACACAATTTTCTTCAATAATTTATTATAAAAATACGATAATTTGCTGACACATCTCTAAAGATTTTGTATCGAGTCACATTGAGATTTCAAATTTAAAAACGGGTTGGGGACTCTTATTCTCATCTCGCCCAGGACCTCGCGATATGTTGCTACGCCACTGGATATATGGTTTGTCGTTATTCTTCTATTTTATTTAAAAACAATCAACTCATATTTCACTTCACAGGGTGGGCCTCAAAGGGTTACAATTTTCGCCAATATCTCTCTCCGTCTACCCTATTGCCTTGTGTTAGAAGTAATTTAGTATTGGGGAAACTACACGAAAAACACCCTAAGTGGCATCGACGATGAATTAGATCTATCGTATTTTGGTTCTTATAAATGTCAATAATACACTAATTATACTTAATAAAAAAAATAATCGGCTCTAAAAGAGAGTCGAACCTGCGACCTTCAGACAACAGGGCCAGGCCTATACCACTTTCCCACTTTATCAATCCAAGAAACTAACTTGAACTTTTGTCTTAAGGATCGTCAGCAATCTTGCCTACTTCGTTAACATGCACTAGTTTATTTTTGCAAGTTGGAATAGACTCAAGCCTGAATCACCCGGAACTGGATTGAAAGTAGAAATGCTCTAGTTGACGCTGAACTCATTACCCATTTGCTAGTTTTCGCCACAACACGATACTTGTTACACCAAACTTGTCGATAGTATTTTGTTCCCATAATGGCGGCCGCGTGAGTAGTAAACAACGTATCACTTCACACTTTTAAAATACGATAACTATTTAACCGATAGGAATATAGCTTCGTATTAAATAGTTTTATGTAGAGAAGAATGGCGCTGATAAAATACATACTTTACAACGTTTACTGTACACGTATGGAATAATATTTTAGCTTTTTCAATTGTAAACACCGTGCACTCACCATAAACGGTGGAACTAGACGTGCCTTTCGTGCTGTATGTATTATACATTGTAATTGGAACAACTAACCGAAATGATCCATGAAATGCTTTGGTGTAAAACTGTAAAGTACTATTTGTTATAGACGGTGTTAAAGGCGGAGCTACTGCGGAGCATGCGCACTCGTCTGGTCCCCCTCGAACATCCGGTTACGCTTACGATGCTATGGACGTTAATACGAAAGGGCAAAGTGGAGATTCTTTTACAAGGAAATAGGGTGTCAGCTGTGTAGCATATGGTTGCACAGTTCGATCGGGAACAAATTTATTGAGTCAAGTATCACTTCGTAGGTTTTTGAAGGACGTAGAGAGACGAAACCTGTTCATACAAGCAGAACGAGAAAGGACTGGTACCCGGAAAGGATTTTTACGACTTGCATTTTGTTACAAACATGTTGATCGTTTATCTGCGTATTGTGTTGTGGTGAAAAGCACGCCTCTTAGTGAGGTTTCAAACCGAAGCGACACGCGACAGCAGTGGTTCGTACCGTAGTGACAAGCGACACAGGCCCATTTACTCTATAAATAAGCATTTACCGCTCATGGGAAATCAAGTCTCAGGCGGCACAATACACGCCATTGGGAATCTGAGCGACACGTGCAGCTTGTCGTGTCGCTTCGGTTCGAAAAATTTCATTGATCATTGAGGATTCACTTTATTTTAAGTGCCACGGAGATTACACACCGAAGCGACAAGCAACAGCCCCTTTACTCTAAAGGAAACAATTCATCTTGCATACGAGTACAACAGAGCCAGGCGACACGATGTATGGTACTGAGAAAAGAACAGTCCAGTCCAAGCGACACGTAAGGAAGCTTTCAGACTGCAGCGATACGTGTCATGACTGGTATGGTAGAAAACGTTTAAATTACGCATTATTTTTAAATATTGCGAATGCGATGTGAATTACAGTTACTCTAACAAACGTGAAGCTGTACTGAGAACGAAGCATTTAATTATGATAGGCAAAAATAACACGGAAAATGCAGACGAAACCATGTATACGCACTGGTTGTCCAAAGCAGTGCTGTATCATCTGCACGTCATGTAGCTGGAGTTCTCAGAAATTATTTGAAAATAAAGGAATTGAAATTGACCTGTACTTGAAAAGCTGGGACAGGAGAAAATTGCGAACATATCCTTGCAGTTCTTTCTCGAAAGAGAAAGGCTGGTTTAATAAGAATATTCACAATTTCATGACCAGGCTATAGCTACTCACTGAAAAAGGACATCGTACTGAATGAAACAGTAACATTAGCATGTCCACTTTTTTTCTGGTTACATTTGACATTAATTCATTCTCAAACTATTTTCATCTTCCCTCTTAATCGACTTGCACCTGTTCCAAATTTCACACATACGTAACACCGGTAATACATGGACGCATTGGTTAAGACGCTTCATGATTTTTCGGAAAAAAAAGCTTTATTTATAAAGTACAATTTAAAACTTTACTTTCATGGAAATATATATTTATCTCTCGATAAATAAAGTAAGCAGACTTGTGCATTCTTCGTAATTTCCTTGCCGAATTACAGTGTTATATCCCCATACCAATCTTCTGTCAATTACGTTTTCCCTGATTTATTAACAAATTTCATTTTGTTGATTCCACGGGGTGGAAACACATGAAAACTTCTAATTTGTTCTGACCCATAAAACTATTTAGAGCAAAAAAAAAAAAAAAAAAAAACCTGAACAGTAGACCTTACTTTCTCGCATATTCACCATGCCTTAAACGACTTCAACACAACGTATCCTACTTAGAGTACTTCCTGAAAATCCCGGCAGATGGCATATCGGTTAATTTTAATCGCGAATACCGTGCATTGTGTTGGCCCGGCCTGTTATTTGCGCCAGCGTGACTTATGAATGGTTTGCTTTAGATCGAATGCTTCTGTGCGAAACACCGATATCGCTTGTCGCTTCAATCTGAAAACTCCCTTGTTGCTTAAAGTAAATTCGTGCAAGTGAAAGTGGCATGCCATATCATAGGTTTTCCCTAAATCGCTCAGGCGGAAAGGCGACGTTGAAAGCACATATATTTACTAGCATTTGTTATGTGTCATTACTTCTGCAGATTTGTTGGCAAAGATTCATTTATAATATAATAATATCACTTGTTTTATAGAATTATCTTTCTCTCACTTTTCCATTTACAAAATAATTCAATATATTTAAACGTTCGTCGTGCGTGTACATGAGATACTTGTATGTACGTAGATTCTGTAGTACGTAGTGTGCTATACAACTGGCGGCCACAAAGACACGTCATATTTTAATAATCTGCTCTGCAGTTGATCATCCGACGGATTCTAGACGTCCACTCCTTCATAGTAGAACTTTAACAAATACCTTTCTTGACTATCGTCGCACAATTGATGAAAACAGTTCATTTCTTACTTCGTATGTCGGTGAATCTGCACTGGCAACAACGGGGACTGGCCTAAACCGTAAGTTCCGGGGGGACCGGGCAAGACCTCACCAATGTTTATGTTTACATTTTTAACACGGTCTATAGACTATGAAGTTCTACTATGAAGGAGTGGACGTCTAGAATCCGTCGGATGATCAACTGCAGACGTGTCTTTGTGGCCCCCAGTTGTATAGCACACTACGACATACAAGTATCTCATGTACACGCACGACGGACGTTTAGATATATTCAATTATTTTGTAAATGGAAAAGTGAGGGAAAGATAATTCTATAAAAAATAAAACTAGTGATATTATTATATTATAAAGTATGCTTTTGAATCTTTGCCAACAAATCTGCAGAAGTAATGACACATAACAAATGCTAGTGAATATATGTGCTTTCAACATCGCCTTTCCGCCTGAGGGATTTAGGGAAAACCTATTATATGGCATGCCACTTTCACTTGCACGAATTTACTTCAAGCAACAATTTTCAGACTGAAGCGACAAGCGATATCGGGATTTCGCACAGAAGCATTCGATCTAAAGCAAACCATTCACCAGTCACGCTTGCGCAAATAACAGGCCGGGGCAACACAATGCACGGCATTAGTATAAAACGGCCCAGTCCGAGCGACAAGCGACACCTGCAATTTGTCGTTCGGAAGGTGTTGTTTATTTCTTAATGTTGGTTTCCAAGAAACACGCATCGCTGCAGTTTGAAAGCTTCCTTTCGAACCAATTCACCACGAGAAAATGCACGTGTCGCTTGGACTGGACTATTGTTTTCTCAGTACCATACATCGTGTCGCCTCGCTCTGTTGTGCTCGTATGCAAGGTGAATTGTTTCCTTTAGAGTAAAGGGGCTTGCTTGTTGCTTCGGTGTGTAATCTCCGTGGCACTTAAAATAAAGTGAATTCTCAGTGATCAATGAAATCTTCCGAACCGAAGCGACACGACGCTGCACATGTCGCTCACATTACCAATGGTGTGTATTGTGCCGCCTGAAACTTGATTTCCCATGAGCGGTAAATGCTTATTTATAGAGTAAATGGGCCTGTGTCGCTTGTCACTACGGTACGAACCACTGCTGTCGCGTGTCGCTTCGGTTTGAAACCTCACTAAGAGGCGTGCTTTTCACCACAACACAATACGCAGATAAACGATCAACATGTTTGTAACAAAATGCAAGTCGTAAAAATCCTTTCCGGGTACCAGTCCTTTCTCGTTCTGCTTGTATGAACAGGTTTCGTCTCTCTACGTCCTTCAAAAACCTACGAAGTGATACTTGACTCAATAAATTTGTTCCCGATCGAACTGTACAACCACGTGCTACACAGCTGACACCCTATTTCCTTGTAAAAGAATCTCCACATTGCCCTTTCATATTAACGTCCATAGCATCGTAAGCGTAACCGGATGTTCGAGGGGAACCAGACGAGCGCGCATGCTCCGCAGTAGCTCCGCCTTTAACACCGTCTATTAGATTTTTGGAAGCATTTACGTAGCATTTATGCTTTCGTCTAAAGCCGGCTGAAAGGTGGACGTGGACGAGCAATTTGAAGAATGTTGTAGGAGAATTACTGCTTTGTGCTTTTTATTAAGAAAGGAAAATTATGAACTAGAGATTGGCTCGAAAAAAATATGGTAATCAATGCGTACCGAACAAGCTTTTTAACTCGGGTTTGCATTATTCATACATGAGATTCGCAGGATTCATTCACAAAAAAAGCCAAATATTTATTAATACACTTGTAATAATAAGGATTTTCATTTTCAGCTAATCATGTTTGCACGAATGCACTGCACGTCATCTCTTTACTATTTTTTTTATCGAGAAACGGAGAAAGGAGAGACTATAACATAAACAGCCAACACTCGGAAACCACAGACAAAAAACGCTCCTTTGCAAACTCACAGATTATCTTCACATGGCCAAACTTTGTTCTGATTGGCTGTTCCACAGGATCCAGTCGAGGAAAGGTAGAACATGTCCCATTCCTCCAAACCAGTCAAGCAGTCAGCCAGGCGGCCATGATTTCTACCTAGAAGTCAGTTCAGCGCCAACTAGGGCATTCGTACTAGAAATCCAGTTCCGTGTGATAGGGGCTTTAAAGTCTGCAACTCAGAACTAGACTTCTGTGGAAACTTATTCTCTCCCGTCTACATTACTGTGAAAAAACTCCCGTATTGTAAATGTGAAGGGGCATTGTTATATCTTGCAAATAATTTCTCATACCATCGTTAGTTCCATATTTGGCCACAACCACCGAGCATTTAGTTTCTGGACATATAGTACAGTACATATAGGCAGGTACGTATCCAGGAATTCCTTTCCGGGGGGAGCTGAACACCATCTTTTGAAGGGGTACAGATAGAACCTCACAATTGTATGTTTAAGGCCAGTGGTGGAAATTGAGTTCCAGAAAAGGGGGGGGGGGTAGGGGACGGTGCAAGGAAAGTTTGTTAAGATGTCATAATGTGGAGGCAAAGAAAGAGATCGTCGCCACTGTTAAGGCTACCATTTTAATAAGAACGTGAAATCGGAACATTCTGTTTCCATGCATTAATATTGTGTGCCGGAACCATCTCAGTACGTGTGACCCTACGTTTGCAGCTTCCAAATGCTGACAAGTCTTTACGTAGTACTGCGACAACACCGAAAGCGCAAGAAAAGTTTTCATGCAATATTATCAACAACAGGGTTATAGAACATTCTCTATCTTGCCTTGATAAGTATTTCTCTCCTTAACTTATGGTCACATTATTCAAGAAAACAAAAACCTAATTTTATGTAATATAAACTGAAAAAAATTCTGGTGGGGAGGGCTCCAGCACCCTGATGCCCACCTTGGATACGTGCTATTCACAATAACAGGGTTATAGAACATTCTCCGTCCGGCCTCGATAATTATTTCTCCTTAAATTATCGTCACATTATTCAAGAAGACAAAAACCTAATTTTATCTAGTGTAAACTGAAAAATTTCCTGGGAGGGTGCTCAAGCCACCTGATCCCCACTTTGGATACGCGCTATTAACAATAACAGGGTTATAGAACATTCTCCGTCTTGTCTCGATAATTATTTCTCTCAAATTATCGTCATATTATTCAAGAAGCCAAAAACCTAATTTTATCTAGCGTAAACTGAATCATTTCCTGAAGGCGTCTTGCCTCTATAATTATTCTCTTCTTAAATTATTGTCACATTATTCAAGAAGCCAAAAACCTAATTTTATCTAGTGTAAACTGAAAAATTTCCTGGGATACTTGCTATTTCCAATAACAGGGTTACAAAACATTCTCCGTCTTGCCTCGATAATTATTTCTCTCCTTACGTTATCGTCACATTATTTAATTTCACACCACAAGAAACAAAAAACCTCATGAACTTTCGGGGAGGACTCGAGCCCCCTAAGCCCTTCCCCCCAGGATATGTGCCTGCATAAAGGGTTATCGGTAGTCGAGACTACGGGACGGACCTACAATGTAAAGCGGGATAAAGCGTTACGAATCAGTGGATAACACTCTATAACCCCTCGTTCTCCTACACGTAGTAATGCTTCTTTTTACAACATGTTGAGCAGTCGTTAAAGGTGTGAGCTGTGGTGTCCGAGTGGTTAAGGAGTTGGACTCGAAATCCAATGGGTTCTACCCGCACAGGTTCGAATCCTGTCCACAGCGTTCCAATTTTATATCTAGAGCAACATATTTCCGGTTAAGTTATAAACGAAAAACTGTCGATCTCCATGCTGTAGGCTTATATGCCGGTATTTTATCAGCGATTGGATAGCACAGCGCTTTACTGTGCCAGGGGTTCCGGGTTCGAATCCCGGTTAAGACATGGATATTTGTTCATTAAATTAAGCACCCACATGAGATGTACTACGTAGAATGGCAATGGCACGGTATGCCAGAGACCCGGGTTTGAGTCGTGGTCGATCCTGCATTTTTCGCTGAAAATACTATGGATGTTTCCAATCCTGACTGCAGCGATTTTTTTTTATGCTACACAATCCCGGATTCCACATAAAATTCTTGTCCTCCATCATTCTTGTCCTTTATAGAGCTGTGGTTCGAGCAAGGGTGGATTGATTTAAATCAGGTTGATATACATATATTCCTTTATTCGTCATATTCGTATTTCACTGCACAGATTTTCTTCAACTTCTTCAAATCTGTAAGGTAGGTGAATCAAGGGTGGCCCTACTTAAGCTCCTAGTGCAACTGAAGACCGGTGCATTAACATTAGCTATATTGTACACATTAGTACAAACAAAACAGAACAAGCAGTTAATTTGATAAGGGATTATTAAATAACGAAGTTAATCTAAACGTAATTTTTTATATACATTTACAAACAAGACGAACTTCGTCGCCTTGTATTCAAGGGGTCTCGGGTTCGATACCCGGTGGAGGCACATAGTGGTTCAGATTCGGATCCCAGTTTAAACTATAGGTCCAGTTCCGATTAACATTTCTGTGCATAAAAGTGGACATAAAATAAAATTCAAATTGAAAGTTAACAAAATCGGATGCTAGAAACGTGTAATACACATTTTAAACATAATTGTGACTGAGTATAACAACATAAGCCCAGTCAAGATTCTTCTCGTCGTAGATAAGCAGGGGGGGCCACTCCGCGACTTGCACGTTATTGGCTAGAGCTTGTGACGTCACCAAGCGGACACGAGCGGTTGAAAGCTATGCGTAGAATGGCGTAGAACAGTGGTTTCCAACTTCAAAAGGTTCGAGGGCCAAAATTATATCCAGCAGTTGATTGGCGGGCCGCATTTTTTTTGGGGGGGGGATTAAAAATAACAAAGATTGTAAGTACTGAACAGAAAATTGAGGCCGATCTGCTTCTTTCATTAAAGTTGGAATGTCCACTTCAATTTCTGTATTTGAAAGTCTCAGAAGGTGAAGCAGTGAAGAATCTGCCAGTCGGCTTCTGCATTATTTGACCAAAACTACGAAGGTTTGGAAAGCGTTCCTTTGAAAGGTTTTCGAAAAACTCGGGCCCCTTTTCTTGCCTAGTTTGAAGGAAATCGCCTTGCAAATCTCACAATTCAAGTAGGAGAGAAAAGCTTCTTGTTCTTCGATATTAACGCCAAGAGGATTGCTAAATAGCTGGATGCTGCTTTTAAGTTCTTCAAAATCTTTAAATCTGGAGTCAAACTCGTCCATTATTTCTTTAATATTTGCACGGAATTCAGAAAAGTCCAGTGTTTCTTCATCTTCTGCTAGACGCCAACAGCTTGGAAAATGGATCAGGTTATTCCCCTCCAAAGTAACGTTGAAAATCATCAGTTTATTACGATTCCTGCAATTCCGCATAGCGAAGAGGTGGGAAGCGGGCAAGTTCATTCCGCATAGCGAAGGGGTTGAATGCATGGTGTGAAGAGAACGTTACGTCACTTTAGATTCTTCTGATGATCATTATTGACTGCAAAATCAATTCTACCTGTGATATTGTCTTTCATTTAACAGCAAACAGGCTTCGCGGGCCGCAAAAAAAGGCATCGCGGGCCGCATGCGGCCCGCGGGCCGCCAGTTGGAAACCCCTGGCGTAGAATGTAGCAGATGGACCATGAAACGCTGTGTTTTCATGCATCTTTTGATATTATACACCAAAGCTGTTAATTTGATTTGACAGCAAGAGATCAAATACGCGATAGAAGAATACATTTATTCCAAAACAATGCATAGTTTATTTTTTGCGTGATATCTTGTCCCTGCAGGCTGTAGTCCACTGCCGGCTTTTCTTTCCAGCTAACCTATTGCATTTATTTTAAATGTCTCATTCTAAGGAAAGTTCTTGTCCGGGCATATTCTGATATGTCTTTTTACTGAATGTCCTGGAATTTCCCTTTAATATTTTTACGCTACTTTTAACATTCTCCAGTTGATCGCCACGATGAGGATAAATTTGTTTTTGTTATTTATCGTCTTCTTCCACTTTTGGCTAATCGCGACGAACAGGATGAGTGATGATTAGTTTAAATTGATAAAGGGACACTCGCAGCAGGCACGTATCCAAGGGGGAGCTTAGGGGGCTCGAACCCCCCCGAAAGTTTGCGGTTTACGATAGTTAAAATGAGGTTTTTGGTTTCTTGTGGTGTGAAATAAAATAACGTGACGATAATTTAAGGAGAGAAATAATTATCGAGTCAAGTACGTATGCAAGGTGGGAATCAGGGGGCTCCAGCACCCCATTCAGGAAATTACGCTACATAAAATTAGGTTCATGGCTTCTTAAATAATGTGATGATAATTTGAGATAAATAATTTTCGAGCCAAGACACAGAATGTTCTATAACCCTGTTATTGTTAATAGCGCGCACCCAAGGTGGGATCAGGGGGCTTGAGCCCCCCCTTAATTTTTTCAGTTTACACTACATAAAATTAGTTGTTGTTTTTTTTATTTGATTTATTTTATTTTACTTCGCGTTTTGTTCCTCTTAGCTAATTTACGAAGATGGGAATGAGTGATGAAATGATGAAAATGATAAAAGGACATTCACATACAACCATGGCTGAGCGGGATTCGAACCTGGGACCCTTGGCGTCGCAGCGCGATGTGCTAACCACTCAGCCACAGGATCCGGCAAAATTAGGTTTTTGTTTTCTTGAATAGTGTTCCGATAATATATAAGGAGAGAAATACTTACCAAGGCAACGCGGAGAATGTTCTATAAGCCTGTTGTTGATAATATTACATTAAAACTTTTCTTGCGCTTTCGGTGTTGTCGCAACACTATGCAAAGACTTGTCAGCATTTGGAAGCTGCAAACGTAGCGCCACACGTAGGACGATTCATTGTAATTTTTTAATCTCTGGAAAGCGCGAGAGGGAACGTTCTTGAATAAGAGATGGAGTCGAACTACTGGCAACATTAACGAATCGTTTTATCTGTGGAACGTTCTAGAATATAATGAGGTTAAAATACGCGGCTTCAATTTCCAGGTTGATCTGTACAACAGAATCGGTTAATGAGTATTCAAAGGTAAGTGTGATAGTTCATACAGTCGATTAGTGATCAGTCAGTGTCTATTGGTGGCTTTATAAGATCTAGTGATTCGAAAATGAAAAGGACTAAATACCATAAAGTAACGAAGTCTACTACTAGTTCCAGTTCGGCTCCAAAGCAGAAGACATTAACGACAGCGGAATTTCCGGAGCCTCAGTGTCGAGGGCCGAAGAGATCGAAGGTCTCTCTCTAAAGTGAATATTTAAGCAGTAACGGGTATTGGAGCGGTTAATTAAAAAATAAATAAGCTGCACAGATCAACTGAAAATCAAAGTTTTGAGTGATGAGTTAGTTGTGCCCGGACCAAATTTTCCCAGAATTTTAGAAGAGGAGGGTTATGCATACTATTTTTGGTGGTCAGTCCTCATTTTGCCATCTTTTCCTTTCTTTGACGTTCATTTTTTTAAGGAATACTTGGTCAAATTGGGTTATGACCTCACCAACCCTCCCTTGGGCACGTCACTGGAGATAAATGAGTAAGCATTTAATCATATTGGAAGAAGAAACACTAGATGTGTTGGGATCGGAAGGGTTTTCATTGTGAATTAATTGTTTCGAACTGTATTCGAGAAGACTTACTTTGTTTTGTGCCAATATATGACAAGACTGCGGAAGTTGTGACAGACAATTGTGAACACTTGCGAGTGCTTAGGCCTCAATATGAATAATTTGGTGAGTTTCGGCTTTTATAAGAACTGTAAACATGGGAGGACAAGACACAATAGTGGTGTTCAGGCTCGAATCAGAGAGAAATATTCGAGAAATTTCTAGGTCCAGTTCGCAGCCCACAGTTTGAGTCTCGTGTCCTCGAGTGGATTGTCCATCCCGTGCGTGTGTAACAGCTTCGTAAAAACAGTCGAAGACGCCATAGATGTTTTGATGTCTGATGATAAGAAATGGACAAACACACATACTGAGATGGTTCCGGCACACAATGTTAATGCATGGAAACAGAGGAGTTGAGTAGTAAAAAATGTTCCGATTTCACGTTCTGAATAATTTGGCAGCCTTGAACAGTGGCGACGATTTTGGGGATAGTTGCTCCCCATTTTTTTGCCTTCACACTATGACCTCTTTATGCTAACCCTTGTATACCAAGGGAAGAGAAAGTAAACTTTTCTTGCACCCCCCACTCCCGTTTTGAACCCAATTGCCACCATTGGCCTTAAACATACAATTGTGAGGTTCTATCTATACCCCTTAAAAATCTGGTGTTTAGTCCCCCAAGAAAGGAATTCCTGGATACATGCCTGACTGGCAGAGAACACCTATGACCATGCTGGGATTTGAACCGGGAACTTCGGAGGCGAAATCGAAAGTGGACCACTTAACGCCTTCGGCTACCGAGCCGGTGAATGAATTAGATGATGGCTATTGTATAAATGGTGTATTTTCGGGAATCATTCAAATAGCAATATTTCTTCCACATAATATATCCTAGGAACTTCATTCTTGCGGGCTTACTAGGTTCTGGCATGTGGGCCAACAATCTGTGTAGTACTCTGTACTGTTTGTGATCCACATGGATTTGTGATCATCCATTTCATCTACTCACCATTCATTTTCATCTTTGCGATTATACAAAGGGTAAATTATACTTGAAATAAAACAAAAGCAATACAAATACAAAACAAAAATAATGGAACGATTATGCTGTTACGTTTTCCTGTATTTTAGGCACGTCGCATGTATCAGCCAACAGTCAGAGATTGCTTTTCGGTCGAATGATACTTCTAATAATCGGAGGTAAATGCAAGCTGAGAATTATAATTTGATCTCTTATCCACCTGAGTTGAGGATCTAAATTTTTGGATTTTATTTGTAACAATATTTACTACTGCGAGGAATTAAAAAAAACTTACGGCTAATTTCGTCACTGGCTTCCTATTCTGTAATAATTACATTTGTTGTAAGAACATAATACATTAATTTATTTTGTATAAATATTACATTATCCATCGCTTTTCCTAATCAAATCTCATACCATATCCAACACACACATAAAATGTGTTTTACTAATAATACAGGTAGGTTTGGTTTGAGTTGGTTTCTTAAGTCTACTTTATGAACAGTAAGGCTAATTGGGACTGGATCCACAGTTTAAAGTGGGATCCGAACCACTTTGTGCCTCCACCGAGTATCGAACCCGGGACCCCTTGATTTCAAGGCGATGACGCTACCACTGCGCCATCGGGGAGGACGTGTTCCTTGCATTTTTCTTCCAGACGGCCAAGGGTACTTGCAAAGGGCACAGAGGGGCAATTGCACCCTTCGATTTAAATTTTTATACAAATAAAAATACATTTCGTAAAATTATCTTGCTCGCTTCGCTCACAATTTCTCCTATTCTTATAGTCCAAGTTCAGAGCCATAGCTATATGGGGCGGCGGGAGTCGGCCCTGGGAGCCCCCGTAAAATTATTTGCGCCCTATTAAAACAATTTCTTTCTATGAAACTTAATATCAAATATTAATGATGACATTGTAATCCAAGAAGTCATTGGTCAATCAAGGGATTCCTATTTTTTGTCAGGTGTCGAAACATGTATTTCAACTATAATATAATACAATTCACACAATATTTTGCAAAATGGTTAACGTAACCGGTAGGCAAACATTGTCTGTAGTGATTCAAAAGTCTCTCCCCTTTGAAGGAAATAGAGTCCGTGGTGGACTAAGGGACCCATGCTTTAATGTTTTAGCAAGGTCAAAAAAAGTATTACAATTTTTTCCACAATTCATCAAAGTACAGATCCTAACCATTATTATGTAATTAATCCGATTTTGCTTGTACAACACAACACAATGTGTTGTTGGATTCTCGATAGATTCCTTTGTGCGTAAAAAATCTTGCATACTGGAAACTAGAGGGAATCATTATGAAGCATGATTTATAAAGGGCTCCCTTAATCAGTTCTGCAGAGAGGCCCAAAGATGTTGTTAGTCATCAATTAACATTATCGACCTGTAAATATCAAGTAGGGTGAAGGCACATAATGATTCGGATCCCACTTTAAACTGTAGGTCCAGTTCCAATTAGCCTTAGTGTGCATAAAGTGGACTTAAAACACCAAATCAATCAATTACAATATCCAGTAGGTACAGTCCCTATTAGCCTATTTATGTTAAACTTTATATTCTTTGGCAACCTGGAAAGGTCATTATTGAAATATTGCTATTTGATGTTGCTCGAAGTTCTTTTTTTTTGTTCGTTGCAGTTTCAAGATACTATCTCTTTTCTGTTACTTATAGCTTTTGGGGGAGGGGGGCAAGTGCCTCTGTGTACCCTACCATAATATGTGCCAATGCGACACAATATATTAAAAATTACATAAAACATATAAAGAAAATATAACATAACATAACATAAAATAAGAAAATACATATGCAAGATGCTAACACTAAATTATGTACGTATTCAAAGTTTTTTCATTACATATATACAAAACATATTATTTAAATACATCACATTACAAAAAACAATTACATTACGAGCGAAGCGAGAAAGAAAATTTTTTGATCCAATTTTTGCAATTTAAAACAATATTGATTTAATAAGGAACAAATAATATCACATGGCGCCAAGGCATTCTCTCTTTCACATTTTTTTTAAAAATTAGTTTATTTGGCACCCATGGCCGACTCCCGACGCTCCCTAGCTACGTCTCTGAACTTGACGAGACTGAGAAAAGCTGGCACTGCAAGCGAAGCGAGCAAGAAAATTTTACGAAATGTATTTTTATTTGTATAGAATTTGAAATAGAAGGGGGCAATTTCTCCTCTGTGCCCCCTGCAGGTGCCTTTGGCCATCAATGTTTGCCACCCCCCCCCTAGAATTGACTTCCGTCGAAGGTTGGGGGACAATGTCCCTGCCCTCCCCTGTGGTTGCACCACTGAGTAAGTCCGAAATTTGGAGGAACAAATTGAATCAATCCTGCTACAGCAACTTTTTGGGAAGCGATGATCACTTTATTCCAGGCGATTTTCTTCTATTATTATTGCACGTGGCAAGAGCACAAACAGGTTGATTTGTTCTCATTCTACCGGCATTCAAGTAAAATTGTGTATAAGTAAATAATCGACCCATTTATCTCAAGCTTCCGTAAACGCTAACGAAGTAAATTCCATTCTGTCCGCTTAATGACGTCATAGCGCGCACAGCATCATGGGAATAAATCTCGGAACCTCGGGAATGGCATACCTTATAAAGGTACCTTGGTAGATAAGAGCACCAGATTTATGGGCAATGCAGATTTATAGCTTGCACACGTAAGGTGACAAGATTTGTTTATTACGGTTTAGCCATATCCTACAGAAGCACGTCAATTTGCTTCCACAATATGACATTGCGTTCATCGAGAATTTAAACTCAGGTTGGTAAGAACGTTTGGGTAAATTTAGGGCTGAAATCAGTGTTCAAAGTGGAGGTAGAGGCGGAGGTAATACGGAGGGGTGCTATTTCCTTGCTATAAGAATTCACTCAAAGTCCCATACAGCACACAAATGTTCAAAAGGAATCCATTGGATATCTTTTGGATATTCATATCGAGAGTTCTGGATAGCCAATATATATCCAGGAATACCCAAAATACATCCCTGTCAGGATGTCCCCTGGATATCCATTTGTCCGCATACCTGATATCCAGGGGATATCCAGAAATGGATATATTTTGGACGTTTCCGGATCAATTTTGTACATGTTTTGGACATCAAGTGGGACGTTTTTGGACATTATATGGCTTTGATTTAGACATTTTTGTACTTACTTTGGATATCGTATGGATACGAAAAGCTACGTTTGGATATTATCTGGACATTATATGGCATTCCAATCTGCTTCATTGTTACCATAGCATAGGAGTATACCACCTCCCCACCCCAACCCTTCAGCTGTCCCCAAAGGCTCGAGCAAATATTCACTAAAACATAGAGCAAGCATACTTCCATAGCTTGAAATAACGTTTGTACATTTCTTGGATGGAAGAGGGAGATATTTTCGGATTTCAATTCTCCTACTCGAATTACGATTTTTTTTGAATATGTTCATGTCCAAATCTTCCCTTCTAAAAGCAGTTTCAAAACCTTCGGTTGCAATTTTACCCACCCCCTTTCTTCCCGTACAGTGGGATCTATGAGTATTACCGTGCAAATTGTCAATCACAATGTTCGTGTACTTTATTTGACCCAATAAGATCTTCAAGAATTAAAAGAAAACTCAAAACAAGCTGTTGACAACTTCTGTGTAAGCATACATAAAATTCCATCGCTTAAAATCACATAGGATGTAAGAGAAAAAATAATGGAAATAGTCATGGACAATTTGTACGGTAATACTCATGGATTCCATTGTACATTTCTCGGACTACATTATGTAAGTTATTGGATTAAACGACGTGGATAATTGTGCTGTAGCTTCTTCGAATTCGCCATGCTTCACGACATGCAATTCGTGATACAAACATCTTCAAAGGCTTCTCTTGTTAACGCAGTACACTTGGAAGAATGGGGAATTGCGCAGGTAATAAAATACTGACGCCTCAATGTCCTGCGCTCATTGCTAAGGTGGCTCCAACTGTCGGTGGGTGCGAGCAATTAAAAGCTCAGAGCAAAGCTACGTACAGGACGTGGAGGAAAAATAATTATCTTTTAATTACGCGTGGAACGAAGCAATTTCTTGCAGGAGTTAATGGTGTTCATAATATCCATTTTCTACTAACCCCAGTTTATATTGCATATTTCGCGGAGTTTTTCGCGTTAAAGTGCAAAATTCGATGTTATTCTGAAAAATGGCGAAATTCTCGTTATTTCGCAATTCCAAAACACCGAAGACTTGCTTCCTTAACCTATCGAAATACATTTTAAAACACTTTACTTTGCTTTCCTCAACTTTTCGGTGGTATCGTTAAAACGAAAACTTCACGTCCCTATATATAGGTATATATATAAAAATATAAAGAGGTTACATAAAATAATAGTTTAAATGTTTTATTAGATTTTATTTAATTCTTGCTTTCTGTTACAATGATTAATAAGATTTCATACTTATATTAGTCTTGTATTCGCGTTTTATTTTTATTTATTATTATATATATAAGGCACGTACCCAGGATTTTTTTAAGGGGGAGGGGGGGTAGATCCGAATATGTGGAACAAAGAGAAGATCAGAAACGCTGTGAGGTTGATTGAATCAGGTTATTTTGCGTTGCTTTTCTGCCAACTTTGTCTAATCGGCGTCGATGAGGATAAGGGATGATATGATGAAATTGATGAAGGAACACACTCAGAAGGAACACTTATGCCCAGGCTAGGACTCAAACCCGGAACCCCTGGCATCGTAGCACGCTGTGCTAACTAGCGATGGCCAGATCCGGATCCTAGCGGATCCGAAATCCGGATCCGGTTGGTTCCGGATCCTAAGGATCCGGATCCAAAAAATTTTAGGATCCGGATCCGCGGATCCGGAATTTTCAGATCCGGATCCAGAACTTTCGGATCCGGATCCAGAACTTTCGGATACGGATCCAGGACTTTCGGATCCGGATCCAGAACTTTCGGATCCTGATCCAAAACGTTCGGATCCGAATCTGGTACTTCTGGATCCGGATCCCTTTTGCCATCCCACATGCGCTTCTTAGGAAAGTAAGAATGTGTTTATAACATATTGTTACCTGCTAATATACATATACATACATACATACATACATACATACATATATATATATATATATATATATATATATATACACACACACATATATATACACATATATATATAGTGTGTGTGTGCGCGTGCGCAATATGTAATTAATTAATACACTTACAAGGGAGGTCTAAGTCTCCCCCTCCGATTTCCATGAAACTTGGCAGGTGTATAGAGGGGCCCAAAGGAAGAAATATTTGTTTTTGTGTTTCAGCTAAAAAACTGTTTTAGGGGGCAACCCCCCCTCAAATGTCAAGATGAGGAGAAATTGAAGTGGGGATCTGACCGTGAAACTACGTAAATATGGCATAGGAAGAAACAGGGGGCATAGAGCCTCTCTATACATCTGCCAAATTTCATGGAAATCGGAGGGGGGACAAATAGGTCAGATGATCCCCACGTCAATTTGTCCTCGTCTTGACATTTGAGGCGGGTTTTGCACCCTAAAACAGTTTTTTAGCCGAAACAAAAAAACACGTACTTCTTCCTCTATACACCTGCGAAGTTTCATGAAAATCGGAGGGGGACACAGGGGTCAAATGCCCACTTAAATTTGTCCTCATTTTGACATTTGAGGGGGTTTGCCCCTAAAACAGTTTTTTAGCCGAAACAAAAAAAAAACACGTATTTCTTCCTTTGGGTCCCTTTATACACACACCTGCCAAGTTTCATGGAAATCGGAGGGGGACACAGGGGTCAGATCCCCACTTAAATTTGTCCTCATCTTGACATTTGAGGGGGTTGCCCCCTAAAACAGTTTTTTAGCCGAAACAAAAAAAAAACACGTATTTCTTCATTTGGATCCGTTTATACACACACCTGCCAAGTGTCATGGAAATCGGAGGGGGACACAGGGGTCAAATGCCCACTTAAATTTGTCCTCATCTTGACATTTGAGTGGGTTTTGCCCCCTAAAACCGTTTTTAAGCTGAAACAAAAAAAAACGCGTATTTCTTCCTTTGGGCCCCACTATAGACCTGCCAAGTTTCATGGAAATCGGAGGGGGACACAGGGGTCAAATGCCCACTTAAATTTGTCCTCATGTTGACATTTGAGTGGGTTTTGCCCCCTAAAACCGTTTTTAAGCTGAAACAAAAAAACACGTATTTCTTCCTTTGGGCCCGTTTATTCACACACCTGCCAAGTATCATGGAAATCGGAGGGGGACACAGAGGTCAGATCCTCACTTCAATTTTCCTCATCTTGACATTTGAGGGGGTTTTGCCCCCAAGACAGTATTTTAGCTGAAACAAAAAATACGTATTTCTTCCATTGGGCTCCACTATGAACCTGCCAATTTTCATGGAAATCGGAGGGGGACACTTAGAACACCTCCCTTGTTAGTCTTATACTTTGTAATTATATAACACTGCATATATAAATTTGTAAAACTGTAACTAGAAAAATTGTATAATTTTTGTATAACATTTCTATCTTGTTATATGCGTTAAAGGTTTCATCCTGGAATGGAATGTCTCACATTTATGTGTGTTTCCATTTCCAATACATTCGAATGAATACATATTCGTTTCAATGGTATTTACAAAATCACCTCTGACATTTTATATTAAACAAGATTATTTTTGTGCACGAGTGTGTTAGCCGATGCGTAGCAAAGTATTTTAGGAACAACACTTGAAAAAAATTATTGTAGGACTAACTAATAAAAAATTTCTTTGTAATCGAAGATCATAATACCTTTTAAGGTGTGGTAATATTATAATGGGATTGAGATACGAAACTCTCGGATCCGGATCCGGATTTTCGGATCCAGATACGGAACTATCGGATCCAGATCCGGAACTATCGGATCCGGATCCAGATCCGTAACTTTCGGATCCGGATCCAGATCCGTAACTTTTGGATCCGGATCCGGATCCGAACGGATCCGGATTTTTCGGATCCGGATCCGTTTGGCCATCCCTAGTGCTAACCACTCCGCCACGGTGGTCGGTGAAATGCTTTTAGAGTATTATATGTGACCACCAATGCTATGGTAACATTACAACTAGAGCTAGACGTACAATTGTAGAGTTCCAACAGTATGGCCCAAATTAAGGGGAAAAAATCAAATCACCGATACCCCCTCCCCTCATCCAACAATCAGCCACGCAGTCACTTACAATTAAAGGTGTCACACGGGGTATAGCTTAGTGCTCATTGTTTCGGAAGTTATCGAATAGTTCTGTGTTCCGCAAACTAACAATGTTTTCGAATTTCTTTTAATTTTCTTATACCAGCATGTTAATCCTATGTTTAGAAAATAATATATTTATAAATTCATTGGTACGTATTAGTAATTATTATTGTAATAAAGAACATGTCTAAATGTGAGCTAACAAAAAAGAAGATATATTTTCTCATCACGCCTGTAGTTCGAAAAAGTCGGGACAGGGATTAAAAGGAATGGACTGTCTCGACTAAATCGGTAAATCGGGATGTTTAGTAGCCTTGCATAAATGGTTATAAAACTAAAAATATCCAATATAGCAGACTGCAGACTTCTGGAGCCTCTCTAACAGTAAACGCATTAATTTGTGTAAGTACAAAATTTAAATATTTACAAATTTGAAAAATTGTTGAAGTTATTTTTGTAGCTTTTTATAGGATCACATTGTCATGGGTCGAGGGAAGGGGCATGGCCCCCATTCCTACCCCCCCCCCGGTACGGGCCTGAGGAAGGGTATAACTTTCTCCATCTCTATCAATAGCTTATCGTTTGCATTATTACTGTCCTCAGGTATTAAGACAACTAATCAGATAGACTAGTGCGCTTGCTTTTGACGGTGCCTACTTCTTCTTGCAAGGCTGAACGTAGTTTCAGTGTTGTGCGTCTCCTCAAGACGGACGTATTTACGAAGAAGAATAACCCAAAGGCATCTTAAGTCTATGTGGCACTATACATAAGCATAAACTGATTCATATTGAAATTAAAGAGATCATGAATGATTCCATTGAATATTGTGATAGAAAAGTCAAGTATAAGTCGAGAATATTCTGTTTTGAAATATGCCACTGAATTACTAACTTCTTTTTAATTTATACCTTTAAACATGCATATGCTACTTGATAACGCATTGCTGTGGCTGGAAATTGCAGTGTTATAGCTATACCGTATTTCTTCGAATTCAAGACGCCATCGAATTTGAAGCGCAACTTAAATATTCCTTCAGCTTTTGATAAAAAAAAAATGCTTCCAATTTTACAGGTACTCTATTAGAACAATGCCTTATAATATTACATTTACATTGTTTTTACATTATTGTTACATTTTGCGCTAACAATATTGGTATAGGTATCGGTAAAACATGGATGAAAAAATGTAATAATTGAACTTGGCAGAAACTCCATTCTATATTTCACTAATACCGTCATATATTTATACATATATACTCGAATTCAAGACATCAAGGCGTACCTAAAATTTCAACATCCAAAACCCAAAAAAAAACAAAAAACGAGTGCGCCTTAAATTAAGATTTATTTTTCTTCGCTTTTTGTGCCACTTTTCGCTAATTTGCGAAGATGGGGACGAGCAATGATATGATGAATGGACACCCACAAACAACCATGCCTACAAACAACCATGCCCAGGCCGGGACTCGAATCCGGGACCCCTGGCGTCGTAGCGCGATGTGCTAACCACTCCGCCACGGAGGCCGGTGCCTTAGATTATGAAAAATACGGTATTTATACGATGCGGAACTGGTTGAAAAAATACGCGTGCACGCACGTGTGTGTGCGAGCGAGCATGTAAACAGAACGTGATAATCAAATTATCAATCAAAATTTACATATCAAGTATTGATTTGGTGTTTTAAGTCCACTTTATTCCCAGTAAGGCTAATCCGAACTGGACCTACAGTTTAAAGTGAGATCGAACCACTATGTGCCTCCACCGGGAATCGAACCCGGGACCCCTTGATTACAAGGCAACGACCCTACCATTGTGCCATCGGGGAGGCCCGCATATCAAGTATTATGTTGTATAATTATATAATGAAAATATAGTTGTTGCTTTTTTCTTGTCCAAGTAATAAATTTCGATGAACTCTGATAAATATGTTTGTTTTTTCAGAACTAGTTAATTGTAATTTTCAAAAGTTTTTTTTCTTCTCGAGTTTCTTCTTAGGTACCAACTACTAAAAAAGAGGAAGTAAGTTTGGAGGTGGTGAACTGGTGATATCGGACAAGGGGTCACAAGCTGCATTGTTTGCACTTACATTAGTTTTTCGTTTGTAACGTTAACCGGAAATATGTTGCTCTAGATATAAAATTGGAACGCTGTGGACAGGATTCGAACCTGTGCGGGTAGAACCCATTGGATTTCGAGTCCAACTCCTTAACCACTCGGACACCACAGCTCACACCTGCAACTACTGCTGAACATGTTGTAAATCGACATTACTGCGTGTATCTGGTGGATATATAAGTACTCTGCACTTACTCACTCACACAAGCTCATTTTCATATATTTCCGTTCTCGGCTTGTAATAAAGGGATCTTCTGTTCGATTCCTGGTGGAGGCACATAGTGGTTCGGATCCCAATGTAAACTGTAGGTCCAGTCCCGATTAGTCCATTTGTGCATAAGTTGACTCAAAACTCAAACTCAAGTATTTCAGTCATCATCTATTTTTTTCCTATTTTTATCTCTGTTATTTCAACATATCACAAACATCAATGTCTTTCCCGGGATTCGAACCCCGGTCCCTGGCTCATCCTGCGCTCACCACTATAGCTAATACCGTGGTCCGCTTTGGCAACAGAGCAGAGCTTAAGCTTACGATCATGCCTAGGGAACATGTTATTGTCGACTGTTAAAATAATCACCAATGATGTGGAATGTTAGGTTTCATTGTTCTCTGCACGAACAGTATGTATGATTCAAGCATCAAATATTCCGGACATCGTTGTCGTTCCGTGATTTGTAGTGTGTCTGACTTCAGTGTTACTATAATGTATTATTTGCTTGAAATACTTTCAGTTATATATATTTTCTTACAGAAGCCATAACGCACATGTCAGTTTGTACGTGAATACTTTCTGTCATTACACAAATTGATTAATCTGCCCTCGTGGCTAAGTGGTTAGCCCGTCAAGCTACGACGCCAGGGGTCCCGGGTTCAAATCTCGACCTGGGCATTGATGTTTCATCAATTTCATCATATCATCACTCATCCCCATCTTCGCAAATTAGCCAAAAGTGGCACAAAAAGCGAAGTAAAATAGAGCAAATAATTCAACGAATTTATTAAGATTTATCTAGATATGGCTTACTTAATCTGCAATTCTGTTCGTCGTTTATTCTGCACCTTTCCTCTTCAACGCTGATCAGAGCTTTCGATTTTCTTGTAAACTTCATTTTTTTTTTGATAATTTGGGCTTCTTGTATCTTCTTCATTTCTTCTCATCCATAGACGTGCGCAGACCCTGTGATTAGGAGGGGGGAGGGGGGCAAAAGTCTTGATGAAAATTCAGTCGGGATAGAAAACCTAATTGTATCTCACTGTTTTAGTTTCATTGCATTGATGGGTACATACATATACATAATAATGCAGCAACATAGGGGCACCATGACGAATAAATAAATTCTCCCTGAAATGTGCCGCGCTCCCTTTCCTCCAAAAAATTCTTGTTCATGCATATGAGACCAAACTGTTGAGCAGCAAGAATCTGAAGTACTTAGTAGTTATAACTTCTCTCTCTGGTAATTTACAATACATTACAGAAAACAATAAAATTGCAAGCGTAGCAAGCAAGAACATTTTTAGATCCAAATTATTTTGCAAACTGAAAACTATGTATATTGATTTAATATGGCACAAACAAATCATGGGCAGCCATTTTTTTTTCAATTTTTTTCATTTAGATCGTTATCGGAGCCCAGGGCCAACTCTCGCCGCCACCCTAGCTACGGCTTTGAACTTGCCAAGACTGTAAGAAAAGCAAATATTGCGACCGAAACGAGGAAGAACATTTTACCAAATGTATTTTTATTTGTATAAAATTTGATATCGAGGGGGCAATTCCCCTTTGTGCCCCCCTGCAGGTGCTCTTGGCCGTCTGGAAGAAATAATGCAAGAAAGACGTGAAAACTAATTCTATTTTGTCCTGCTTACGTGTATTTCACACGTATAATTTGATGTCAGTCAATCTACATTAATGCGATAATTTCATATTCAAGTGGTGTTTTTTTGAGGGGGAAACACTATTATCGGGGTAATATATCCCATGTTTGTTTGTCCCTCCGTGGAAAAAATCTGCGGGACGTCCATGGTTAGGGGGGGGGGCAATTGCCCCCACTTGTTCCCCCGTGCTCACGGCTATGTTCTCATCTCTCCGGACAATATATTTTTCAATTGATTTCAGATTCACATGCATCATGCAATTACAATTCAATTTGTATTATGCTTGTTTTATACGTCACATGTGCTTTCTTCTAGAAATCTGTTTAAATCGGTTTCTAGATTGTAATAATAATTATTATTAATTATTAATATATCAATTTTAATTAGGAGTAACCAATGGCGTAATAATGTTGGGGCCTACCAGCGGAGAATCTTACGGGGCATCACAATCTTAAGATTTCTATAACTTAAAGAGTAATCTGTTTGTCCTACACCTCCCCAATTCTTGATTGTTTTAGAAATATAGCTGTGTTAAAAATAAACATGTAAAATGCAATATTAACTCAGATGAAAATTAAACTTGATTGTTTTATTTGGTTTATTTTACTTTGCTTTTCTGACACTTTTGACAAATCACGAAGATTAGCATAAATGATGATAAAAAGAAATGGATGAGAGGACAATCACAAACACGAATGAACAGGACACAACAGAAATCATACAGAGGATTATACTGACTCTGAGCCCAGGCGCCTGAGCCTCGTTGGCCTGCAAGGTAGACATTTGAGTGCCGCATACAATGTCACCCCTTACATCGCCCTACCCTCATAAAAATGAGCCGTAGTCCGTGGAAGTGAGAGAATGCAGTAGCCGAGGCAAAAGGGGCACCGAACAAGTAAAAAATATAGGAAGCTGGAAAATAGTGAACATTGCGGCGCCCTGTGAAAGAATTGGTGCTCTATTAAAGTATCATGACTACCAGTTTGCAAAGGATACAAATCTAACAATTTCTTTGACCCACCAGATGAGTGAACTGTTTTTTCATTATTTTCTTGAAACAATTTCACACGGTTAGTTGCGTCTCTTAATACAACTATTTATGTAACAGTACAGTGGCATCAAGTTTGTGTTAACTGCTTATAAACTGTGATTGAATACGATGTGTTTATATAATACTTTTATGTGTAAGACACCGAGTAATGACCAAAAATACAGGGGCGTCGGGATATCAAAAACTGCCCAAATCGATAAATACGTGTTTACATTTTCAAGAAATAGTTTTGAAGGAGTATGCCATATAGTGTTATCTTGAGTCATAAAATATGTCCTTAGTATTGATTAACGGTGTCAATTATAAAATCGGCCACCCCATGGCGCAGTGGTAGCATCGTCTCCTTGTAATCAAGGTGTCCCGGTGGAGGCACATAGTGGCTTAGATCTCACTTTAAACTGTAGACAGTCTCTTAGCCTTACTGTGCATAAAGTGTGCTTGAAACACCAAATAAATAAATCAATCAAAATCAATTATAAAATTCTGCATCGTCTTAGTGGGGTTTTGTATGATGTTTAAATATTCGTTTCGGACGTTTTACCGCGGGATGATTTTGTGTTAGAAATCGAACTTTGCTACGAGTTTTAGAGCGGCAACCTGAGACAAAATTTGGTGCATTTTTTTTCCACGACGGGGATTCGACGTGCTGACCCCACGTCACTCCATTACCAGTTGAAGAACTCCACACCTCTAGTAGGTAGGATTGTGGGAGGGAGACTGGCAGCCGGGAGATAGGCCAAGGCCCTTACGGGCTGCACGGGTTATTATTATTCTTATAATCAAAATATCTCGGATACGATTTTTAGTGGCAGCACATTTAGTTTCTCAAATAGATCCAATATCAGACCTATTAGATAATTTATGCCGAATGTTTTCTTTGTATTCTTTGTAAGTCTGGAAAAGATTAATAATAATAATTAATAATCCATGTTGCGACAGCCCTGGAAGGGCCTTGGCCTATCTCCCGACTCCCAGTCTCCCTCCCACAATCCTACTTAGAGGTGTGGAGATCTTCAACCGGTAATATAGAGTGACATTGGGCCAGCACGTCGAACACTCAGCCGTTGTAGGAGATTTCCGAGACCGGATTACGCTACCATTACTCGTAGCTCCCCAATTTCCTCACGTTGGTGGATTGCCACCAGTCCTATACATACGCCGAGACTGCACCCAGGCGGACTCGAACCCATGCCGTCCTGCAGTCGGAGTCCAAAGCACAGCGATTCGCACGGCCACGGAGTAGGATTATTGCTGAATAATTCTATTTTATGTTAGTTAATTTTTTCGTTAAAGTTAGCTATCGCTAGGGGCACGTCCAATCCGCCAAATTCTTCTAAGAGCGTTTCAGACTTCTACGGTATGGTTGTTGCTACGATTCCCCTCTCCTCTCCCCCCCCCCCTCCGCATGCCGCTTGCTTTGCTACTCACAAGTACGTCATTCCACGAAACACAGCCATCAGCGCCTCTAGCGGACTTTTATCCCATGCACAGCGAGTAATGTATGCGCTAAGGTTTTATTTAAGCTGTGGTGTCCGAGTGGTTAAGGAGTTGGACTTGAAATCCAATGGGTTCTACCCGCGCAGGTTCGAATCCTGTCCGCAGCGAATTTTTTTTTGCACTTCCTAGTTGTCTTTCATCGTAATTTATATTTCTAGAATTCACCAGATGTGATTATGTTTCTCGAAAAAGATTTCAATTGCTTTGCTTGGTTACTTTAATCGCATCGATTGAGTACTTCTTATCTATGTGTGTGATGATAGAATCCATATTTTGCTCTAAGTGCCTATTTTGTTCGAAGAATTTCAATACAGAAGTTCGTTTTAGGGTTAGTTTCACTGTTTGTAAAATCTATTGTGCCTTAAATTGTCCATTTTGACTGTTGGTGCCTAAAAAGATGAAAAGTGGTACCCTCCCGTTTACGTTTTTCCATGGACGGAATGGATACTGGTGCAGCCAGACATAGGTTCACAGAGCCCGAAATTTCTCCAAATTAATCTACTCTACAGCGAAATTGAAAAAATAAGTAGCCGATCTGTATAGTTTTTCTGGTGCTGGATTTCAAAATGATACTTGCTTTTATTGAACGGCTCATGTTTCCATTTTATGCATGGAAATATAATTAAAACCATACTAAAATGTATCGTATACTCGTATCTGAGAACTTTATTGTCTTATAATCGCAATAACAACGATAAACGTTACTCCTTATCCGAATTTGCTTAAAAATAGATAAGATTCTTGCTAAATAAATTTTAATGTATATTTATTCACAAAATGGTGCAAATGTAGTAATTTACATGATATTTAGTGTTTCTCGCAAATTTCAACACATATTTGGCACGTATTCTGCTCTATATGAAAACATAAATGTGCTCTCATTGAAAATCCATAATGCTAATATACGAATTGCGTTAATACACACCAGTAGAAGCAGTGACGGTAATTCCAGTGGCGTAGAGCAGCTTTCTGTGTTCCCGCAAGTGAAACATCCGGGGTCCTTAATAAAATTCGAGAATACCATAACGTAATATACGAATTGATAATGCCAGAGAACTGGACGGACGTAGTACAATAGTTAGGTTTTCTTCCCTCCCCATATAGGGTATATCTGCATACCGCAGACACAACAGACAAAAAATTAATTTTTACCACAAATATCCTGCACCCAACATTTTTTCCCAACAGAAAGTAGCTTCTGGAAACTTAATCAGTATGATATGAATCTTCTCTATGATAAATATTAAGGGGATGAGGGAAATGGAAATGTTATCTTTTACTTCAAAGCAGTGCAACAGCCAGGATTATTTTTCTTTAATTCTCGACTAATTTTCATTTCACGCCTGACTGCTCGACTAGTTTGGATTTTGTCTCCCAACTTCTATCATTTTGTTATGCAACTTACACCTTATTTCTGCTTTATTTTTTTTTAATATTCAATTTTATCTCGAATATTTCTTATATTAGCCATATTTAACACTTTTATTTTATGTTTTCACTTGTTATTCTATGTGACTACTCTAGTATTATTGTTTTTCTTTGTTTTCACTTCTCATTATATATATTTCACTACTCCAGTATTAATATTATTCTTTGTAACGTACAAGGATTTTTCTCGTAATCTTTCTTTTGCAGATTTATGAATATTTTTGTTAATATATTGAATTGGCATAAATATTGAGCAGAATCAGCATCAACTTACAAACAATTATTTTATGTCTATATTATATTATTATAAAACTGCAATGCAATAATAGTGTGAGAACTGTAGCGCAAGAACCCCTTAAACATTTTCACGTTGGTAGAGTCCACCCTAAGCATCAAATGTAAATTGGACAGATTTGTGTCAGAGTGCAAAATTCTAAATTGGAAGACTTGCATTTAAGTAATGGAAATAATTTTCACTCAAATTATCTTCAAAAACAAACAATCTGCATATTTTCGTTACGAGATATTTATAATTTTTAAAACAATTATTGATGTGATATTTTCAATGAGGTGTCTTTAGTGCAAGAAGTTTCAAGTAACCGATATCACAATTCTCTGTGCTTTCTTTTCATACTAACATTGTTTTCGATATGACATATCGTCACAGTTATTTTACAAAATACTTTACTCATGTTCAGAGACATCTATTGTGCAGTCTATATTTTCACTTTTATTATAATAACCAGGGAGCGGATTTATATACACTAAAAAATGCCAAAATATGCATTCAAATATGCACTAAAAAGGCCAAAATATGCACTAAAAAGGCCAAAATATGCACTAAAAATTTTCAAAACAACCTATTTTAAGGTGCTGTACGCCTTATATGAGAAGTAAATGTCTCAGTAACTCACTGAACGGAATTATAGAAATGAAAGTGTGATAAATTGTGCTATTAAGGATCACCAAAAAATATTAATTTACAAATGTTTTTTGTTTCATGCAACAAAATTATTATATTACACGCATTCTTTTGTCTGGAGGCTCGCTCTGAAAACTGCAATATTGTAATTATAATAATATACGTATTTTGATGAAAACACTATGCTCTTTCGTTGCATTAATCAATATCTTATTCCTTTACATTAGCATATCAACACACTAGACGTTATTTGTAGATGTTTTCAGGTAACAGACTCTTGCGATTGTCAGAAAGTAAGTCTTGGTATTTTGAAAATGTTCTTTCCATTCCACAAGATACCACTGGACAGTATTTGTTCGTTTCATTTCTTGTTGGTTGGTTGATTTGTTGTTTTAAGTCCACTTTATGCACAGTAAGGCTAATCGGGACTGGACCTACAGTTTAAAGTGGGATCCGAACCACTTGTGCCTCCACCGGGTATCGAACCCAGGACCCCTTGATTACAAGGCGAAGACGCTACCACTGCGCCATCAGGGAGGCCCGAATTTCATTTCTTGTGTTGATATCCTGATGTAAAATGTTTTTTTCTGTATTCAGAACTTTCAAATAAATAAATAAATAAATTTCAGTTGTGGAATACCCAGGCAAATTCTGGACAGGTTCCACCGAATTCACCCGTCGCAGGAACTGCAAACCTGGGTTTCTAGAAGCTATTGCTAACTGCTTCTCCAATTCAGCTTTCTCAATTTCTCCTGGTACTATTTTCTTTTGAGCAATATCGAAAAGAGATTGGATGGATAAGGAAGAAAAAATCAAATCGTTGTCCGAAATTTTACCATATTTTTAATACTTCATTTAATCATTTAATATTCAGATTAACTGCGTTTTGATTCAAATTAACATCACAATCACAAATTGCACATGGGACAACTACAGACATACCACAATGGTCTGGATGGCCCAATGCGGGGATTCAACCTGCAAACACTCCGAATTAAAAGTAATTTCAGTACAAATTTTAAACCGATTTTTCAGTCTAACGTTGTTTTTAAATTACTTTTATACATGCGAACTTTCGCCCCACCAGTGGGGTAAAAGTACGTTTTCCCCATTCGTTACAACATTACAAAAAATATTTTGAAAATGTTCATCTGAGGCTTAGATAAACTGAAAGAAGAAAGTTTGAGGTTTGTTAAGTATAAATTTTAAGATCTGACTTTTTGGTAGCTTATATATATGGAATAAAAAACTAAGTGCACACTCTTACCCTTCTATACTTTACATATTTTTCCAAATTTCATGGAAAAAATCTGAAGCAAAAAAGGGCAAGGCCCAATCATATATTGAGCTTCTTTGCTATTTCTTGAAGTGGATTCTGTACCTCCCTCAACAGAAGAAACGTTCCTGCCGCCAGTGTGTGAGGGGTTGATCGACTAAGGATTTTTTTCCAAGAAAAAAGCACACCAAAAGTGTGAAACATTCTGAAAGTGTAAAACAGATCTTGCATACTTATTACAACGATTACGAACGAATAATTTAAAATTTTTGTATGTGTCGGCACATGGTCATTTTGCACCCTTCAAAGTGTACGAAGAAAAACCTCTACATGTAAAACCCTTATCTTAAGGGGAAGAGTGACAATTTCGTACCAATTATACATTTATTTCAATATCATCGGAATGGGCACTGCTACTAAAGAAACCCCCTACAGAATTTAAGAGTATGAATTTCTCCCCATGTTGCAAGTGAAAACAATTTTTTAAGTTGATTATTAAGCGAGATACGACGTGAAAAAAATATGATGAATAAGTGTTGACAGAATCTCAAGTATTCCTTATGGAGAATTAACTTCAACTTCAATTTGCAACCAATCTAATAGGAGTTTCTACTTTTCCAACTACAAAGACCTTTTTCAACGTATCCTTTTCCCGTTCGTGTACTTTTCTACGCCACTGGATATTTGATATTTCCGAGAAAACAAATACAAATAATGCTCCCATAAGCGCTATGTATTTCTCCGGCGCACAACTTGTCTCAGAAGCAGAGCTAATTTTAACATTAAATGGAGTTAAAAACTGACTTTCAAGGAACTATATTTTCGAAGGGTCGACAAAGTGGCTCCTAGGATAATGTTAGGTATCAAAGGGGGCAGGTGGCGCTGTTATTACCGTTAACTTTGAAGTGATGACAATTTATTCTTAGTTTTTACCGTCTAGAACTGTTGGCATCACCCATCTCATATTCCACCGATGGTCGTTTGAAATCGAAAATAAATTATTCCCGGATAACAATATTATGTCAACTTCACGTCAGCCACGGCAACAGTGCTCCCAGAAGAGGCAGCAGGGAGGAGAGCCTAGCGGAAACCCTTGCCTTATACGCTCCGCTCATGGTCAGGGGATATCCATACTAGCGGTCAAGCTTCGCCCCGGTCAAGGTACAATCAACGTGAGTCTGGTGTTGGTTTCTTCACAGAGTACACCGATTTTTCTGTATGAAAAGCCTGCCGATTGTGCTAACTGAAATGTTTAAGATATTTTCAACGACGGACTCGGCTGTTGCAGAACTGGCGTTAATTAGAAGAAATTGACAAAAAAGAAAAAGAATTGCGAAAGTGAAGATTCATTGAATTGGTTGATTTACTTCGCTTTTAAGAACAGTTTTGACTAATCGTGAGGATGAGCATGAGTGGCAATATGATTACATTGATGAAGGAACATCACAATGAACATCCATGCCCAGGCCGGGATTCGAACCTGGTGTCGTAGCACGCTGTGCTAACCACTCGGACAGGAGGTCGACTTTTATAAATATAATGTTGTTTATTGATGTTATAATTTTGGTTTGAAAGTGGCAAACATTTATTTGCAACTACAATGTGCAAAACTGTAAATGTCAACAAAGGTAACACTACTTTGTCGGTCTAGGTTTGACATGAAAAATTTCTGGCTCATTGTTTCATATGGACATCGTTGACCATTTATTTTATTAGAAAGTTTCCGATACAACACGTAACAAATATACATCAGGTTGTAAGCCTAGTTTCAAGGACCCGATTGTTGTATCGTTTTCCGTAAACGAAGAACAAGTTCGTTGTTAATCTTGATTTGGGGCTAGATATCAAGAATGATATTTCCCCTGGCAGAGGGTCGACCACCACCTCCTTTCCCCTTGCACACACAAAAATGACAATTTGGTTGTCCGGGAAAATATGATCGTCAATAGGTTAGCTTTTTGATTTAAGGATTTTAATTGGTGAAACGGGTTAGAAAAAGGTCCTTACAACTAGTGTGTATGGATCATATTTGTGGTTAGTCCCTTACTTAATTTTTTTTCGTTGGCTATCATTGTAATTTGGTTGTTTCCGTCAGGTTTTTTTCTTCTTATAGTTATTTTACTAGGGTTCATGAAATCGCATATTTTCACCGATGTTTTACAAACAGAATTGAGAGGAAAATATTTGATCATTACCCGCCTTCTTCTGTGTTTCAATAAGTATTTGCCTTCTGACAGCTCATCTTCTACGCACAAAACAGGGTTACATATCCTCTGCAACGAAGGCTGAACCGTAAATCAACGATCGAGCTTCGTAAAGTCAAGTCCCGACCCCTCACGCTCCAGCCAAATATTCTTTCCATCCGATCGTGACCGAAGTGCGAGGTGAGCGTGATCGAACGAACTTTGACCGGAGCGCCAGTTGTGAATGCTTCTCTTTAAAAATCATTCAACATTATTTGATCTGGGCGTTACTGGAGTGTAGATGTGAATCAAGCTTAAAGATCAAAAAAGGGAGTTCAAAACGTCCTTGAGAAAGGTTAGAAGTGCAAAGTTGTAAAGGGACCTGCACAGGACGTACGTACAGTCATGGGGAAAAATACTTCCTCAAAACAGCCGCAATATCAATAGTCTTGGGCAAGTATTTCTTTCCACAACTGTACACACTACATTAAAAAGTATGGATAGCCTAAAAACTTCGAAAGAAACAGTGTATGGGGTATCTTCTCAAAAAGCTAAAAACATTCGTAAAAGCACTGTCATTGTCTCCTAACTTGGATGATAAACTGTTGTGAAGATTAAAACTTCGTCTGAGGAAAGTAAAATCGGCACTCGATTATATTATAAGAATATACCGAGCATTACTTTACAAATATTTTTCATGCTAGACGCATTCCAAAATTCTTAGCAATTCATTCTGTATTTTATCGAGATAGAACTTGGTATCTGTAGTTGCTAATCTACTTATAAAATAATTACATACGTTTCATTTACTTTGAAATCTTCACTGTTTTTTCCAAAACTGGTCCCAAAAAATGATGAATGATTTGATTTGCTTTATTTTACTTCGCTTTTTGTGCCGCTTTTGGCTAATTTGCGAAGATGGGGATGAGTGATGATATGATGAAATTGATGAATGGACACTCACAAATATCCATGCCCCGGCCAGGATTCGAACCCAGGCCGCCTGGCGTCGTAGCGCGATGTGCTAACCACTCCGCCACAGGGGCCGGCAAAAAATGATGAAGTAATTAGAAACAAACATGTGGATGGAGATAGAATCAACAATTACGATGACAATATTTCATCAAACAATAACGTCCAAAAATCGAAATATTTATCTAACAAATAATTCATATAAGCAAAAAAAATATCAACAAATAAAAGCCTATCGGTTAAAGGGCATAAAAAGGTATAACTTATATAAAGATATTGCGGCAATACTTCTGGAGAACTATAAATAATATCTAACAGCTGAAGATACTAATTCAATAACTTAACCTTCGTTTCAACTGAAAACTCATACAATATGTGGACTAGAAGTTAACACTAGAACAGTACAAAATAAAAGAAGCAAGGAATGAGGAGAAAACTTTATCTTTAATTAGATTACACTGAAAATAAAACAGAACAATTCGAAATAAGACAACACACATTTGTTACATACTGTACATGTCACATAGTATATCTATGAACTTCTTCGACGGCAAAGATATAAATTATACATGCAGTGTTGCGTCTATATCGACGGCATCAACTATCGCTTCTAGGATCAATTCTAGATCCCTCCCTGTCCTTGGGAGACAACTGTCCCTAAAGAAAATTCTGGACGTCTCTCAGTCATCTGTCGAAAACAATTGCCTTTACTGCTTTCGCCTTCGTCGTCCGGAGATAACCTTCGTTCCAACAGAGAACTCTAGACGCCCCTTCGTCGTTCCGATGATAACCTTCGCTTCAACGGAGAACTCTGGACGCCCCTTCGTCGTCCGATGATAACCTTCGCTCCAACAGAGAACTCTGGACGCCCCTTCGTCGACCTGTGATAACCTTCGCTTCAACAGAGAACTCTGGACGCCCCTTCGTCGTCCGATGATAACCTTCGTTCCAACAGAGAACTCTAGACGCCCCTTCGTCTTCCGATGATAACCTTCGCTTCAACGGAGAACTCTGGACGCCCCTTCGTCGTCCGATGATAACCTTCGCTCCAACAGAGAACTCTGGACGCCCCTTCGTCGACCTGTGATAACCTTCGCTTCAACAGAGAACTCTGGACGCCCCTTCGTCGTCCGATGATAACCTTCGTTCCAACAGAGAACTCTAGACGCCCCTTCGTCTTCCGATGATAACCTTCGCTTCAACGGAGAACTCTGGACGCCCCTTCGTCGTCCGATGATAACCTTCGCTCCAACAGAGAACTCTGGACGCCCCTTCGTCGACCTGTGATAACCTTCGCTTCAACAGAGAACTCTGGACGCCCCTTCGTCGTCCGATGATAACCTTCGTTCCAACAGAGAACTCTAGACGCCCCTTCGTCTTCCGATGATAACCTTCGCTTCAACGGAGAACTCTGGACGCCCCTTCGTCGTCCGATGATAACCTTCGCTCCAACAGAGAACTCTGGACGCCCCTTCGTCGACCTCTGATAACCTTCGCTTCAACAGAGAACTCTGGACGCCCCTTCGTCGTCCGATGATAACCTTCGTTCCAACAGAGAACTCTAGACGCCCCTTCGTCTTCCGATGATAACCTTCGCTTCAACGGAGAACTCTGGACGCCCCTTCGTCGTCCGATGATAACCTTTGCTCCAACAGCGAACTCTGGACGCCCCTTCGTCGACCTGTGATAACCTTCGCTTCAACAGAGAACTCTGGACGCCCCTTCGTCGTCCGATGATAACCTTCGTTCCAACAGAGAACTCTAGACGCCCCTTCGTCTTCCGATGATAACCTTCGCTTCAACGGAGAACTCTGGACGCCCCTTCGTCGTCCGATGATAACCTTCGCTCCAACAGAGAACTCTGGACGCCCCTTCGTCGACCTGTGATAACCTTCGCTTCAACAGAGAACTCTGGACGCCCCTTCGTCGTCCGATGATAACCTTCGTTCCAACAGAGAACTCTAGACGCCCCTTCGTCTTCCGATGATAACCTTCGCTTCAACGGAGAACTCTGGACGCCCCTTCGTCGTCCGATGATAACCTTCGCTCCAACAGAGAACTCTGGACGCCCCTTCGTCGACCTGTGATAACCTTCGCTTCAACAGAGAACTCTGGACGCCCCTTCGTCGTCCGATGATAACCTTCGTTCCAACAGAGAACTCTAGACGCCCCTTCGTCTTCCGATGATAACCTTCGCTTCAACGGAGAACTCTGGACGCCCCTTCGTCGTCCGATGATAACCTTCGCTCCAACAGAGAACTCTGGACGCCCCTTCGTCGACCTGTGATAACCTTCGCTTCAACAGAGAACTCTGGACGCCCCTTCGTCGTCCGATGATAACCTTCGTTCCAACAGAGAACTCTAGACGCCCCTTCGTCTTCCGATGATAACCTTCGCTTCAACGGAGAACTCTGGACGCCCCTTCGTCGTCCGATGATAACCTTCGCTCCAACAGCGAACTCTGGACGCCCCTTCGTCGACCTGTGATAACCTTCGCTTCAACAGAGAACTCTGGACGCCCCTTCGTCGTCCGATGATAACCTTCGTTCCAACAGAGAACTCTAGACGCCCCTTCGTCTTCCGATGATAACCTTCGCTTCAACGGAGAACTCTGGACGCCCCTTCGTCGTCCGATGATAACCTTCGCTCCAACAGAGAACTCTGGACGCCCCTTCGTCGACCTGTGATAACCTTCGCTTCAACAGAGAACTCTGGACGCCCCTTCGTCGTCCGATGATAACCTTCGTTCCAACAGAGAACTCTAGACGCCCCTTCGTCTTCCGATGATAACCTTCGCTTCAACGGAGAACTCTGGACGCCCCTTCGTCGTCCGATGATAACCTTCGCTCCAACAGAGAACTCTGGACGCCCCTTCGTCGACCTGTGATAACCTTCGCTTCAACAGAGAACTCTGGACGCCCCTTCGTCGTCCGATGATAACCTTCGTTCCAACAGAGAACTCTAGACGCCCCTTCGTCTTCCGATGATAACCTTCGCTTCAACGGAGAACTCTGGACGCCCCTTCGTCGTCCGATGATAACCTTCGCTCCAACAGAGAACTCTGGACGCCCCTTCGTCGACCTGTGATAACCTTCGCTTCAACAGAGAACTCTGGACGCCCCTTCGTCGTCCGATGATAACCTTCGTTCCAACAGAGAACTCTAGACGCCCCTTCGTCTTCCGATGATAACCTTCGCTTCAACGGAGAACTCTGGACGCCCCTTCGTCGTCCGATGATAACCTTCGCTCCAACAGAGAACTCTGGACGCCCCTTCGTCGACCTCTGATAACCTTCGCTTCAACAGAGAACTCTGGACGCCCCTTCGTCGTCCGATGATAACCTTCGTTCCAACAGAGAACTCTAGACGCCCCTTCGTCTTCCGATGATAACCTTCGCTTCAACGGAGAACTCTGGACGCCCCTTCGTCGTCCGATGATAACCTTCGCTCCAACAGCGAACTCTGGACGCCCCTTCGTCGACCTGTGATAACCTTCGCTTCAACAGAGAACTCTGGACGCCCCTTCGTCGTCCGATGATAACCTTCGTTCCAACAGAGAACTCTAGACGCCCCTTCGTCTTCCGATGATAACCTTCGCTTCAACGGAGAACTCTGGACGCCCCTTCGTCGTCCGATGATAACCTTCGCTCCAACAGAGAACTCTGGACGCCCCTTCGTCGACCTGTGATAACCTTCGCTTCAACAGAGAACTCTGGACGCCCCTTCGTCTTCCGATGATAACCTTCGTTCCAACAGAGAACTCTAGACGCCCCTTCGTCTTCCGATGATAACCTTCGCTTCAACGGAGAACTCTGGACGCCCCTTCGTCGTCCGATGATAACCTTCGCTCCAACAGAGAACTCTGGACGCCCCTTCGTCGACCTGTGATAACCTTCGTTTCAACAGAGAACTCTGGACGCCCCTTCGTCGTCCGATGATAACCTTCGTTCCAACAGAGAACTCTAGACGCCCCTTCGTCTTCCGATGATAACCTTCGCTTCAACGGAGAACTCTGGACGCCCCTTCGTCGTCCGATGATAACCTTCGCTCCAACAGAGAACTCTGGACGCCCCTTCGTCGACCTGTGATAACCTTCGCTTCAACAGAGAACTCTGGACGCCCCTTCGTCGTCCGATGATAACCTTCGCTCCAACAGAGAACTCTGGACGCCCCTTCGTCGACCTGTGATAACCTTCGCTTCAACAGAGAAGTCTGGACGCCCCTTCGTCTTCCGATGATAACCTTCGTTCCAACAGAGAACTCTAGACGCCCCTTCGTCTTCCGATGATAACCTTCGCTTCAACGGAGAACTCTGGACGCCCCTTCGTCGTCCGATGATAACCTTCGCTCCAACAGAGAACTCTGGACGCCCCTTCGTCGACCTGTGATAACCTTCGCTTCAACAGAGAACTCTGGACGCCCCTTCGTCGTCCGATGATAACCTTCGTTCCAACAGAGAACTCTAGACGCCCCTTCGTCTTCCGATGATAACCTTCGCTTCAACGGAGAACTCTGGACGCCCCTTCGTCGTCCGATGATAACCTTCGCTCCAACAGAGAACTCTGGACGCCCCTTCGTCGACCTGTGATAACCTTCGCTTCAACAGAGAACTCTGGACGCCCCTTCGTCGTCCGATGATAACCTTCGCTCCAACAGAGAACTCTGGACGCCCCTTCGTCGACCTGTGATAACCTTCGCTTCAACAGAGAACTCTGGACGCCCCTTCGTCGTCCGATGATAACCTTCGATCCAACAGAAAACTCTAGACGCCCCTTCGTCTTCCGATGATAACCTTCGCTTCAACGGAGAACTCTGGACGCCCCTTCGTCGTCCGATGATAACCTTCGCTCCAACAGAGAACTCTGGACGCCCCTTCGTCGACCTGTGATAACCTTCGCTTCAACAGAGAACTCTGGACGCCCCTTCGTCGTCCGATGATAACCTTCGTTCCAACAGAGAACTCTAGACGCCCCTTCGTCTTCCGATGATAACCTTCGCTTCAACGGAGAACTCTGGACGCCTCTTCGTCGTCCGATGATAACCTTCGCTCCAACAGAGAACTCTGGACGCCCCTTCGTCGACCTGTGATAACCTTCGCTTCAACAGAGAACTCTGGACGCCCCTTCGTCGTCCGATGATAACCTTCGTTCCAAAGAGAACTCTAGACGCCCCTTCGTCTTCCGATGATAACCTTCGCTTCAACGGAGAACTCTGGACGCCCCTTCGTCGTCCGATGATAACCTTCGCTCCAACAGAGAACTCTGGACGCCCCTTCGTCGACCTGTGATAACCTTCGCTTCAACAGAGAACTCTGGACGCCCCTTCGTCGTCCGATGATAACCTTCGCTCCAACAGAGAACTCTGGACGCCCCTTCGTCGACCTGTGATAACCTTCGCTTCAACAGAGAACTCTGGACGCCCCTTCGTCGTCCGATGATAACCTTCGATCCAACAGAAAACTCTGGACGCCCCTTCGTCGACCTGTGATAACCTTCGCTTCAACAGAGAACTCTGGACGCCCCTTCGTCGTCCGATGATAACCTTCGTTCCAACAGAGAACTCTAGACGCCCCTTCGTCTTCCGATGATAACCTTCGCTTCAACGGAGAACTCTGGACGCCCCTTCGTCGTCCGATGATAACCTTCGCTCCAACAGAGAACTCTGGACGCCCCTTAGTCGTTCGGTGGTAACCTTCACTCCAACAGAGAACTCTGGACGCCCCTTCGTCGTCCGGTGCTAACCTTCGCTCCAACAGAGAACTCTGGACGCCCCTTCGTCGTCCGGTGCTAACCTTCGCTCCAACAGAGAACTCTGGACGCCCCTTCGTCGTCCGGTGCTAACCTTCGCTCCAACAGAGAACTCTGGACGCCCCTTCGTCGTTCGGTGGTAACCTTCGCTCCAACAGAGAACTCTGGACGCCCCTTCGTCGTTCGGTGGTAACATTCGCTCCAACAGAGAACTCTGGACGCCCCTTCGTCGCCCGGTGCTAACCTACGCTCCAACAGAGAACTCTGGACGCCCCTTCGTCGTCCGGTGTTAACCTTCGCTCCAACAGAGAACTCTGGACGCCCCTTCGTCGTTCGGTGGTAACCTTCGCTCCAACAGAGAACTCTGGACGCCCCTTCGTCGTTCGGTGGTAACCTTCGCTCCAACAGATAACTCTGGACGCCCCTTCGTCGTCCGGTGGTAACCTTCGCTCCAACAGAGAACTCTGGACGCCCCTTCGTCGTTCGGTGGTAACCTTCGATCGAACAGAGAACTCTGGACGCCCCTTCGTCGTTCGGTGGTAACCTTCGCTCCAACAGAGAACTCTGGACGCCCCTTCGTCGTCCGGTGGTAACCTTTGATCCAACAGAGAACTCTGGACTCCCCTTCGTCGTCCGGTGGTAACCTTCGCTCCAACAGAGAACTCTGGACGCCCCTTCGTCGTTCGGTGGTAACCTTCGATCCAACAGAGAACTCTGGACGCCCCTTCGTCGTTCGGTGGTAACCTTCGATCCATCAGAGAACTCTGGACGCCCCTTCGTCGTCCGGTGGTAACCTTCGCTCCAACAGAGAACTCTGGACGCCCCTTCGTCGTTCGGTGGTAACCTTCGCTCCAACAGAGAACTCTGGACGCCCCTTCGTCGTTCGGTGGTAACCTTCGCTCCAACAGAGAACTCTGGACGCCCCTTCGTCGTTCGGTGGTAACCTTCGATCCAACAGAGAACTCTGGACGCCCCTTCGTCGTTAGGTGGTAACCTTCGCTCCAACAGAGAACTCTGGACGCCCCTTCGTCGTTCGGTGGTAATCTTCGATCCAACAGAGAACTCTGGACGCCCCTTCGTCGTCCGGTGGTAACATTCGCTCCAACAGAGAACTCTGGACGCCCCTTCGTCGTTCGGTGGTAACCTTCGCTCCAACAGAGAACTCTGGACGCCCCTTCGTCGTTCGGTGGTAACCTTCGATCCAACAGAGAACTCTGGACGCCCCTTCGTCGTTCGGTGGTAACCTTCGCTCCAACAGAGAACTCTGGACGCCCCTTCGTCGTTCGGTGGTAACCTTCGATCCAACAGAGAACTCTGGACGCCCCTTCGTCGTTCGGTGGTAACCTTCGATCCAACAGAGAACTCTGGACGCCCCTTCGTCGTTCGGTGGTAACCTTCGCTCCAACAGAGAACTCTGGACGCCCCTTCGTCGTTCGGTGGTAACCTTCGATCCAACAGAGAACTCTGGACGCCCCTTCGTCGTTCGGTGGTAACCTTCGCTCCAACAGAGAACTCTGGACGCCCCTTCGTCGTTCGGTGGTAACCTTCGATCCAACAGAGAACTCTGGACGCCCCTTCGTCGTTCGGTGGTAACCTTCGCTCCAACAGAGAACTCTGGACGCCCCTTCGTCGTTCGGTGGTAACCTTCGATCCAACAGAGAACTCTGGACGCCCCTTCGTCGTTCGGTGGTAACCTTCGCTCCAACAGAGAACTCTGGACGCCCCTTCGTCGTTCGGTGGTAACCTTCGATCCAACAGAGAACTCTGGACGCCCCTTCGTCGTTAGGTGGTAACCTTCGCTCCAACAGAGAACTCTGGACGCCCCTTCGTCGTTCGGTGGTAATCTTCGATCCAACAGAGAACTCTGGACGCCCCTTCGTCGTTAGGTGGTAACCTTCGCTCCAACAGAGAACTCTGGACGCCCCTTCGTCGTTCGGTGGTAACCTTCGCTCCAACAGAGAACTCTGGACGCCCCTTCGTCGTTCGGTGGTAACCTTCGATCCAACAGAGAACTCTGGACGCCCCTTCGTCGTTCGGTGGTAACCTTCGCTCCAACAGAGAACTCTGGACGCCCCTTCGTCGTTCGGTGGTAACCTTGGATCCAACAGAGAACTCTGGACGCCCCTTCGTCGTTCGGTGGTAACCTTCGCTCCAACAGAGAACTCTGGACGCCCCTTCGTCGTTCGGTGGTAACCTTCGATCCAACAGAGAACTCTGGACGCCCCTTCGTCGTTCGGTGGTAACCTTCGCTCCAACAGAGAACTCTGGACGCCCCTTCGTCGTTCGGTGGTAACCTTCGATCCAACAGAGAACTCTGGACGCCCCTTCGTCGTTAGGTGGTAACCTTCGCTCCAACAGAGAACTCTGGACGCCCCTTCGTCGTTCGGTGGTAACCTTCGCTCCAACAGAGAACTCATGGCTTTTGTCGTCAAAATAGATATTGTGTTCATATTTCTCGCCTAAATTTTTTAGGGTTAAATTCTAAAAGAAAATACTAATTATTTTGTGGTCTGCGTCTTTGATATCTGTATATCTAGATCGTGTTAACAGTAATTAATGTAATTTTAATGGTAGATTTATTAAGAATATATTTATCGTGTACACAAAAGCAATTTATGATGAATTTTTATTATGCACGATAATATATTTAAATTTAAGTAAAAATTAAAAATATATAATAATCAAGGTAAGGTTTGTGTATGTGCGTGGAATTACACAATGTGTATGCATGTGTGCATCTGTGTGTATATGTGTCTGTGTGTGTGTGTGTGTGTGTGCGCGCGCGCAAAATAAAGTAAAGCTACCCTTTCACATTACAGTATGTCGGGAAATCATAGGAAGGTTGATCTGGAGATATGACCTCACACATTCACAATCTCTGCCATTTTCGGAGGTGATGTGACAGCACATATGTGACCAGCAACACGCTCCGACCGCCGCTACCCTTCAGGGTTGCCACTGAGTACTAGTTTTTAGAGGCTAGATGAATTCCTGATCCGCTCCATGGAGGAACATTGCTGGAAAAGTTTCTATTTGAAATCAATTCTCTCCCGCGCGGCAGTCAGACGAACTAGCGACTGGACCACTCACTACCTGTATACTTATACGTGCACACACACACACACACACACATACATACTTTACAATGAAGGGCTCCTTTTATTGCAATAGATAGTGAACAGGCACGTATCTAGAAATGTATTTGGGGGGGGGTTCCGAACATAGTGTCTCCGAAATAATAGTAATAATAGATGATGATGATAATAATAATAATAATAATATAAATGTTTAAATTATAATTATATTATAATTATGCTAAATCAAAATATTAATCTAAGGTAATTAATATTTTATTGACATTATTACATATAACTATAGAAATATAACAGCACATATTTATAATATGGCTTACGTGCAGTTTACATCGGCATAATTTGCATGAAAACAACTGCCGTGACAAGGAAATTAATGTCAGATGATAAAGACTTGAATATTTATTGAATAACAAAAAAACAAATTCGACGTAAATAAATAACCATCGATTATACAACTAATACTAAAGGATAAAGTACATATATTCTCATTATTTACGTAATTTTAGTAGTTGGTAAGTCTTTCGGGGGGGTGTTCAGAAATACGTCCTTGATAGTGAATATGGAAGCACACTGTTTAAACTGAAATCAGAAACACATTACAAGAGGTACTTCCAGCAAGACAGGACATCTCCCCATTTCGCTCTTGCAGCCAGAAACTTCCTGGATCAGGAATCCGGAGGCAGATGGATTGGTCGCAGAGTACCCACACCATAGCCCGCAAGGTCGCGAGACCTGACCCTGTGTGACTTTTGGCTGTGGGTATATGTCAAGATGGAAGTTTACGCCGAGAAGACAAGAGATCTGGATGACCTCAAAGGAATGATATCTGTAGCCATCGCGGGGCATTTCGGATGATCAACGTCCGAAATGGGTTTCAGGATGAGATTGCAGGAATGCATCGACGTTGGAGGTTGGGCGATGAAAACGACAGATATGCAGTGTTGCCAGGTAACAATTTAAAAACTGCTGTGAAGTACAACCTTTATTTCACTGAAAATATGTGCTGTTATATTTCTATAGTTATATGTAATAATGTCAATAAAATATTAATTACCTTAGATTAATATTTTGATTTAGCATAATTATAATATAATTATAATTTAAACATTTATATTATTATTATTATTATTATCATCATCATCTATTATTACTATTATTTCGGAGACACTATGTTCGGAACCCCCCCCCCCAAATACATTTCTAGATACGTGCCTGTTCACTATCTATTGCAATAAAAGGAGCCCTTCATTGTAAAGTATGTATGTGTGTGTGTGTGTGTGTGTGCACGTATAAGTATACAGGTAGTGAGTGGTCCAGTCGCTAGTTCGTCTGACTGCCGCGCGGGAGAGAATTGATTTCAAATAGAAACTTTTCCAGCAATGTTCCTCCATGGAGCGGATCAGGAATTCATCTAGCCTCTAAAAACTAGTACTCAGTGGCAACCCTGAAGGGTAGCGGCGGTCGGAGCGTGTTGCTGGTCACATATGTGCTGTCACATCACCTCCGAAAATGGCAGAGATTGTGAATGTGTGAGGTCATATCTCCAGATCAACCTACCTATGAACTGTTCGTTACAAAGTTATAGCGAATTTAAATGTTGGAAGGAATTTAGAAAACATTCTGTACTAATTCGATCCATATATCTATCTTGAATTCTTGCAACAATGTCCATGGATTAAAACATACAGTTGCCGACCTCCTTGACGGAGCGCTTAGGACAGTGCGTTACGACGCCTGGGGTCCCGGGTTCGAATCTCGGCCTTGGCATGGGTGTTTTCGTGAGTGTCCCTTCATCACTTTCATCATATCATCACTCATCCTCATCGTCGTGATTGGCCAAAAGAGCAGAAGGCGGCACTAAATAACGAAACTCAAAATCAAATTCAATTTAAACATAAAGTTGACGAGTTCTCTAAAGACGGTTTGGAATTTTGACCGACATTTATATTATGTGTTTTTGAACAAGACATTCCGCTCGGCGCTTGGCCTCCAGCTATTATTACAAAATGTTGTTTTCATACAGAACAGAATTGGTGGAGGAAAATTAAAGTATTGAATTTAAGAAAGGCATAGCAAGAAAATGACTCCGAAATTAGAATTTTTCTAAATAACTTTTAATAACGGAAGAAGTGGGTGAAAGGTTTCGAGAATGGAAAAATGCCGAACGCTTTGTAGCTTTCTGCGACTGTGTATTTGAAACATATATATGTATGTGTGGGCTCTGTCAGCTGTGAGGCGTTTCATGCTAAACTCCTTGTTCTACTCCTCCCACCCACATGCTTGTAAACTAATTGAAGTTTTAAAGCAGATTCAGAGTAACACCTTCCAATCAGATCAAGAAATAAAAAGCATATTACGAAAACTCACGAAAAATACATTCATTTCACAAAAAATGATGTGATATAGTGTGGAGCAGAAACAATTAGACGATTTAAATTTGGCGCCATACCTACATCTTTGTAGGTGTCCCACATCCATAGGTAGAGCGGCTTAAAGCCTTCAATCGTCATGCAGTACTGGTCGGTGTCAAATTTTAATCGTCTAAATATTTCTGCCCCATCCTGCACAAAACACATACAATAACAATTTTGTTAGAAACGTGGCATTTAAATAATTCCCGGCACAAGGATGAATTCCTTTCCCTCTGTTCAGATCTTCTAATAGGACGAAGGAATTTTTGTACTGATTACAAACATTGTAACAATACCAGCAAAATTGCACAAAATGCGAATGAAAGGATTTGTAACTAACTGGGGAATAGTTTATGTATTAAAAACGTCATAGTGGAATGCCAGTGCTGAGCTCTTGTTAACTTTGGGAATGATTTTTTTATAAGTATAATTGGAATCGAATTCATTAATTCTTCTTCTTTTGGTTTGAGTTGCTGTTTTAAGTCCACTTCATGCACAGTAAGGCTAATCGGGACTGGACCTACAGTTTAAAATGGGAACTTGTCCCTCCACCGGGTATCGAACCCGGGACCCCTTGATTACAAGGCAATGACGCTACCACTGTGCCATGGGGGAGACTTAAATTCGTCTTCTTTTATTTGACATTATCAACGTTTATATCCTGTTGACTTTGGTCAGCTTTTCTGATATTGTAGTTCTTCCGGGTTCGGTAGATTAGATTGACACAGATTGAAATCAATTATATAAGTAAATCACTTTTATATTTGCACTGTTTCATTATGATCACTTTTTACATTTCAAGTCTACATTTTTGTGCATATTCGTATAGAAACCAGACAAGTGGATAATTCTGATATAAGGAAAGATAGTGACACTGGGAATGGAATTTTCAATCATTGTAAACCTTTGTAGAGTATGATTCGTTGTTGTAAGAAAATGGAACATTCTAAAAATAAATGTTGTACATCGGGGTTTTCATTACCACATTTGCAATTTTGTTGAGTTACAATATGAATTTTTGATAAGTGTGCTGGTGTGCGTACGTGTCCTGTTCTTAATCTATTGGTGAAAACTATGACTTGCCGTGGAAGTTTATAAGAATGAAACCATGGATTTTTATTTGCAAAGTCTGCTATCCATCTATATGTATTACCCACTACCATAAATTGTTCCTTGCATCAGTCTTTCCAATAATTCATGAGTTTGTTTTTTACTCGAGGTAATAAATCTGTGTACCATAATCTGTTGAAACTTATGTAATGTAAATCTCTGGCTTTCTTAGCATATATGACCACTCGTTCATTTCCCACATTAATATCATATACTTTAACATAACTAAATTGTATATCAATGTTCCCTTTACGAGCAAATTGAACTTGTTGAATTATTAGAATATTGAATATAGACTGATTGCATAATTTAGGATAAGATGTAGTTAAAGCTTGTATGTAATACACTCAAAGCATCTGTAAGGAGAAGAACTTTTTAATAACCTTCGGATATTCCACTTTGTACAGCTCCGTATAGTGCATAACTTTCCGCGGTGGAAATAGAAGAATCTATAAGTAATCTAAACTGCTGGTATTTTTTTTCCCTCTGGGATGTATTAGGCGCATCCTAACCCTTGGTTATGCTTTGAACCATGGGTGTATATAATTACGTGTGTTGGCCATTTTTCTCTGTACAATGCATGTAGTCCTAGATCTCTTAAGTGTATTGTACATTGTGTACATAATGGTATATCAAGTTGATAAATCAAAGGATGTAGGAGAGTGAAAGTCTTGCTTCGAAGTTCCGGTTCTATGTAATGGCAGTGTACAAAGAAATATGAGGTTGTTTGTGGATTTATAACATCGGCTTCAGTCCATTGTCTTTGTATTTCAAACAATTTATTAAATGGATGAGGATGATTTTCCCAAGATTTAAGGAGGAAATTTATTGCAATATTTAATCCACGCTTGACGTTTGGCTTGCAGAAATATTTCCTTTGCTTGTGCTATTGACTTTTTCCATAATATGCGATTTTCAAGGGTAGGGTATGATGCAAACTGAACCTCTCTCTTTTTTCGGTTGTTTTTTGCCGTCTCGCGCTCTATCGTCCACCAATGTATTTTTGTGAATATTGTTCGCTTAAAATTGACTCTTTTCCTTGAACTAAGAATGTCTAATGCTTCTGTGCTGATTTGGAGTAATGTATTGTATGAAATCGGTTGAGAGGAATTTATTCGTTTTTTAGTATATGAGAATCTATTAGTACTGTATATGATTCCTTGAGAGATTATTAATTTTCCAGCGAATTATTGGAAATATAGTGAGTGGGATTGGTTGTGATGATAAAAATTGGGCATTAAAACAAATGGGAAAATAATAACTGCCATGAAGCTCCTCCGCTGTGGTACACTGAAATTTGGGGAATAATGACTCCGATTTTATTGTAAGGTCTATTGATGTGGGGTTATTTCCATTGCGTGGAATATGTGTGGGCGATCCATCATTTAGGACAATAAATTAGTTGTTTTCTATCCAGTCAGCGATGCTGGACACAAGTCTATCTGATGAGTGTCTATACCAAATGTCATGATGACTATTAAAGTCACCAACAATAACATATGGACTAGGAGTATTATTTATCAATGCTTCTAAGTCTGAAGGTTATATATTCTGAGAGTTGTAATTTGATGGAATATAAATGTTGATATTTGTTAATTTTTATCCTTCTATGGAGATATGGATAGTCCGTACTTCTACTTTGTAATCGAATTCATTAAACCCGATTCTTATATTTATAGATTTTTTACAGCTTTTTTAGGCGTGTAAGTTGTATTTAGACTTGGCAACGATTGTTGTTAGAGGGGCTGCGTTTCTATAACTGTTAATGTAATAAACGTGACGCAACAGCTTTCAAGGGCCAGGACCTACCTACTGACTGCCGGCCTCACTCTCACCTGCCGAGGTGTGAGTTCATCCAACCAGTTACGGGGTGAGGTGTGGTCAGCACGACGAACCCCCAGTCGTTTTTGTAAGTTCCATGACCGGGTTACGCTACTATTCGTAGCTCACCAATTTCATCACCGTGGTGGTGGGCACTGGTTCGATACACAGGCCGAAATCTCGGGAGAAAAGTTGTTACGCTTCACCCAGAAGACTTGAACCTGCGCGCATCCCTACTCAAAATGTGACACATCCCAAATCCGCAAAATCGTCAAAGAAAATAGTGTGGGAGGGGCGACATCTGTACAGGCCTAGGACCGGTGACACTGTAGGTCCAGGACTGCAAATACAGTAACTGATGTACTTACGTCACACGAAAATTACCAAACACAAAAGGTATTCGATGATTTTCCCTGAATATATTGCACCTTGGATTAATCCTATTCCATGTGTAGTGGTTGTCAACTGCTTTATTGACGCTTTGTTTCAGTTCTCGAACCTCCCAGTCCGTAAAACAGAGCGTGAACATGACGATGGACAAATTGCATGGCAACAGGAATATTCATCCCTCACTCTCCCGCGCTCCTGCCCCTCAAACAAATCACAATATCCTAAACTTTGAAGAAAAAAATATTTTATGCAGACGAAAATTTACTAATATCCATTGTATACACATAAGCTAAATCGGACTGGATTCCGAACCAAAGCATTTGCCCTCCTCCTGAATGAGTTTCTTAGTTGTCCTAAAATGAGAGCGAATGATAGAATGATATTCTTCGTTCGTGTACTGCAAAGATATTACTATATCAGTGTAAACTAATGAAACAATTCCTATTAATAATATTAATTATATGTTTAATTATAATTTGTAACAGAGTGTCTTACCATCTCAAGCCATTACAAAGCTACAATGATCGACTATATTGTCCGGCTTTTTGTTCGAACCCAGGACACCCTAAAAAATGGACATGGATATTCAATCATGCATACATTTCCATCGTCGTGATTAATCCACAGATAAAAAATCGGCGTTAAAAAACCGGAAATCAATAAAAATCAATAAATTCCCTTATTTTGGTGAAAATATTAATAGTAGTAGTATACACATGATACACACACACACACACACCAATTTTTTGTCCCTCCCTTCCCTAGAACAGTCCCTGCCTGGCAATATCTATGCATCCTACTCTTCGTAGGGCATAACCTCTCCACATGGAACAGCACAGTTTAAGGGTTTCAATATTTTGGTATCATTTGACCCTTGTAAGTTAGAACCGGAACAGAAAAGGTTCATTTGGAATCCGGAAATACAATAAATACTATAAAGAAGCTTACCTGTGCTTAGCACCGTACATGCGACCAAAATAAGCATTTTATCTCGTTTCATCACGTGGCGGATTTTTTTTTAGAAATTGTTTGGCAGGTTTCGTGGTTATCAACTATTGAAATATTATTGTCAATACCATGATAACACGCATTGTTAGCGAATTCTATTATTATGAAGCCACTGTTGGAATTTCTTCGAGATTAATACCGAGAATTTGGAAAAAATATTGAAAAAAAAAAAGAACATCCGGAATGCTATTGGAGTATTGGATGTGACCAAAGTGCGAAATCATTCCAGATTGGTGGAGGAAGAAATATCTTCATATGCAGACAGAAAATAATGTTACAATTGGTATAGATCTGTTAATGGTCTCTCGAATGGAAATATTTCCTTATCAGAGCTGCAGTTAGAGATTTCAACGTCCAGAACGGGAATAGGTTTCCCCTCCCCTGCCTAGATGTAGCTGGCATATTTAAATAGTAAAGAAATATTAGTGTATACCTGTATACTGTTTTCGGTTGAATCCGATGAAATGAAAACTTTGCATTCAAAGAATATGGCTAATAAAAGGACTGTCAGTTGTGCAGCCCATCTCATCTTGATTCAAGCGATGTGTGCATTGTTCTGTTCCCAACTGCAAATTCGATTGCAAATTGATTTTCTAATACACTAATGCTATGAACAACATGCAAGCGGTAGGCGTCACGTCATAACATCACCGTTGGCAGTACATTTCCCAAGTTGCTAGAGCTCTAGCCGTTCGTGGCTATCGAGGATAGTTCTGATATTCTCCGCTAGATGGTGAACTAACAGAAGTGCATAACATTTTGACACTGCAGTTGCATTTTAACGCATGAAGACCTGGCTATTGAGGACGAAGTTCTGATATTCTCCGATAGGTGGGAGAACTAACCGAGGTGCAGACCTCTGTCGGGAATGAATGGAACTACTCGAGAAAAATGCAGAGTCCATGCCAGCAGCTGCCATCTGTCAGTGCTGTGTGCAAGGGCCAATATTGTGTCAGCAATTAATCGTCAAGCTCAAATCAAATGATTGGGAGCAATGGAAGCGATTGGGTTCCAACTGGGGGAAGCAGGGACAAGAGCAAGGCCTTTCCCTTGGTATATAAGGTTTAGCATAGTGCGGGGGCAAAATTGGCAAGAAGTGGTGGTGGTGGGGGTGGGGGAGTTTATACACCCCACTATAAAATCTGTAGCTAAGATTTATCCAGGGCCGACCCTAGGTGGGTGCGGAGCCTTGGACCGAGGGCATATAATCAAAATTTATCAAAGTTTTGTTCCTTAGTCTGAAGTAAAGGTATTTCTATATATTCCGTATTATTATCTAAGAGCAATATGCAGAACATGTTGAAGGTTAAAACTGAGAATGATGTAAGGCTAATAAAAATTTCAAAATTATTGTTTCATTTCAATTCTGATGTACTCTTGGTGTAACGTTCATTATATTTCAGTACAAAATTAGGCGTGTTCAATGCCAAATTGTTACTTTAACTATAAAAGTGGCAATATTTAATCATATCAGATAACTGTTTCTTTTTACTTTTAATTTGATATTGTTGCTGTAGTGAATTAACATTGATTTGCTACTTCATGATTTCATTCTGTAAGTAAACGAACAATATATATTAACTACTTTTTATACAAATATTTACACGGTGGAGGCACATAGTGGTTCGGATTCCAGTTTAAACTGTAGGTCCAGTCCCGATTAGCCTCACTGTGCATAAAGTGGACTTAAAACATCAAATCAATCAATTATGCAAATATTTGAACACTATTTTAAATGTAGTAGCCTTCTTTGTGTGGAATATGATGTCCGTAATTTTGGATATGTTTAAGTATGTCAAAATAATCCACGAATGCAGGTTATATCAGAATTGGAAGCACCAACGTATGATAAACTCGTAATAAACAGCACACAATTATTTTTATCTACTGCGAGCCCCCTGAAGCGCGGCCCCTTGGGGCCGGCTCTTAATTCATCCACATGACAAATTGTCCATGGATACTTTAGTTATCTTTTTTTTACACCCTTCGTTTCTTATTTTCTTTTTTATTATTTATTATGTTGATGGCTGGAGCTAGTGTTGCCCACGGGACGAGACGGGACAGGTTTTTAAAAATTCGAGACGAGACGAGATTGATCATGTGTCCCGAGACAAACGAATATTTTCGAGACGAGACAGCATTTCACAGCATTTCCACGAGACGAGACAGGCCAAAGTCTCGTCTCGTGGGCAACATTAGCTGGAGCAGAGGTTGCCCGTTGCTAATTGGCGTTTCTATCTAACTTATTGAACATTTGTATAAGGAAACGGGGAAGGGGGAAAATATTATGGTGATGGACAATTTGCCTATTATTATCTTGCCGTTGGCTGTGCCAGATAGAGACTTTAGGATCCTTACTTTACTCAGTAAATACAATGAATATTCACAAACAAGGATTGCTATAGTTAAATTCGGTCTTGCATTCATGCGTATAGGAACTTTACACATGTATGCTCCACTTATTTACTTCTAACGCCCTGGCAGATTATATAATTGGGTTTAGTTCTTCCATTAAGAATAAGAGTCTAACACGGATTCCATTAGGCAGTCCTTGCCGTTGGCATTTAACAAGAGTTATTACTGATTCTTTGCCGGCAAAAATTAGCAAGATGTTTGTATTTCATGGAGCCTTTCAAACTCCAGTAAGTATGCAGAACAGGCAGAGAGTGAATTTGCGTGTAGATGCTTTTAAAATAGAATCTGAATAAACAGGCTTTGGTTTACGACTGCACATGTTCCACTTCACTGGTCTTTAGTTAGCAGCAGCCAAGGTTGTTGTACAAGATTTTGCTGTCAAGCTCTTTTTAATCGAAACAAACCTTCAGATATTAGTTACATAGAAAAACATCTTCCTTTGGAAAGAAAATTATTGCATTTGTTATGGCAAATCTATTCTCTCGTATTTTATTTTCTTGCCATCTTTCGGTAAAATATGAAATTGCTGTAAACTTGTTCATTGACGATATACGAGTGAGTGCATTTTTAGACCTTTCACGAATCAAAAAACAGTTCAGTTCATTTCAATTATCGATTTTGTTGGATCTTGGACTTGGGCGCTGTTTCAATTACAATTGTATCGTGTACTGCTTAATATATTTTACCATTTTCTCACTTGACATTTTCTTTATTTTCTTTTAGGAAATCAGGACCAAGGTGAGAATTAGAAATGCACTGAAAAGACAAAAGAAAAAATGCTTCCACTTTTAACTGGGCCCTAGCAGGCTAGCACCAGGTAGGTCAATAGCTTTGCTATATCTGTAATATTATTGTACATTTTTGTAACTTTTGTTTTGTCACATACATTTTATTTTTCGTTTGTGTTATAAGTTTTTACGCTTTCTAAAGCGAAATTTATGTTATTTGAATGTGACTAACAAATAGCATACTGCATGTTGCGCTGAACTGCACCACATTGTAAATTAACAGCATAACTGGCAGGCCCGAATTTCCCAATAGGCCTCATAGGACCGGGCCTAGAGCGGCACTTTGGTAGGGGCAGCACTATTGTTTGTTTTAAATTTATAAGGAATACATAATTCTCGGATTGCCTCTTTTTTTTCCGAACACAAGAATGGAATTACTTAATGTAGTTGTATTGTAAATATAAGTTAAGTAAAGTAAAAGTAAAAGTCTTCTCTGAAAAACAAAGTAAATGTTAAAATGTAATTTATATAATTTATGTCATATCGCTTTGTTACATTTTTTGTATGTAAGTATCATTTAATTAATAGAGTAAGGTGGGGCAAGACTGCGCAGTTTGAGTTCATAATTTTATATTCAAGATATGAAACTACAGACACACATGAAAAAAGCAATACACATTGCACTATCCTTTGCTAACTCACAGTAAATTTCCGAAAACTGAATGAACAATATTTCTGCATGAAACAATTACAAAACCGTGACCATGCAAATGCGTAGTCTTACCCGCACCGCGGGGTAAGACTGCGATCAAGTTCGAGTAAGAATGCGCACTTTCTACACAGAGTCACATTTGTATAAAAAGAAACACAAATCACCTTCATATGGGATACATTTTTCGTGGAGTTCTCACAGTAGGCACAGTGAATCCCGTCCTGCACTTGGGTTAGGAATCGCTAACACAAATCACAAATAAAGGTTCCTGTTTCATACGAGGTGCAATTTTCATGCCACCACTCGTCAAATGTGGAACACTGGATCCAATCCTCTACTGGAGGATCGCTGTACTTCTCATTACAACCTGGGCAATTATACTCTTTCTTCTGGCGTTTTCTGCTTGCTACATCTTCTTCAAAAAACAATGTTCCGTTTCTGTTTCCCCTGAACTTTGTTCTTACTCTTCTCAGCCAACGAGGCTTCCAAGTTGACTTTGAATGGAGATCCAGTTAACACCTGAGACTGCCTTCCCTTTCGTCGGCGGTACTGAATATGCTCTCCACGTGGAAGTGGTGATATCTGGTTAACGGAAATGTGCCCGTATGATCCAGTATTGTTAACCCCACTTGTTGAAGACTGCTCAACTGGAGTTGGAGCTGATACATTTGTCACAGTAGAGAGAAGAAACTCGTCCTCAGTGAAGATGTCTTTTTTGGAAGGGCATAATCCAGTCACTTCAAAGCCCTTCATGGCATTCCCAACTGTAGCTGCTTTCCCATATGCCTTTGTAAAAATGGATGCCACTTGGAAAACTGTGATTGGGCCACCCGGATGGTTACTCATCCACTTATCACACTCACATGAATAAAACTACTTCAGTGGACCAAAAAATTATCTACCTAATGGCTGGGCCTTGCAAACCACACACTTGCACCTGCAAGCCACACACTTGTGTGGTAAAACTGCGCACGTGCGCAGTCGTGCCCCGTGCTGCATTCCTTAACAAATCACGTGATGCTGCCCAGCCATTGCACAAAGCAATGGAAACTAATACACAGGTGGACTCGGCATTAACACAGCTTCTTCTATCCATCAATATCGTAATATTGTATACATTCACAGTGACGTAGTACTCAAAACACGTAGTACCAAAATAAATAGCAAACACCCTCAAAATATTTTCACTTACCTCTCTCAGCACAACGAATTTCAAACGTATCTTCACCACTGTCCACAGCTAGCTACCATCTTGGACGAAGTAACGGTGGCGCAGTGGTGCCAACTGTGTGTGATTTTCACCTCGAAAAACCAGTGCGCAGTATTACCCGCTGCGCAGTGTTACCCCACCTTACTCTACTGCATGCCGTTAATAGTAAAAATAGCAATACAGAAAATAATGTTTTTTTTTTCATTCTTGATAAACGGTATGGGGGACGACAGAGTTTGTTTGGCCTAGGGGCGGGAAAGAGGTAAATCCGGCCCTGATAACTGGGTGAAGGAAAACTCTACATTCGCAAGCAAGCTATAGAAAGTCACACTATCATTTGAATATGCCCGCTGGATTTTTGTACAGCAATATGAATATTTCAATAGCAAAACGTGTATGGAGTTTAAGGTGAAGAGTGACAGTTTCGCACCAGACGTGCATTTATTTCAAAAGAAACCCAGCTATGCAAGAGAGTATGAATTTCTCCCCACGTTGCAAGCGGAAGCGATTTTTCAAGTTCATTATTATGCTGGATACGATGATCTGCTTTAATGATTGATGCAAATAATTTTGAGCCAAAGTCCAACCAAGAACTTGAGACTCATTTATGATAAAAGCCACCAGGATAGTGTCTGTCTGACTGAAAAATATGATAATTTTCATGCGTTCCTTGATACGTTCTAAGTTTTATTATTAAACGTATTATTATTAGATTTGGTATTATGTCGTTGTATTATACTTATTAATAATAACTCAGTATTATACTCAGCGGTGAGCGATGAGACTCGGTGAAGTACACAGACTCCTCTCAGGTACAGGGAGGCAACGACAACGCTTCACATCAGAGGAATAAAACCACATTATTGCAGTAGACAAAAACGAAATGATGTATTCTTTGTATTTATTGCAATTATAATGCAAACAGGCTTAGTACGAAGGTGAGGATTTCGCTTTGACTATGTCTTGACTCAACTGAAACGCATAACCTCAATGCGTGGCTATCGGCATGCCTATGATCACATAGACCTAGATTGCACCCCGAACTACCACACCAAGAGATATGCAATAATAACTGAGCCAATATTTGCTCTCTAGCCTTTTATTCCAAATTAATCCTTAGGCTAGCTTTATTTCTTAACGTAGAATAGTTGCAATATTTTGCATAGCATCATTGCATGGCCATCGACATACCTATGATCACATAGGCTTAGCTTGCGCCCCGAACTACCATACTAAGATGTATGCACAACACCGAGGAGTTCTTTTTAAGTTTAAAATCTTCGACGATCTGTGGCGAATGTGTGTTATCAAGGTACCTTTATTAGGTAGACCATTCCCGAGGTTCCGAGATTTTTCCCATGATCCTGTGCGCGCTAGGACAGAATGGAACTAGTTTTATACGGAAGCTTGAAATAAATGGGTCGATATTTTACTTATACACACCTTTTCTTGAATGCCGGTAGAATGAGTACAAATCACCTGTTTGTGATCTTGCCACGTGCAATAATAATAGAAGAAAATCGCCTGGAATACATCGCTTCCCAAAAAACAAGTTGCAGCAGCAGGATTGATTCAATTTGTTCCTCCAAATTTCGGACTTACTCAGTGGTGCAACAACAGGGAGGCAGGGTACATTACCCCCCAACCTTCGACGGAAGTCAATTCTAGGAGGGGCAAACATTGATGGCCAAGGGTGCCTGCAGGGGGCACAGAGGAGCAATTGCCCCCTTCTATTTCAAATTTTATACAAATAAAAATACATTTCGTAAAATTTTCTTGCTCGCTTCGCTTGCAAGTGCCTGCTTTTCTCAGTCTCGTCAAGTTCAGAGCCGTAGCTACGGGGCGGCGGGAGTCGGTCATGGGCGCCAAATTATCTGAATTAAATAATGTTTTGAATGAGAGAATGCGTTGGCGCCATGTGATGTTTTCAATTGCAAATATGGGATCTAAAATTTTTCTTTCTCGCTTCGCTCGCAATATAATTGTTTTCTGTAATGTAATGTATTTAAATAATATGTTTTGTATATATGTATTGAATAAACTTTGAATACGTACATAATTTAGTGTTAGCATCTTGCATATGTATTTTCTTATTTTATGTCGCACCATGTTGCATATGTGTAAAGCACATTTTGTACATGAAAGTTATACATGTTATATATCCAAAAAAATATCTCCGGCATGCATTTATCATTCATTTTCTGCCATTCAAAAATACAGTTTGTGTGCTTGTTTCCATTATTAGCTAATGTAAAATTGCTGGTGTTGAAAAAATATTTCAAATACTTTGTTCCAAATAAATGCTTTAGCACAGACACTACCCCCCCCCCCTTTTGCGTAATTTATGAGGATAATAACGCCTTTGATACTACTACTACCACCACTAGTAATAATAATAATAATGCCATTATTAATGTTACTGTTACTATTATTATTGGTACGTTTATCCTGGTACTTGCCCTCTCCAGACAAAAAATCGTGGTTGCGCCTCTGGCCTTACTTCCACACTCGCCTTCCGTATCATCACGTATGCAACTTTCAAAAACCATTACACAATCGGAACTTAGTTTCTAAGTATTGCTTCATTGAATATTGAGAGCAAGATAAGATTTATTAGCTTTGAAGTTCAAACATCGCCCGCGAAAATAATACTATGAACATCTCGTAGGTAGCCAACACAAATTAACAATTGCACTGTGTTACTTTACTTTATGTGCGTTTGTTGAGAAATTGGGCTAAAAATATAATGTACGACGTACAGGACAGACGTTTTGCCCTTGCACATACTTTCAATCTTCTCGTCAATCAATGAGAACAGCTGTCATGTAAATAATGCCCAAAGAAGCTATTCAATGTAGGTAAAGCATACTTATCAAAGCAAGGAAAATGTTATCAATGATTTTTGTATTATCAATATAATATGTTGTATACACGTCTATTATATTATAATTTAAAGATATCGTACAAATATAATACTATTTTGCTGGCTTTAATTTATTTTATATGTGCTTTAAAAAGCCTCGTTGGTTCAGTCCGTACATAATCTGACTGAAGACGAGGATTCTGTTCCCAGGGTGGTTGGTCTCGAGGGGGATTTTCTCAGCAACGTCCTTCCATTAAAACTGCTTTGAAGTTCACCAGGGGTCTAAAAAGATAGTATTTTGGGGGCCGGAACGTGATGCTAACACCACCTTCATAAATGGCCGAGATTGTGAATCATAATCCCTTTATTCATTTCATGGCATGTTGCAACTCGCAGAAGGTACTTTTGCTTCTAAAACTTAGTGCATATTTAGTCGCACCCGTGGCCGTTCGGTCTAAGACGTCATGCTTTGGACTCTGGCTACGGAACGCGCAGGTTCGAGTCTCCTAGGGGAAGCGTAACAACTTTCCTTCTGAGGTTTCATCCTGTGTATGGAGCCGGTGGCCACCCACCATTGTGAGGAAATTGGAGAGCTACGAATGAGTAGCGTAATCCGGTCATGGAAACTTACAAAAATGATTGGGGGTCGTCGTGCTGACCACACGTCACCTCGTAACAGGTTGGATGATCTCCCGCCTCGGCAGGTGGCAGTGAGGCCGGCAGTCGGTAAGTAGGCCTTAGCCCTGTATTAGTACATATTTGAATACATGCCGCGAGAATACTGACACATTATGAAATTTGTTTAACTCAACTCAAACATACTGCAGAAACTCTTTCCACGTAGATTTAATAGCCGGCATCCGTGGCAGAGTGGTTAGCACATCAGGGTCCCAGGTTCGAATCCCGGTCTGGGTATGGATATTGTCATCATGACTCATCCCCATCTTCGCAATTAGCCAAAAGTGGCAGAAAAGTGAAGTAAAATAAACCAAATAAAAAATAAAAAACTAGATTTAACAACTAACTCATCACTGAAAACTTTGATTTTCAGTTGATCTGTGCAGCTTATTTCTTTTTTTTAATAAACCCCTCCAATACCCGTTACTGCTGAAATATTCACTTTAGAAAGAGACCTTTGATCTCTTCGGCCCTCGACCCGAACTAGCACTACACTGAGGCTCTGGAAGTTCCTCTGTCGTCAATGTCTTCAGCTTTGGAACCGAACTGCGTTGCTTTACGGTATTTAGTGCTTTTCATTTTCGAATCACTAGATCTTATAAAGCCACCAATAGACACAGACTGATCACTAATCGACTGTATGAACTGTCACACTTACCTTTCAATTCTCATTAACCGATTCTGTTGTACAGAGCAACCTGGAAATTGAAGCCGCGTATTTTAAACTCATTATATTCTAACGTTCCGCAGATAAAACGATTCGTTAATATTTAGTTCGACTCCTTTTATTAAAGAACGTTCCCTCTTGCGCTTTCCAGAGATTAAAAAATTACAATGAATCGCCCTATGTGCGGCACTACGTTTGCAGCTTCCAAATGCTGACTAGTCTTTGCATAGAGCTGCGACAACACCGAAAGCGCAAGTAAAGTTTTAATGCAATATTAACGACAACAGGGTTATAGAACATTTTATTTATTTATTTATTTTAATTGAAACACAACAGGTGCATTCCCAATTACAGTATTCAATATGGGATAACACTATTACATAAACAAGAACATAACTAAGAAAATTAACAAGAAATATGAATGACGCAATATACATTTTACTTTTAAGAACAATTGTAAGAAATTAACTATTAGATTATAGAAGCAAAGGGAACACAGAGACAAAACAATAATATATGACGCTAAACTGTTGGATATAACCTTACAAGCTGAATGAAAACCAAAATTCAATGAACAAAACAAAACAAAACATACAGAAATTCAGCGAATAGATCTAATGTTACAATTACGTTTAAATAGGTCTACGCTTGGATTATTCTTAGAAACTGAATTAAATAACTTGCACAGTCTCCTCATGGGTTCAGCTTCGGTCATTTGGGTTCTTCCAAGGGGGATTTGAAGGAGATCAGTTCTGGGCTTTAACATACAGTTTGGCACATAAAAATTTGAATTCGACAACAGATTAAAAGAATCAATTTTACCATTGATAAGCTTGGAGAGAAAAGTTATTTGACTTGTTTGCCTTTTTTCGTCGAGTGACGGAATATTAAAGATTTCGCGTAATATGTTGCTAGGAGTGAGTTTTGTATATGTACCATCAAGTTTAGAAAGTAAATATCTGAGAAATTTATTTTGAAGCTTTTCTCCGTGTTGCCTTGGTAAGTATCAGGTGGTTATAATTAAAGTGACGGTGTTCAGAGTGATACAGCACGGGCTGTAATGAGAGTAGCAGTCTGAAACTTCGTAGATATGCTAATGAAGCAATGCGCTCGCGAATTATGAAAAAAAAAAAAATAGTTCCAATTCTCGCCACCAGGGTAAAAAATGGCGCTGTAAGCAGTCAAAACTTGGTATAGTTACAGGAAAAACACTATAAATCGCAGAAAACAATACTCTTTGTAATAAAATATCGCTACAATTTCACTATTCGAATTACATGAATATTACTAAAGGAAAAAGCAACAAGCGTCACCAACAACAACCAGGGAGCTCACACAATGGTTAGGCAATTTCACCGACTTTGACGTCAGAGTTATGGAAAATTCCACGTTTTGACTGCTTACAGCGCCGTTTTTTACCCTGGTGGCGAGAATTGGAACTATTTTTTTGGCATATTTCTCTCCTAATATTATCGGCACATTATTCAAGAAAACAAAAACGTAATTTTATGTAGTGTAAACTGAAAAATTTCCTGGGCCGATGGGGGGGGGGGGCTCGAGCCACCTGATCTCCAACTTGGATACGCGTTATTGACAATAACAGGGTTATAGAACATTCTGTGTCTTGTCTCGATAATTATTTCTCTCAAATTATCATCACATTATTCAAGAAGCCATGAACCTAATTTTATGTAGCGTAAACTGAAAAATTTCCTGAAGGGGGTGCTGTAACTGTTCAGACACAAATTCGTATCAGTGCTTTGACTTCTTTAGTTTTCTGATCAATTTACATATGATCACTGCTTTGATTTATCGCGTATAGGCTATACATTAATTTATTTCTTTTATATTTATTCTTTATCTTCATATAGTAGATTCTATTGTTTTTCATCTTTCCAATCTGTTTTGTTCTTATTTATAAAATTATTCACATATATTATGCTAATTCTTAATCTTGCACGCCTGGTGCTGCCATCTCTATTCCTCATTGGCAAACTATTTATATTACTTGGTCCTATTGGGTACGTAACATTCCTAGAAACTGCTTTTGATCACTTCTTGTACACATTAAATGTTCACAAGAAGTGTTTGGAAGTGCTTCAAAAGTGTACAAAAAGTGCAGAAAAAGAAGTGTTGTAGAAGTGTGCAAGAAGTGCTTCCAATATAAATGTGTCCCAAAAGTGTGAAAGAAGTGTACTCCAGAAACTACTTTTGATCACTTCTGCTACACTTCACACATTTGGAACACTTCCTGAACACTTGTGAAAATACTTGAGCGACACTTTCAGAAGACCTTGAAAGCACTTCTTGTACAAAATGTGATATATCGCAATTCAGTACTTTCTAGCATAAAAATACAGTTGACTCACATTTAACTTGACAATTGAAGGAGAAAGAAAGCAACAACTTTCAGCTGTGAACCAAAATTTCGTGTGATGCTACAGAATTGAAAAGACACCTTCAAAGAGGAGGTAAAAAACACATTATTTAACTATATACACTAGCACTGAAAAATTAGTGGAAGCCTTTGCCAAAGGACAAATTATGAGTAATTTAATTATATGGAATTAATAGAGACAAATGATACAAAAAGCTTTTTACAAGACAAAGGTTATATTTTCCATTTATATGGTTATACACACACACACACACAGACCCCCCCCCACCCACACACACACTCACATACATTGCTACAAACTACACATTCACTTTTTTCCAATTTGCAAACTTCTGGCAGATAATTGTAGCCTCGGGAGACATTTTGTACTTATGTCCTAACAATATAAACCCCAACACTGCCACGAAAGGGGTGCATGCTTTGGGGTTACGAAACGCCCTCCCTTGCCCGGGAAAACAAATGCTACCACTACCTAGATAGAGGCGGCAAAATCTCCCTCGGACAAGTGAAACAGCGTTACGGTCCAGGTTGAGTTCGTGTATAGGGACCGGTGACCAACAGTGCATAGCGATTAGCCATATCAAAAAAAACGAAGAAAAAAAAACATACACTTTCAATTACCACCTCTTTACCTGTAGCCGGGAAGCGGCTAGCTGCACACCTGAAAATCACGGGTAGTGACATGAGTACGAAATGATATAGCCCAAAATTAACATGAAAAATAAAAAGTATATTCTATTCATAACAAAACAAAAATCAATTTGCTACATCTCCCCCTCTCTCGCTCACGCATTAACTCACACATCCGATCTTTATGGGGCGTATCAACAAAAATAACACATACAATGTACAGGTTTTTTTGACGACGAGCCCTAATTATTGCATTCACATTTAATTTTACCTTGACTTTTGTCTAATCAGGTCATTTGTGATTTTTGCTCCAGTGCTACTCAAATCCTAGCCAGCCCTTACTTAAGTTCACCTTTAAAAAAAACTAGGTCGGTACGGTGACAATACATTATTTGTCCAGCATAAACAAAGCGTCTCAACAGCAATTACGCTCACGTGGGCGGACATTTTCCTTTTACTTGACCTCGCGTGGTTCCAAACATAACAATAACCTCCGTTGAGTGACGAAAACATATACTCTCTAGCAGGGGGGGACTTCAACACTTCGCCGCGACGAGCAATTCATATTACCAGGCAAATACTTTAACAAATAATCACATACGCGACCTGACGTAGCTGGCAGCGACACAGCGCTGACACATAAAAATGAACAAACCTCAAATTAATTAAACAATTAAACGGGCGGCGCTTTACTCTAGTAGTACGCACTTTAAACAAATACAAAAGGAGCACAAACAACAACGAATTTAAGATCATTAAAAAATCACAAGAAATAAGAAAAGTTGACCTGAGACAAATAAATTACAAATGATAAGCGCAACGGGAGTTTGGTATGAAGTTTCGAGTTGTATGGGCGTTTTCAAAATGTTGACGAATTTCTAGGGCGTTCTCTAAATATCAATCGAGCCGGTACGTGTTGACATTCATACAGATGAATACATTACCATCTCTCAGGTTCCACGGCGTATCCTGGCGTCTTCATGGGCAATTGAAATCACTTAGTATGCACACGAAAGGTTTTCCTATTCTTCCTCGGTCGCACCGACGAAATTGCGAAGAGTGTTCCTGCATCTGGTTCCTCGGCGGATCAGTGACGATGGGTCGTCAGCGTCGGTCGGGAACGTCAATGGGCTCGGCGTCTCTTCCTCTCGGGATCGGTGAACATCTCCGTGGTCTGGCGCGATTAGGACGTCGCATCTGGGCGGTGGGCGGTCGTTCTTGGCTCGTCGGCGTCTTCTCCATCACCGTCGGACGATCTCAAGCGTCGGGACGTCAACATGGCAGCGTTCGGCATCTCTCTCTCTCTCTCTCTCTCTCTCTCTCTCTCTCTCTGTGGCGGCTGGTAGGCATCAGGCGGCGTAGATCGGTTTCTTGGCATGTTGTAGGCAAAGGTCGGTGTCTCGTCTGGCATCGGGAGAATCGAGGGTAACCCCTCTCCTCTCTTCTTCCGTTAGCCCGCCATAATTTTTGATGTTCCTTGTTTCACAAAAACTGTAAACGGCGTAAGATTATAACGGAAACACAGTCTCGCTTCAACTTCCTCCAGCGGTTGAGGTAAGCGCACTCGTATCGACTTACTGCCTATCACACACTGATGTTCGAGAAACAAAACAAAGTCCACGGTATACGGAGAGGTGGCACTGAGGTGCTCTCGCTACAAGAATCGCGATAAAACTGTGTGTCGAAAAACCATGTCCTTCGTTTTATCCGGATTTCGAAAAAGGACGCTCGGCGGTCGTTGAAGGAACGCTTCCGGAGAGGTCATTCCACTTCGCTCCATTGTCTCCCAGGCTGGACAGGGTCGTGCTTGAGGTTTGGTTCCTTCGGATTAAGCCCCGCCAGCGCGTCGTCCACAGCTCAACTGCAATCTGTGCCCATAAACTGATCGATTATAACCAATTCGATCTGGCATCCGTAATTCTTGCTTGATCCCGACGAAACTCCACACATCCGTCCTTGCACACATGTTGCTGCGCTGGTAAAAGTTTCACAAAAATCTGACCGCTGGAACCCGAGATATTTAAATGGTTGTCGTTAAGGTCGAATTTCCTAAGCTTTAGACGCATAACTTGACCTTTCAGGTGCTCGCCCGTCAGACTCGCGACTTCCTTTCTTTTTCCCGTTGGCTTGGCATATCAAATATATATACATACAAATAAAGACACTCAACACCTTGATTAAACACATTTTTTACGGCTAATGGTTAGAATAATAATAATAACGAGGCAGGTCGACGGTAAATCTGACTGTCACAGGGTAATCTACTTCAAGAATGTAGTATGCCCCAACAAGTGCAAGTAAAAATGTCAACAGGCTGGAGCTATTTTCTTCATCCCTCACTTTGAAGAAACCTCCAACGGGCACCATATCTTTAACTTTCTTTCCCTCCATGAGTACTTCATTTTCGAGACCTATTGTAACACCTTGAAAAGTTGATACATCCTGGAATGTATATGGACATGTAACATTCGTAAATGCCAGGTTCCTTAAATAATAGAAAACATCACTTGAATATTAAGTTATATTTAAATCAACCAAAAAATGCCTAGTAGTAGTCCAAAATGTAAATAACATTACACTTAACTGTAATTCTTTTAAGAGCTTATGTGTGATTCAAATGGAGAAATGAGAATTTTCGATTTTTTCCTAAGACAATTCGAATCTTCAATGTGTCTTCTATCCGTTCAGTTTTTTAATTACTATTATTATTATTAATGCCATCTGAAGTTTGGTATTCCCAAGAGAACAAGTACAATAATACTACCATAAGTGTTATGCTAAGTTTTCTTCTACGACCATTCAGCGCACAGACCTCTCCTTCCACATCTCACCCAGGGTAAAAAGGTTGGTTGGGGAGGAGCAGTTTAGTGTCCTAGCATCTGGCTGGACACAAACTGTTCATGTTTTGACGCACTAGCGAGGAAAGCAAAGCAATCTCATCAGAATTCAGAGAATCAATTTGAGGGTTTGGGTGGGAAGGGTCCTAAGGTCGTAGTTTGTATTCACTAAAATTGTATATCCAATCCCATGTGTGCACTTAAGGTATGCTGTTATTATTTATTTCCCTGCCTGAGCAAAATAATTTGCATAAAGGATTTTAGCAGAAAAGGAGGGGATGTGCTTCGTTATTGAGAGGGGAATGCGTCATAAGGTTTGAGAGATTCCGCTCTGGATGCAATCTCTATTAACCTATCTAACAGTGGCGGCGATTGGGTTCCAAAACGAGGGGGCAAGACAGTTTACTTTCCCTTGGTAGATATGATTTAGCATAGTGAGGCAGCGAAAGTTGCAAAAGGGGGGGGAGGCAACAGCCCCTCGCCCCACCTAATAGCCGCCACTGCTATATAAGCATAGCTAAAGTGGACTTAAGCAAAAGAAACAAAAACAACATGTGTCTCTTCTTTTACATCACTTTTCTACCTCTTCAGGCTAATCTCTACGAACGAATAAGTGACAGCTAGATGAAGCGACAAGTAAAAATAAGCAACCAGAACGGGACTCAAACACAGAACGTTCACTGATGGTATCGTGAGTCGATCACTCAATGCTGAAGATTAATTGTTGAAATTATATATAATTATCATATTACATATAATATAATAGAATATATTCTCAAGGGTCCTACTAACATTTTTTTTTGTGAGCTCTTGGACAACGTACCAGAAGAGAACGCGAAGCTATGTTGTGTCTATGGTATACTGTGCCACACATTTTCCGACATTTCCGACACCGTCATTTGCGACACTAAGGCAAAAACTGTTTTTTTTTTCGTCATAAGCGACACTGCTTGGATTTTCCCCTACGATTTCTAATTTGTTTACCAGAATTTGCGACATTTGCGTACGTGCAGCAGCAATAGCGTCTCTGAAGAAAGTATTTCCCGAGGCTCAGATCAGTGGTTGTAATTATCACTTTAACCAATGTAATTATCACTTTAACCAATGTTTGTGGAAAAAGGTGCAGGAGTTGAGACTGACAAACGATTACAAAACAGATCCCGACGCGCGGCTGTGTATAAGAATGTGTTCAGCTCTGGCTTACCTCCCTGTGGCTGACGTCGATGATGGATGTCCGTGTGTGATGGAAGATGCGCCAAACCACAACATATTGAGAAAATTTTTGGATTATTACGTTGAACAGTGGATGAACAACTCTGTTTTGGACATTTCCATGTGGAACTGCTCCCAACAGCGGCACAGGACTAACAATGCAGTCGAGGGATGGAACCATACAGTTAAGGTATTGAAGGAAAAGTCAAGTCCTAACGTGTACCAATTAGTGAAGACTTTAAGATTAGAAGCTGTGTACAACGACTACTTATGTGAGAGGAAGGTCTTGAACCTTAAAGGGAAACGTAGACGACGTCAGTACATTACATTAGATGAGCGAATACAAGAGCGTTTGCCGACTATGAAATGCATAGAAATCTTAAGCGCTTTTTGAGGAGAATTGCGTACGTTCAGAAATTAGAATGAAAATAGTAAGATGTTGGTTCAACTGCAAGAGAAACGACGCATTCTACATTTCTACATTGACAAGGGATTGCAGTCTGTTCCTATACTGACAATGGATCTAAAAAATCCTTCATTGACAAAGGATAAATACATCCAGCTTTTAAACACCCAGCTTCCATGATGCCAGTGTGAAGGAAAACTAATAAAGGTTTTGAAAAACAAACCAGCTTCCATGATGCTGCCAGTCCTAAGCCTGGATAAAGTGTGACGGGAAGCTACCTATTTACACTTTGTGTCGCAGATGACGGTGTCGCAACTGTCATGGAATATATTTTCCATACAGTGTCGCATATGACGGCAGAAATGCTGGTGTCGCATACGAAGGTGTCGCAAAAGTCGTGGATTCTTCGTTCTCGGCCATAGTGGAGGTGATATGATCAGTGCCACGCTCCGCCTCTCCCATAGTTAATTGGTGTATGTGTACCAGTAATGGTACAGTACGAGTACCATAGTTTTGGAAACCCAGTTTGAGAACTAAACTTCCCACACACAATCCTGCGCTAAACGGAAGAAAAGTTAACACAGAACAAATTCCATAAAAAATATTAAGGTAAATATTTCAAATGTTTCTATCTGGATCGACAAGTTAAAAGAATTTCAACTACACATGTTAAGAGGAAGGGGAAGTATATAGGAATCGACTACGAACAGGAAGAAAACTGGATTATTGGCTTCCATGGTCAATTTAGCTGTTAAACGAGCCAAGGAACATTCCATATGCAGCAGCATTTGCAGAGGCGGTTTCCTTTTCTTTGCAAAGTGAAACTCCTTCATAATCTTTCCCGAGGATGTAATAATTCATGCTAAAATGGTTAGCCACTTTCTAAGCACCGTTCATACTGTATTTTCTACCTCTCTACTCTTTCCCTTATATAAAAAAATAGGATTATGGTGTTTAAGAATGTACAATTTCACTCCAATGAGTTAGGCTGAATCTTGACATGCAGCGCTGTCTGTAGAAGTGTTGGTAATATTTTTGGAAACTTTTCACTTTATCTTAGTGCAAACTAAAGCTCATACAACCTGCTTCGTAATTCAGAATTTCCTTTTCACTTCCAATGCATCGGACATGCAGTGGAAAGCGAAATAATGATTAATTATACAGTCAAATCATCACGCACGTTTCTTTTGTTATCACCACCATATGTTAAGTTCTGCAGTAAATTTATTTAACTGCTTCCAGCGTTCAGTTCGAGAGAGATTTGTCAACAAATAAGATACTATTCTTTGTCTGCTGTAATAATGAAGTCGATGTAAAGAAATACATGGATTGTGAGAAATTCTATTTGATATTCCAATGGGAGTTAGAATATAGTGCATATTATGGTAAAAACCATACCACTCAATACGATCAATATATTTATGAAAAAATAACAAAAGAACTAACATAGGAAATGAACTAATTCTCAAAATCCACATGGTTTTGTTTACATTAACTGCGTTCTTACAGTGGATGGATAATAGATTATCATATTTGCAAACACCTGCCTCGTTTATTGTAGCACATTCAAGAAGGTTCCCAAGACAAATCACCCGAACGTTTGTGAGTTTTCCTTGCATCCTTACTTTAGGTCGCTTTGTGACACTTTTGGCTTATCGCAATGATGAGAACATATGATGGTTGGTTGAAATTTATAAAGGGACACTCGCTAAAAATCTACCATTCCCAGACCAGGAATCGAGCCTGGAAGCTTCGGAGGGGAGGTTGTGATTCTACCATTGAAGAACCTCAGCTGCTCCGTTCTGAAACTTTCGGCAGATTAGACATGCGATTTGAAAAATTCTGTAAATTTCTACCGAAGTTTTCCGATCGATATTTTCCTCTTAATGCCATGTCGATTTCCTCGGCAAAATATTTTTTTCTACTCTATGGTCAGTTCTGAGATAATTAATTATGGGGAAATATACTCATGGCTTCTATTGATTAAATGATTTGGTTTATTTTACTTCGCATTTCTGCCACTTTTGGCTAATCGCGAAGATGAGGATCAGTGATGATATTATGAAATTAATGAAGGGAAACTCACAAAGTACACCTATGCCCAGGCCGGGATTCGAACCGGGACCCTTGGCGTCGAGGCATTTATGAAGGAAGACTGTTTCTGAAACTGTGAGTAAATAAATAAATAAATAAATAAATATAAGGTTGAAGCTTCGAACCGATCGACTCAGAGAGAACCCAAAATGTGTAATCTGACTCAAATACGTGCATAAACTCCAAATGATGTACTTTTGGATGCATAAAAGGGCATTTTCATCAGCTGCTGTTCCGTGTGTTGTAAAATGCACCAATCAGGAACATTTATTTGATGCATTTTGACCTGTGTAGGCTACATCTAAACTGACATCGTTCGTTTCAAGTTACAAAAAAGCAGGAAAGCTCTCCTCGATAGCATAGTGGTAACATCGTCGCCTTGTAATCAAGGTATCCCGCGTTCGATACCCGCCAGTGGCACATTGTGCTTCACACTTTAAACTTTAGGTCCAGTTCCTATTAGCCTTACGGAATAGTCAACAGTTGTTCCTGCTTGTAACATGGAAGTAAACCGTAGTCAAGATTTTTTTGTGTCAACGTTTCAGAATTTCCGTTCTTAAGTTTTATGCAAACGAGGTACGGGAATGATAAAAATAATATTGTCTCCAAAAGTGGAGAGAAGCCCCCTCCCCTGTTCTACGAGCATCGAATCCCATCCACGTTTTTTAGTACAGTACAGCGCAAAGCATTCCTCCTGAATCTGAACAGATTTTTTCCCCCACCAAACACAGCTACGACGTCAGATAACGAATTCTTGAAACGTAAATAGATGACAAAAGTTGTGCCTCTTTGACCTATTTCCAGGTTGAAAGACCAGAAACCCCGCACACAGATACGCTGATGCGAGTATGCACTCTTGTGTCAAAAGGAGAAGCATTCCTACTTTACCAACTCCTTTGCGCCTTGCCACAAAGGGAAGCTTGCTGCAGCTCCGCCAGGGTTGCCAGTGAGAACTTTCAAATTATTGTATTTACACAATATTTATTTTCAGTACAGGGGTAGCAGCTGTCTGCGCAAAGGCATTGGATATCGGTTCAAAATTCATGCGCAGCACAAATTCGGAGCATTTTAATATGCTCAAGGATGGTGCATTGTTTTACGTTACGTTACCACCTTTTCCTACTTCTGAGGATGGTTTCATTGGAAGATAGACAAACTAAAAACAAACAAAATAATGTTTTGTGGGGTTTCTTCCAGTGTTACATTGTCCTGTGTTATCATATTACAAAGGATAAACGAGGCAGAGTTGCCAGTAGTAAGGTTGAAAATGAGCGCCAATAACGATTGAAACACCGTGGCGAAGTGGTTGTCACAGCGCGCTACGAAGCCAGCGGTCTCGGGTTCGAATCCAGGCCTGAGTATGGATATTCTTTGTGAATGTCCTTCATAAATTTCATCATATCGTCACTCACCCTCATCTTCGCAATTAGTCAAAAGTTGCAGAATTGCGAAGTAAAATAAACCAAACCAATCAATCAATAACTGACGCAGAAAAACTATCCCCCAGCGCCGATTTAGAACTTTCTAACAATGGACATCTGAAAAAGAGCAATGGAAACTCTCAAATTCAAAAGTCGTGTTCCAATTTGACGTTTGAACGTGACTTTCGGATCATGATTTACCGTAATTTGGGAGAGATGCAATTTTTTTCTTTGTGGAACAAAAAGGTGCAAAACTAGTGCGAAACTTCTAGCTATGAAATAATAGCGAGTCACAAAGTCGGGTTCTTCCAACTTGACGGGATGAAAATTCTGAAATGCGGAGGTGGCAGTGTTGCAATAGAGCCACATTTCTTTGTCGCGCAGTTGAAATCACCCATCACTCTCCCTCTCCGAGAATCGAACCGTGTCTCCTGCGTGTCAGCCAGACGCCGTACTGTCTATGAATTAGATGCAAGAATAGGACAGGCCTACAGGCGAGTTCATGACTTACTGTCAGGGAGAGCCTCTTCTCGTTCTAAGCTTTGATACATTAGAATGTAATACGAATGAAAATTCTCAAGATTTTCTGGTGCGGAATTGCCATTCGATAACTCAAAAGATTTTACTGTGAACCAAATAATGAAATTTAAATGTTCTCTTATCATGATATTTGCCTATTAGTTTTGACAGAGGGTAGAGGATTAGGATAGTTTGGGGTGGACCATTGTCCACTTGACTCACACTTGGCGTTGCCCCTAATCACACTGAACCAAGATTGCGTTTAATCGCATTATCATAATTAGTCCTATTGTCTTGATAACATGACGATATACATGAATTAAATGTTGAGAATCATGTCCCTGTTTCGCAGTGTAAACTGAACATGTGTTGAACATTTGGGGTGTCAATAACACTTACTACGTAAACGAGTTTGGGCAGTTGGACTGGAGGAGCAATCGCTCTTCCCTCCCCCTCCCCCTGTTTGATCCACGTCCCTCATTCACGAAGAATAGGGTGCGAAATCACTTCAGATTGGTGAAGGGGGGGGGAGGGAGGAGCAGACAGACACACACACACACACACTACTATATATATACCGGGTGGTATATTTAATTAAATATGTATTTATTTATTTATTTCGTCTTCTTTTACATGGCGAAGTTAATGCTATGGAGCCTTTTCTTCCACTTGACCATGTTTACAAAAAAATTGAATATGAAATAATTAAAATATTGAAAAAAAAGGAAGAAAAAAAATATATAAAAAATCACAGAGAAAAAAAATAAAAAATACAAAGAGAAACTACATATAAGAAAGGTAATCTAACCTATAGATAAGGACACACACACTCACACACACACATACATATCTTTGCCCTTACACACGTACAAGCAAATACATAACACTACACTTACTTAAGCACAGTCCAATATTACACATACTTAAAACAGTCCAAAACGGTATACTTTGACGATAATTCATCTTAACTATTACTCTAATTCATTTTAGTGCCTTACGTCCTTCTATCATTCTCTGCACCCGCCATATTAATAGGGAAATCAAACATTTAATTTTCATTGTATAATATGTGTAACTTTAACAATTTTTTGAACGTCACAATTGAGGAAGAGACATGAATTTCAGGTGGCAACTTGTTCCAAAGGCCTGCTGAGGTAACAGTAAAAGAATTTGCATAAAAGTTGGATTTGTGGAGTGGAATGGACAGCAGAGACCTTTCGCGCGATCTGGTGTTGTGGCTGTGAAAGAAGTCTTTTATTTGGAGGATTTTGTACAGTAAAATTAACTTATGAAAATTACGTTTATCGCTTAATTTAAGCCACTCGACCTTCGCAAAGTACGATGTCAAATGGTCTGAATATTTTAGGTCGAAAACGAAACGAATGCAGGCATTTTGAATTCGCTGCAGTTGTTTAGCTTGCTCGTGATTGACATCCAAGAAAGCAATGTCGCAATAGTCAACAATGGGAAATACAAGAAACTGGACCAGTTTAATTTTTATGCGTTCAGGGAGGAAGTTTTTGAGCCGATAGAGTGAATGCAATGCACCGAAAGCTCTTCTAGATACAGAGTTAACTTGCTCTGCCCAGGTGAGATGTTGGTGAGTATCACACCCAGATTCTTAACAGTAGTGGAGAAGGGCAGATGAATATCATTTATGTTGAGTCTAGGGAGGCTAGATTTATCTATTTTGCTCAAAATTCTAGGGGAACCTACAAGAATACACTGGGTTTTAGTCGGGTTTAGATGTAAGCCATGGTGTGCAGACCAAGTACTTATTTGTTTAAGGTCATTGTTCACAATTTCTATTGCATGCAGTATTTCTTGCGGGGGGAAAGAGAAATATAACTGAAAATCGTCGGCATAGATATGGTATTTACAGCAGTTAAGCACCGTCGGGAGGTCGTTTATATACAGAGCAAATAAGAGGGGGCCGAGTACGGTTCCTTGAGGGACACCACATGGAATGTTTTTCCACGACGATTTTCCATATAGGTCAACGACACATTGTCGACGTTCTTGTAGATAGGAGCAGAACCAATTAACCGCGGAGTCGGAAAAATTGAAAATCGATGATAATTTAGCGAGTAGAATTTCATGATCAATTGTCTGAAAAGCTTTTGTAAAATCTAGAAGTACCAGAATCGTAAGTTGTTTATTGTCCATGGCTAGCCTCATGTCATCGGTTACATTGACAAGAGCCGTGCAAGTGCTGTGGTTACTTCGAAAGCCAGACTGAAGAGGATCTATTAAATTATTTCGCGTTAGAAAGTCCCGGGTTTGATCGCTAACGAGATGCTCTAGGGCTTTAGACAAGGCTGGGAGGATGCTGATTGGTCGGTAATCGTTGACGTTTATTATGTTGTTTGTTTTAAGTATAGGGCGTACCAGGGCGAGTTTCCAAGACGAGGGAAATGCGCCGGTAATTAAAGAAAAATTAAAAATATGAGTGATAGGAGCAAGTACGTGGTAGAGAATTTTTTTAATCATGAGGATAGAAATTTCATCTACTCCTACGGCCGATGACTTTATCTTCTGTAACGATTTTCTGACCTGTTCCGGCGAAAAATAAGAAAAACAAAATTCTGGAGCAGTTGTGGAGCGTGTTTCAATGTTACGAATCGTTTCGTGTTTCACATTATCATCGACGATCGGAAGATTACAAAAGTGATCGTTCAATACTTCCGGTGGAAATTTATTAATGGATTCGTGGTTTCTCCGTTTCCCAACTCCCAGTATTTTCAATTTTTTCCAGAGGACGTCAGGTTTGCTTTCGTATGTTAGTAGTTCAGACTCGAATCGACGCTGTGATTTTCGTACTTCCTGGGTGCAACGTTTCCTCAGAATTCTGTAATTTTCAAAGATGGATGTGTTATAATCACCGACCTTGATCGCCTTCCTATATTTGGTGTACGCTTTGTCACGCATCGCCATAAACCGGTGCAACTCGTCCGTCAGCCAGGGAGCAGGGGGACGCGAAACACGCTTCTTCCTGACTGGAGCATGTTTATCGTACAATTGGAGGATAAAGGTATTTAACAATAAGACTTGCTCATCCACTGTAGGTAACGTACTGATTAAATGCCATGGTACAAGGGCAGCGTCTTCATTTAGGCGGGCTTCGTTAATGTTTTTGAGGTCTCTATATGAAACTTGTTTTGCTTTGTATTTAGGAATGCGAAGATAATAGGACACGTAAATTAAATCGTGGTAGGAAATTCCAGGCACTGGTATTTGGCCATGGCGCGTTACACGATTTTCGTCAGAAACCAAGATGACGTCAAGCCACGAGTCGGAAGTGGCCGTGTGGTGGGTTGGATTTAAATGGCAAATGGAAAGATTTAAAGCAGAGAACGTATCTCGGAATTCTATAACCTTTTCTTTTTTGCTACATAGGTCGGTATTCATATCTCCCAGAACGATCGTGTGTGAATATTTTGGTAGAAAGTTTGCAACGTCGTTCTCGAAGTTATCAAGGCGAGTGCAAGGTGGACGATAGACTACCGCCAGGAGGAGTTTTTGTTGACAGATACTGATTTCGAGGATTATATATTCCGATGAACCTTCATAGGCATCGGGCGACTTTGAGAGAATTTTGGCAGGGACGTCCTCGCGCAAATAAATTGCCACTCCCCTCCCCTCTTTCCGATTCCGTCTTTCCTAAATAAACGAAATCCCGGAAGATGCACCAGATCGTCCGAAAGACTCTCCTTCAACCATGTTTCCGAGACCAGTAAGGCATGTACGTCTTTGTTTATTTGAATTATATTTTCTACTTCTAGGAAATGAGCGAGAATACTTTGCGCGTTGATATGAATTGCGTTAAAGCTGCCGGGTGTAAGATTCAGCTGCGGCCCAGAATATGGATAAACCGCTTCCGTTTGTAGCGCTGCAGTTGAGTAGGAAAGGCCATTGTTGCTGTTTGTTGGAGAGGTACAAATGTTGCAAAGTTGGTTGAAAAGGTTTGACGTCGGCGTTGCCGAATTTACAGTACACAAATCGTCTCTATCAGCTATAATATTTCTTACGGTTTTTAAAAGTGCTGACAAATGGATGGAAAGCACTCATTTTAAACGAATTACATATATAATTAGTTTAAAAAAGATTTGACTTATCATAAAAGTAGCGTTGATGAAAGGCAGGTGCAGTGAACACAGAAATAACACACTTCCATTAGATTTAAATTTAAAGACACTCAAATGGACGGAACGTATGCGCAAGGAAGAAAAATTGATACGCAAAGAAAAAATAGTTTCACGCGCTTGTACACAATAAAAACACATAACACACAACACACACACAATTGCATTATTTAAACATACACTCATGAATCCTTATTGCAAATTTACTTTTCATCCCGCATTTATTTCATGTTGTCAAGTGCCGCTAGTGTTGTGACGGATACTTTTCGGCCAGTCGGTAAGAGGATGATAATTCTTCCATCTTGGGTCCACACGTTCCGTTGGCCGTGGCGGTCTTTTGCCCTCCGCAACACATCTTGTCGCACGGACGTCAGGGATTCGGTAATGAGCAGCTTCGTCCCTTTCAGAGATTTCTTCCGCCTCCAAACTTCGTCCCTGGTGCGGTAGCTGGTCAGACGAAAGATGATAGGCCTCCTTCCTTCACGGACGGCATCGGCGGCGGTTCTTCTTTGAGGGCCAAGGCGGTGAGATCTTTCGATGTGCTCCAGGGTGATGTGTTGTAGGTTTAGATTCCGGTGGAGAACGTCAAGTACCAGGGAGTCTGTATTTTCGTTTGATCTTTCAGGAATTCCATGCAGGAGGAGGCAGTTTCTCCGAGAGTACATTTCGAGGTCGTCGATTCTGATGGCATTTTCTGCCGCTTCCTTCCTTAAAATCTGCAGGTCGGACTTCACAACTTTGAATGTGTCTTCAACCTCCTCCTTGAATTTCTTGAAGGAAGCGCAGAGATCTTGCAACGGTGTAACGGCGCTGCTGTCCACGCTGTTAGGGGGCTGGCTGCTGCTCGACGATCTCTTGCAGGCGGCTCTCGAAGTCCCGTAGCATCGACTCCACACCGTCTACCCGAGTTGAAACTGTATTGATAGATGGCTTCGACATTGTAATCTTTGATTATTCAATTCCTGGTATCACAACACTTCACGACGCTTATGCAAATAGTTGCAAGTTGCCGGCGAGTGGAATATATAAAGTTCTAGATATAAATATCTCAATGAGCCAGGCTAAATTCGGGAGAAATTGCGGAGCTCCAACTACGCGTAGACCATACGGTCCGCCATCTTGAGCAATTATTCAACAACATTTACTACATAATCAAATTATATTATAAAATATACAATATATTATATCAACTGTCCTTCAATCAAAATTCGATTGAAAATTGAGGATTTTAATATTCTACTAAAGTTATGAACAATTTTTTGCGTGATTAGGGCGAGGGGCAAGAATTATAAAACGCATTAAGAAGATATAAAATTGACATGTAAATCGTATTACGTGTTTTATTAATATATTTATATACTTTGCGGTAGCTGACGAAAGGCGATTAGAAATGGAGAAGAAATAACAAGTCTGACTAATTTCTGTGTTCTTGGGATTGCTGGGTTCAGAAGAGCCCTTAGAGATGAGGCTCTCTGTTATCCGTTCTTTGTGTATGTTTTCGATATTATTCCAGTAAAAGTATATTCCACTCCCAAACTAATCGTTTATGTATGTTCTTGGAACAAAACCTCTCCCCCCCTGGAAAATTTTGGTGGGGGGAATTCCCCTCTGTCCCCCCCGGGATTTCGCACCCTGAAGACAAGACAAAAAATAACGCGGTTATGCAACTTGAAAATTCGGTACATCTGACTACTTTAATGTATTGCTGAGCAATACACGACGCTTTTAGTTTCATTTACCGGTAATACTAAATCTGTGACACAACAAAGGAAGCGAAAATGAGCAAAAAATGACAACTTGTTTACCAGGTGCTAATGAAATGATGTTTCATGGTGAGAGCAAGTGAATTCAGTTGCTGCTTGCAACCCTGCCCGGCATCTACTTGGCAACGCCGCACAGCTCGTATCTGCGCCGCTGTAGGGTCTGGAGGACTGACACAGCTCTTTGCCAATGCTGATTCAGTGTGCGGGTAAGCTGAGCGCAAAGTAACGTTTGATTCTGCGTGTGTACAGCAGCGACCATGCTTCGCGAGATCCGCGCGTAGAAGTATTGAAACAGTGGTAGTGTTCAGTGTTGTGCGCTCTTGATAGTGTGTTATTTTGTTTTGGTTACCGTGAAAAGAGGAAAGATCCGCGATTGTGGTGTTTTGTTTTGTTTTTGTTGAAAAAAATATATAGTTTCGTGCTTTGAAAGTGCTGTCGTTCTGATTGTAGTGTCGTGTGCTCGTAAAAGACCTTCGTGTTTCGTTTTGCACTTCTTTCCTGATTATTATCCAGGGGGATCATCGACCGGATATAACATCTGGCTGAATAAGGTATGTTTTAAACCTTTCCAAGTAAGCTGTCAGAGTGCTTTGATTTTGACCTTCATTGTTATTGATTGTTGGCTTTGTTTACAAGCGTTATATAAGATTTTTTCAGCTGCTGTGATGATTTCTTGCTTGATTAACATTATGGAACTCGACGAAAAGTTGTTTCAGTGGCCAATCTTCGCCGTAGAAGGTTATTGGTTCGTGTCTCGATGCATATGTGCTCCAGTCTCATCGTTTGCTCGCACATTGACCGATGGCGTTGTTTGGTCGCCTCATACGTATAACCTCTCTGCCGTAGTTCCCGAACTCGGAGTCGTTCATGTCCCTTCATCAGTATCATCTAATCATTCACCCTTATCTTTGCAATTATCATAATACGAACGAGACAGCCTTGAAATCAAGGGGTCCCGGGTTCGATATCCGGTGGAGGCACATTGCACGTGGTTCGGATCCCACTTTAAACTGTTCTGTGTGCACAAAGTGGACTCAAAACAATGATTCACACTAACGAGACAGGTGTGCATGTGTGTTAAGCAAGACGGAATAATATGCCTTCATTCACACACAGATTTGTGAAACAAAAAGTTTGGATTGAAGGAGTTAAAAATTGAGGCGGCAACTTACGTTCGTTACACAATCTGCATATATTTGCATTTGTGTGTAACATAACTTGTTGGGTTTGGAGGACCAGGGTACGAATTAATGAGGGGTGTCCTCCCCCCAAAGACCTAATTATCCTATCAATAGAGAGGTAAAATTTCAACCCGCAAAGGGATGATTATCCTCCCCCCTTCCATAAATAAGTTACATTTGTAATACAATTGTTTCCGTAAAATCGTCGGTATGTACTTGTTCATCAAGTGCCGTTTGGTACATTCAATGAACTTTCAACGCAGTTGTTAATATTTGTGTCCAATGGTGTGCGAGTGTGACTATTGCGAACCTGATAATATTATTTTCCCAGCTTATAATCAAGTAGCGTCAACGATTCTTTGAGTATTTTTATTAATGCATTAAGTTAAAACTGGTAAATCCACACTAATTTTGTTTATTGTCGTTATGAAAAAAAATCCTTGTACAAGAAAACGGCGCCGAACACTGTTCCCGATAACTCACTTGTAAAGATACAAGTAATGTTCATTTAATTAGTTTTTGGAAAAATAATTAAAATTGGGGAAGGCAAGAAAGTAACTAATACATATGTTGTAAAAGGTAATAACACAAGCGTATCCTAGAAAAAAAATCAAAGAAAAAGATTTGACAGGACCACACAGTGGTTTACATAAATATTCGAACACGGCACATTTTCTGAATTTCTTCACGATATTTCAAAATCAACAACACGCACTTGAATGTAAAAAACATACCTATTAAAGTTACATTCACTGTTTTACACCCTGGACTGCATTTTGCAGACTAATGAGGCTCTGGTAGTGTCTGAACAAGCAGCCGCACCGATTATTAACCTCTATGGAGCTTGTATGATTGTCCTTAACAATTCCATCTTATCACCTTTTAGCCTCATCTTCGCTATTAGCAAAAAATGGTAGAAAAGCGAAGTATAAACAAGTGATTCACCCAATCAAATCTAAAAAAATAGTATTGTAAACATATTGGTGTTTCGGTGTCAATAAGAGACCCTGTAATATTTACACACACACACACAAACTGTGAATGCCTTCTGTTCCTGTTACGCAGCTCCCTGCCGGTTCGCTAGGATGCAGGGTAAAGAACACGCAACTCATGCTGCTCCTGGGACAGCTGTACAGCTGTTAGGAGTTCCTGCGCTGTCTCCTGACCGAGGTGTGAGAGGAATGGGTCACAAAAATACAATCTTCCAGCAACGTCAGCTATTTTTATTTATGTAGAGGGTACACATGGAATTGCACAAATATTAAGTACGTGTAGTGGGTGGCATAATGTAACGTTATGAAAAGAAAAAATAGGATAATTCCATATCCTAGAAAGACCGGTGAAGAAAAATAGGCGAAAGAGATGAACGAATTGTGATGTGAATAATAATAATAATAATTAAAAATAAACAAACTTCAATGCTCCAAATCCAAAAACCGTCAGCAACTGCTCAGAAAACCTGGTTATGATGGACAACAGCCCCAAAAAATAGTACATCGGTGTTGTGAAAAGGTTGAAAAGGCAGCATTTCACTAACGAACATCAGGGAACGAACGAAAACAGGTGGGAAAGAGTTTTATTTGTCAATGAGAGCACATTTAATGTTTCCGCATCGGATATTAGGCGGATATGTCGCAAATGAAACATTGAGGTCTACATTCTAAAATTCAAATAGAAGAATGGCGCTGTCAATGTCGTGATTTAAAGCATGGCATCAGTTTGAGTAGAGGAACTGGATTTCACAGTTAACACGATGAACAATTTGAATTTATTTTTTTGGTGGATGCGTCAAGACCTGGGTTATTTGCGCATGTCACATTATAAGGAACCCAACCCTTTATTGTAACCAAGAACACCAACAAGGACAAAACACAGCCTTCGAGAGGATTATACTGGTTGTAGGTCCAGGCGCCAGAACCTCCTTGGCCTGCAAGAAACACTTACCGGGGTGTACTACGTGGAAGTGAGGGTGACTTTTGGGTGCCTTACCAGAAGGTCACTCATTTACGCCCACGACGAACAAGAACAAGTGTGCTGAAAAACTGGAGACCGGAGATTATTCCAAATTCTATAAGGATAATGATATCCAGCACAAATTGTATTTGCTTGCGGAGTGGCTGCTCTACAACTGCTCCATGTTTCTGGAAACTATGTCCTAGTCTCCTGATGTCAACTTTATTAAACATTTGTTGCAAAAGTTGGATATATATATTATATATAGAGTTCTATTGAAGTCGAAAGCTGATTTACAAAGCGACGAATGAACGAACGGGAAAATATTTGGTGTGATTTCACCACAAAGATTAAAAGATTTATGCCGAGATTGTTGAAGGAAGTTGGCAAGCAAATAGGGGTACGCCCCAAAGTATTAAAATGTTTTACTTTAATTTGGAAATTATTAGCTACTTTTTTTAAAATTTTACTTACGTTGTTTTAATATTAAGGTGGTTGTGTTATCAAGACCAACGTAATTTTTTGTGACTAAATCTAATTTCTGTATAATTGTTTCACATACATCCATAATATTGAATATAACCTATCATATTTGTTTACAATTTATAATGTTATTATATATATGTTTACAATGTTATAATTTGTAAAAAAAATAACTGATTTTTGTCGCTTTTGCACTTCAGGTTATTCGCGACAATGAGGATATGAATGATGATGTAACATAAAAATGAAACCACCCGGACCGACATTGCGCTACAACACCAGGGGTCCTAGGTTCGAATCCCGGCTTGGGAATGGGTGTTGTTTTCGAGTGTTCCTTCACCATTCACCCCCATCGTCACGATTAGCCAAAGTTTAAAGAAGCGACGTAAAAGAACCAAAACCACTCGGGCAGGACACGAACCCCACAACTTTGGCTGGCTACTTCCATCCGACCCCGCATAATTTTTTCAATGCTTCTCCAGTTAATTTGTGAACCGGTCACCATCTGCCAGGTTGTCCGACTCACTATTTCAGCTGTGAAAGTTTCTATGTTCGGACAAGAGTAGAAAATTATTTTCTCATTGTTCATCCATTTCATATGTGGTTGTTAATCTAAAATGGAAGAAATACGTGTTAACTAGCCCAAATAGAGAGACAAATTCTTCAGCAGGGTGTTGTAGCACACGGCACCAGTTCAGTTGTAAAACATGATTTATTTATTAATTTTTGCATTTCACTACGGAGTTCATTTCGCCTGACCTCTTCATTTAACAGTTAACGTTATGTGCTGTGAAGCTAGAGGTCCTGCTTTCGAACCCCTGGTAATCGTATGAATGGTTAAATTTCTGGCTGTGCTCTTGTCCATATTATCCTGTGTGTGTAATTAAAGTAGAGACGTATAAAATTGCCACAAATTAACAAAAATTCAAAACAATTACTTACTTTCACAAGCATCACACGTGGGGAAGTAAATTGATTAAGTAATAATGGAATTCGATTTTTACTTACTGTTTATTATGAGTTATTATAAGGATAACCATCCTGCCACCAGATGGTGCCCCTAATACCTCAAATGCGTTCAGGTAATTTGCGTTATGCTTTTTGTAGGCGTTTATCAACAAACCACCCCCAAATCTGTATTCAGTTCAACGGTATTGCGGTCGGAAATTCCCGTTTATTTCAGCAGCCCTTTGATCTTTGCTATCGCATACCCGCTGTGGATTGGTTAAAACTCGGGGAGAAAAAGAACGGCAGTGACCAATGGCTGCGGTCTTTCAGAGGTTAGCACAAAACTGCTGGCCCATTTAATTTATTGTGCCGAAGCGGCATCCACTGTAGTAGCATTATCCTGTGAATCTATTGATGTAATGGATTTCCACAGAGAAAATGCTACACAGTTTAAGATTCTCTACGTTACATGCATGAAATCATCATTTCCAACGATTGTATGTGCGCTTTTGACTGTTTTCACATCGTTTTTCCACATCTTCAGACTAATGGCAACAACGAGAACGAGTTGGAAAATTGTTTCAATAACATGCAATGTATTCCTGGCATTATGTACATTAGATGTGCTACATTTTGATAAATTATTACTTTACTTTAAACTAACCACCAGTGGCTGCGATTAGGGGGCAGTCCCCCCCAACCCGCACTATGCTAAACCTTATGCATAAAGGGAATGTAAATTGTCCTTGCCCCCCCCCCAAGGTTTAGCACCCCCCGCAGTTTTGTACCCAATCGCCGCCACTGCTAACTACTAATACAATACAATACAATTGCAAACACCCCAACTCCTGGTCAATATTTCTGGATAGCTTGACCAAATGTCGTTAGGTGGCTTGGGTTCGGCCAATCTGTGCCTGGTTACGCCAGTGCAGAGCCCTGTACAGTCAACGGCAAATATACTGGTAAGCAAATTGTCCACCGCTATTTTCATTACTTTTTTATTCTACATCCTGTCTTGTTTTGAGGAATGAAAATATGTTGGTTCAAAGCAGGCATTGTTCTTTGCTTATTGACGTCTTTATTTCAATTCATTGTGAACAAATTGTGTAATTCAGACCGAATGAAAATGGTGGTGGACAATTCGCCTACCGTTTCTTTCACCGTTGGGTGTACAAGCTATCAAAGCTAGATCATGGGTGTGTAAAGCCTGTCCGTCTATTTTTTAGCTTGCCTCCTTGGCGTACGGTGGAGCAGTCTGCCATTGAGTATAACAAATAGGGGTTGTTACGGGTTGCTACACAGTGAAGTAAAAATTTAAAATTTGCACCAAGACAAACTAAAACATGAGTTTTTGCATTTTAGTCTCACACCCTGTGGTAAGTCTCACGGTGAAACAGTTTTGATTCGGGCGAAATTTTCATTTGTTATGACACTGTCGAATCACACATCCCCAACACCCGCATAAAAATTTTCACAGCCTAAATACGAACCTGCACCTGCCGATATCCGTGGCGGAGTGGTTAGAACTTCATGTTCTGCCAGTAGCAGACGATTTTCGTGGAACCTGCTTCTCTGCCTGCGTTCAACCTGCAGCTGTCACCCCTATTTTTGCCAGTGGACTCGTTCGGTCAGAGCATGCACAGTTGCGTCGAGTAGCGCAGACGAACTGATGAGTCCTGTGTCCCACCGTAGCCGAAACAAAGTACAACTCTAGCAAGATGATAAAAACCCCGACGAAACTCGCGAACTAAAGCAGACTGTCATTTGTTTTCTCGTTTACCTGTCGCTTGTAGCCGAGTGCCCACGTGTTGTCATAGTCGTAACTTCCCTCCCTTGCTTCGTTGTCAAGAAAAAATCAAGAACGTTATGTCTTTTCTTTCTCTATGTACGGTTTCTCCCTTCATGGTAATGCAAACATTTGGCACTGGATAAAGGCGACGACGATGTGTTAAAGAACGCCGCACACTTTGTCAACTAAGTGGCGTGAGTGCATGGCAAGTAGTAGGTGATTGCACCACCCACGCGCTCTCTTCTCTCGCTTACGATTGTAAACTGGACAGAACCAGAGGGTTTTTATTCTTCTTGGTACAGAATAAAGTTTTCTTCAACTTATAACACCATGTTACAATTCGAGCCAGATGGTAGCGTGCAAGATCATTGTACAGGGAATGAAATGTTTGTTTCGAATGAAAAATGGGTAGATTGTGGTAACCAAACATTTGTTCAAAAAATAAATCCTCATTTTACACGGTTGTATCTTATGATTTCACGAAACGAGATCGAGACTAATCCTCCGAGAACGAGACCGGCGTTATAGATACGAGACTGTTCCAAGCGGTTGCGGCGATTAGGGAGGCAAACACCCCCCCCCTACTTTTTGCTACATTTGCTCCCGTACTATACTAAACCTTATGTATAAAGGGAAAATATACTGTCCTTGCCCCCTCCCCCAGATTTGGAACCCAATCGCCGCCACCGGTTCCAAGTCTTGTCTCGGTACCAGAGGAGCCAACTTAAGATACATTTGGGGGGGGGGGGCAAGATCGTCATAAACTACTTTGTATATGTAAATATACATAAAATGTGTCCTACGTGATTGGGGGGGGGGGGTCAGAAAGTGCCTTGCCCCCCAAAGTCGGCGCTTATGATCGGTACCATCCCTAGTCAAGACTGTCATGCTCATTAGTTGCAATTGCACTGTTGGTTAGATTTGGCGCAATGAAATAACATGTTATAGCCATCATGCCAATTTCTTAATTAACATGTTAAATTACGCGAGAAAGCAAATTGAGCCCGGCGTGAAACAATGTGCATGTACTGCACGAAGGGAGATATTGATGTAACGGACACTGTGTTAAATGTAGTTTTTAATATGGGATGCTCATTGCGTCAATATATTAATAAAACAAGCTATGCTGACTCATAATTGTCTACCGTTATTCCTCCCCCTGTAGATTTGATTTAATCTGTAACGGTTTTCAGACCTTGCGCGATGAAATTTTAATTTAATCACTGTCGTTCTTTCCACATTGTAAGCAAGAAGATGGCTGTTGATGTGTTTTTTACTTTAGGTTTTATCTTGAGTACAGGTTCTGATTTAACTGTTTGTGCCATTGTTTTTTATGCATATACGAGTTGCTGATTATCCTTGTAATCATTTATTTTATGAAACACCAGTGCCAGAAAATGTACTTATATCGTTTTACGTTTATATTTAATATAAATGTATGTTGTTTTATTCATCAGTCTCCCACTCCCATTGTTGCCACATGAAGTTGAATTTCGCTCAGTGCAGGAGGGGGATTCTGATAAAAAATTTAGGGGAAGTGACACATTTTATGCAAAATTCAAAAGTTGCAGGACAGTTTTAAGATTCATGGTTCCGTGTTCGAATCCTAGCAGCCTGGGATGAGGTTCACTTCATCAATTTCACATCGTTATTAATTCTCATATTTGCGTTTATCCAAAAGTGGAAGAAAAGCGACGTAAAACAACGTAATTTAGTCAATCAAGCAAGCAATCAACTGAGAGGTGTAAAGCTGGTGCGGCGCTGTTTTACCACTGAGAATGTGGTAGTGATATCATTAGTAGTGTACCTTGCATCTTGCAACCTCCGTTCACATACAAAGGAACTGTCAGACCAATATAACCAGCAACAAGTGACACGCGAAAGGAGGTTTCACACAGAAGTGACAAGCGACAGACCCAGGCGACACCATGTACGCTATTGAGAAAACGGCCCAGTCCGACTGACACGCAAGCGACACGCGCAGTTTGTCGTGTCACTCCGATAGAAAAGGTTGGATTCGTTCCTGAAGGCTCGTTTCGAAGTGGCAAGTGTTGCTTGTGACAATACGGCTGGTTGTCTTGTTGTTTCTGTAATGTTTGGTTACAGCGTTGCTCACGCGACTCACTCCTAGACATGTCCAACTTGTTCCGTGCATCCCTCTTCGTCTGTGCATTAGAGCGAAACTGTCATTTGAAACAGAGCGAAGGACATTTGATATTCAGTACCAGCCCTCAACCAGTGCCTCAACGTTTAGACGGTCTTTGTTCATTTGTTTAACTCAAGAAATTTACCTGACCTTGACGCATGCCCTTACATTACACGCAGCCGATTGTTATTTAAACGAGGAGTTTTAATGCTCTGCCACTTTGTACAAGGGAAGGAGTTAACTGCTAATTCGCTAATGGAAACCTGGTGTACCAATTAACTGTGTTAATTTGGAACAGAAGTGATGTTCTCCACCTAAGGCCTATTTTGTTCGAGTTTGTGCTCAGAGGTTCAAATCAATTGTAGATTATTTTAATAAATCGACATATTGGATGGTTTTATCTACTAGTTTGCTTGCGATAATGTGAGGAAAATGTACCGTATTGTTCCAGAAAGTTTTCAATTATCATCAACTATCTGTATTTGACAGCTGCGAGATTGGTGGATATGTTTGGTCCATTGTAGTCGTAACACCAAAGAAATATGAAAACTCCAGGCCCACCTGGAAAGAAACCTCTTCAGCGGTTTACTCAAGAAGTAACCACCTGAGGTTCCGAATTCGATTCCCTGGCTGAGCATGATTGGGCAATTTCATCTCATCACGCGATTGTGCAACGTGTGTAGAATATAGACTTCAACGGTTCCTGGTTCGATCCCCGACGGACCTTTGGTGCTGACCCAGCATCGTGACAGCAATCCTGTCTCCAAAGCCAGAAAATAAACCATATGCATTCAGAATTTTTGAAGACTTAAATCAGGTCTTAAATATTGAAAACTTGTGTTTTCAGTTAGGGTGAACAACTTTCCTGTTTCAGGGTCAACCTGTGGATACCCTTGTACCTTTTTAATAATAAATAGGAACAAGTAAATACATTTATTCATTCTTTGCCCAATGGGGATATTTTTACTGCAGCCTTCAGTCTCTCGGATCTGGCAACTTGTGTATCCACTTTATTTAGGCCCTATCACCTGTTATCTCCTTCTCTGGATTCATTCCCCAGTAACAAGTACTTCTATCTCTAACACGGCTCCTTTTTGACCAGTATCTTAACCAAATTCTTGTTCTCTGTCACCAAGTATTTCTATCACAGTTTCAAGTCTTACTTTGCTTAGGCACCACTTGTCCATTTTTAGCTATTTTCCCTCACTCCACCGTACTCTATGATGTACAGTTTAAGTATATTTAATTAAATTTCATGAAAAGTGAATTATTATGCTATTGTACAAGAAAATAACATTTCTGTTGAAAATTAGCCTGTGTGTCTTCGAATTTTGAGCTCTAGGATTTCGGCACGTTATTCTGCAGGGGGAAAAAATTACAAACATGCAATATTAACCAAGCCTTAGGAATACACCTGCATTTGTTATATCTTAATTTGTTTGCAAATTACGTGTACAGATGGCGGTTTCCAGTGCTCCAATTGTTCTTTCATTTCTTTTCGTTGGTGCGAAGCTTGGGCATGGACTTTGTGAGCTCACCTGCGTTGATCATGGACAAATATATTCTGGCCACGACTGTCTACATGATCACCAGAGGCTTTGTCCGTGCTGCGTTCCTACTGCATAAATTCATACGAGTTGTAGAGAGGCACGTGTTTGCCATCTCTCTCAAAACCTGGTCACGACTGGTCAAACAAAACAGTTTCTTTATCGCAGAATGAAATGTGCTTTATTGTTTGCACGTCTTTGCCATAATGTTTTTCTGTATTCTAGATGCTAGTTGTGCCTTATCTTTTTTTTAACACATCTGGTTCATGAAGTTGTGTAAGTAGTGGGGTTTACGGTACGGACAGCGCAACTTTTAAGTGTAGAAAAGGCGAGGCTATTTGATTGAACAATCAGATTTGCTTACACTTAAAACAAAGCCAAGAGAGGCCTATACCCCAATTCTTCAGGTGTGATATGCTCTGATTTTTAAGAAATTCTGAATTTCTAGTGTAGAAAAGGCGAGGGCTCAACAGATAGATTTACCCATACTTAAGACAATGCCAAGAGGGGCCTATACCCCAATTCTTCCAGTGTGACATGCTCTTAATTTTAAGAATTTTGAATTCTAGTGTAGAAAGGGTGAAAGCTTCTCAGACAGATTTGCTTATACTTAAAATTATGCCAAGTTCCCATATGATCTTATTGCTTATAGTGTGTTTTTCTGTCAAAATCCCAGGAATTGAATTTTAGTGTAGCTCAGATTGATTCTGCCATGTATATTAATATAAAGCTTATAGTTACTGGGTTCTGAGGCCCAGTGGAGTGTGGTGCATAGCCCTATGGTTTTTATTGTCTTGCAATCAGGAGGCCTCTGGGTTTGAGTCCTGATAAAATGTGAAGCCTCTCCTGATGGCAAAATGTTAATATTGTTGCTTTGTAAGCAAAAGGCTCGGGTTTGAGTCCTGATAAAATGTAAAGCCTCTCCTGATGGCAAAATGTTAATATTGTTGTCTTGTAAACAAGGGGCTCCGGGTTCGAGTCCTCATATAAGATTGAAATATATACAACTGCCCATACATAAGATATTCACTGCTAGCTGATAATACAGTTGAGGTTTGTGTGTTGTACAACAGGATAATAGAACAATTATCTTCTAGAACTGCTCCGTGACTCTCTCATTTCTTACATCATAAACATATGATTTTTCACCTATGAGAATGACACTACAAATGGTGTCTTCAGGTAAAGCCTCATGGAATTCACAGATAATTTTAATGTTTGTTCTGTCATTCACCACAACTTGTTTTCTTTTTGAAGTGTTGATTACAAACATGGGTCTCCGTGTTTTGAATTCATCTGGAGTGTAGTTCATATCAGTACTGCCAGTAGTGACTCTTTTGAAAGCCGAAAATGCCTCATATAATTTGAGAAAATCATCCTTGGACATGTCTAAATTATAATTTTCCCTAGGGAATACCTCATTTCTGCCATTTTTAAGATATATGTTTTTGATATTGCAATTATCAAATCTACTTGAATTTTTTTCCTGATTATTGTGTCTTCCAATCTGAAACAATACCACTACAAAATCAGGCATATCATATTGAATACTGGAAAATGAATTTGTAGCATCAAACTCATAATAAGTGCCAGATGCGGGCTTCTGTACACATTGATATGTATAAAATTGCAGAGGAATCTGTGGATTTTTTATTATATCAGCTTTGTATTTAAGAGCATAACTGGCCTCATATTCAACAACAGGGATTCTTAACTCCATAGTCTGAATAATGCATTTGCCTGCATCAGGTAGGGTATTAGGCAGAGCTTCCCCTGTAGGGTTTAATGTGCTGTACCTCATCAAAGCATTGTTATCATTTGCAGCTCTTCTAAATGTGATTCTTAAACCACCCTTCCACATAATATCTTTGTAATCCGAGAAGAATCCTGGCAACAGGCGCATGGGGAACAGCACTGTGTGGTTCTTAGATAATATCTTATCACCAGCTTCAAATCCACCGATTTTGTAGTATGAAGCCTCGGTTTTGGATAATTTTAGAGTGGCCAAAGCCGTGGAGGTAATACCGGGATAATCTATTCTGTTTATAACAACGCCATGCTTTCTGATCTCAATTTCAGAGAACAGATGCGGCACAAAATTGTCCACCAGTCTTATATTTGTATTTGCCGGATAATCTGTTCCATCGAGCTTTACGACATCAAATTTGATGTATAGATCTGCTCTGTGAGGGTGTATAAAGCCGTCCCCTACATCAAGATCAACCTCAATTTCTGTGTTGGGTTGATTTAAATTTGCAAATGTCCTCCTGTTTGGGGGGAATGATTGTAGCTCATAACTCTCAATATTTTCCATTGTATGTATTTTTATTTAAATGTTAATCTCTATGATTGCAGTTGTTGTGGCTCCAGCAAAATCAACTAATTCTTCTTTTTCATTAGTGACCATCAATTCAATGTAATCTATTCTATTATGGCACACGGGAAAATATAATGTTGGGGATGGATTGTAGATGATCGGCTCCATAAATTCGGAATTAGGTTTGAATGTTGCAATGATGCCGGTTTGTTTGTGAGTGCCTATGCCATTTGATTTGGTGATCATACCCTCAGCCACATTACAGTGAATATTCAGAGTCTCTATGGCCAAGAATTTAGGTATATTCATAGCAGTGTGTTTGATGCCTGCTTCAAGTTTTGTGTTGTTCTCAAATCCTAACAGCTCTCCTATAGTACCCAGATGCACTGTTTCTGTAGCAGATACAATCTCTACTCTGTGAGTGACAGAATTTTGACTTAAAACTACACCTCTGGGTAATTGAGCATTTAGAGTGGACAGATTATACTGCCCTGGAGTGATGACAATTTTTTGATCCCCTACTGCAATTGTGTTGTTGTGGTGTGTAATATTAGGGATCAGGTACATGCCGTAAAATGCTCTGAGAGCTATTGTTTTGGGATACACTATGTCATCATGCAATTTGAGTTTCAATATTGAATTTTGGCTGGTGAGATGGAATACCCCCATGATGTTTTAAATACCACAAGGCTTTTTGAAAATTTTCAATTGATGGTTTATTTATTTGAGACATATATCTGAGAACGGATAAACACAAATGTCCACAATTAACATCTTTGAAGTTTTGAACACGGGCATTATTGTAATAAAGATTAGCCGATTTTAAATATTTTATTAAATTTTCAGGTGGAACACCTCCAAATGAATCAAACACAAATGCCTCATTGTTTAAATATTTAAGATAACAGATCCAGTGAGTGCCCTGATTTTTGTACTCATCCAAATTAACAATGCCACACTCTTTGTTGAGTGGTTGTTCCGGTAAAGAATCAGACATGTACACACCCCTAAAATTTTTGATGCCCAATGGCTTGATTAAAGCTTCAATATCTTGGTTTGTAAGCGGCTCTTGTTTTTTTTAAACTTATTCATGGCTCTCTTAACACCTTTGCCTTTTTTCTCTATGGCCAGGTTATGGCGCCTCTGCTCATCTAATTCTGCCTTATTCTTCTTGGCATCTATTACTGTTTTTGCTATGGCAGCTGATCCCCCAGCCAAGCTCCCAACAGCCCCGAGAGCAGCTAAGATGGCCGGGATGGTAAATATGAATCCCCCTGTATGAAATTTTTTCCTAGATTGCTGTAATTTTTTTAATTGGGGGGTACTAAGCAACAATTTCATACCATGTCCCTTTGCAATACAAGAGCTTTTTTTCTTGCGCTGCTTTTTGGTTAAAAGACTGTCAATAGTTTTAAGAGATTTGAGACCTGCATAAGGTATTTGATACATAACACCCTTGGCCTTCATCGTAGGTTTATTATATACATATTCACAAACCCCACCCCAGTTTTTGTTTGGTGCTCATAGCTATGGTGGTTCCCAATGCTGATATTCTCTCACTCAAAGAAGCATCTTTGCTTACAAATCTACCAAATGCAGCCTCTTCTAATTTCTTGTCTGCAACATGTCTCTTGTCAAGATCAGAATGTGTGTTGTATGCTATGTCATGGTCTCTACAAGCAGCATCTAAAGGATTAACACCAGGGTCACCTCTGTTTAATCTATGGTCCAATTTTGTACCGGGACCACAATACTGATAGCCTGGAATATGTAGTTCAAATGGCAGCTTGTTTATAATGTCATTAACAAGCCCCCGGCCCTCAGAGACATTCCAAAATTTGGGTGGTAGAGTATTAATAATTTTTATGAGATATCCAATCCCCTTAGTGTCATTCACTATAAAATTAGACAATTTGGTGCTTATCATGTCCATAATTCCAACCTTTTCATTGTAAAAATTGTGGTTCCCTGCATTTTCCTCCCCAGCTATCACCAATAACCTATCTACAAGTTTCCTGACATCATCAACCCACACAAATTCTTTAGGCAGAGTATTGTATTGTTTGATTCCACTGCCAGTCTTGATCTGTGACCATATGGGCTTGATTAAATTGTTGTATTTTGCTCCACTGCTAGACTTGACTCTTTTTTGTGTGGGATCATTGTTCTGGTATAGAGCATCTGATTTTATTAATATTTCTTTGTAATGTTCATAATCTTGATCTGTATAGCTGCCAGGCCTTTTCCTAGTCATCAGTTCCCACAATCCAGGTGTGCCGGGGTACTTAACAAAAGCACCTTTTTCTCCGAGACGAGATTCTGAATAAACAATCAGATCATCCCCCATAAAAGTTACTCTGAAATTACCGATTCTATGTATGATGCTGCCATCAAGCTCTGTGTCGGCATATAAGCCAAAAACCTCATCTTTGTTGTCTTTAGGTGTGGTTAAATATTTTTGAGCAAGAAGACCCAATTCAATAGGATCCTGACTAGCCTCAATTCTTCTAGGAGCAACAGGACTAGGTGTATGAATACTGGAAAGTGGGGTGAATGGATAATCTAATATGTTCCTTGCAGCTACAGGCACAAGCTCTGTGATCAAATCTTGATTTTGCTCTGTAATAGTTTTGATATTCTTACCTAAATTATTAATAGCATCAATGACAGGCTGTTCTGTTTGCTTGTGTTTTTCATAAATTCCCCGGTTCTCTGATTTCCATCCCTTAAATCTTTTTACAAGATAATCTCTTAACTTAAGATCATCAATGACTGGTCGTTTCATGGTTGTTTATTTATGTCTCAACGTCTAGAAAATCGTTGATTTTATTTCTGTATTTGCCAGTATTAGGTGTTCTTGTCATATCAATTGTGACAAACCCATAACTGTCCTGATTCCAGCAGCTACTGCAAAACTTGGAAAAATCATTGTAGCTCAAGTCCCCACCTACATATTCATCATGTATGTGTTTGAGGTTGGTATGATCTTGATGAAACACACATATAAAATTGCTGTTGTCTCGGATCAGCTGCTTGGGTATTTTAGAAAAAGTCTGTGCCAGGTAGAAGCAGTCAATGTTCTTGTGTCGGCCCTGTGTAAAGAAATTTCTAACCTTGTTTTGATTATCCAGTATAATGTCATCAAACACAACAACAGAATTATCGAGACATTCATCAAGTGGCTTAACATCCGGTTCAAAAGTGGCAATATCCAATCCATCATATAGCTTCATCAGCTGCTGATATTTTAATTGTTCCAAGCTCTTTGAGAAAACATACAAGTGCCTGTTTTTCCAGTCTAACCAGTTGGGTGCCAATAAAAAATTATCAACCATTAGAGTAGTTTTACCACAAGCAGATGGCCCAACAATAAGACACCTAATATTATCAGGCAGCAATTTTCCATTTCTCTTATTCTGCTGTTCAGGTTCTGGCAGCCTTTTTATAACATCCCAGGTGCTCATATTATTATTTTGTCTGCATCGATCCAGCTGTTTTCCGGATGACCCAGCCATTTGACAAATAACTTGTTGCCTTTTCTGCGGATGATTTTTTCTATGAGATATGTGTCAGGCTGTTTAGTTTTGCTGAGCTCTTGTTCATAGAATCTGCCTTTGAGAATTTCTCCTCGGTGATCTTTTATTATATATGTGTTAAGGGTCCCGGGTTTAACTTGAACCACTGTAAATAATTCAGTGCTCCAGTTTCTCGTAAAGCCTCTCTTGAATAAGTGCTTATATTTGCTGATTCTTACTTGATCACCCACCCTGTATTTGGCCTTTCTTGTTGTTGGCTGGTATCTAGGATAATAAACAGTACTGATCAATTTTTGCTCATCAGATGAAGTTACTTCAGATGGTTTCATGTTGATTGTGGAATGGACAGAGTTGTTATATTTATGTAGAAGTTCTGGAAGAATATTAATCCATTTATAATTACCTTGGAGTGTAAATTGTTTATACATAAGATTTTTTAGGGTTCTGTTGAATCTCTCTACAATTGAGGCTTTGAGATCACTGTAACTCGAGTAATGTTTTATTGACTGGCTTTTAATAAATTGTTGGAACACTGAATTATAAAATTCTTTGCCATTATCTGTTTGCAAATAGCGCGGTGATCTTCCTGAATGATTGATGATTGTCCTGAGGGCTTCTGTAACACATTTTCCAGTCTTGGATTTGAGTGGCACAGCCCAGGCAAATTTTGAAAATGCATCTATTACAGTGAGTAGATACTTGTAGCCCTTGTTGATTTTGTCTAAGTTTTTCAACTGCCCACTTGCCATCTCAATCAAGTCGCTCTGCCATAAATCATCTATGCCTTTTGTGACTACTGGCAGTCTCTTATAATTATGTCGGGCCTGTCTGTGTAATTCATCAACAATAATTTGTCTAGACATAATATGTAAACAAGAATATTGCAACTATGGGGTGTTCAGCAGCTGAGACTACAGGATTTTCTAAATACAGTTTGTCCCCTATTTGTATTTTAAATTCCAGAGAGCCATCATCTTCAGTATAAGCTGTTTCTAATGTATTGGGGTCTGTAAAATCCTCCAACTCTACACTGGTGATTTTTGGTTTGTTGTCAGCATTTGTTATTGATAAGGTAGGGTAGTGGTGTGACTGTGGCTGATGCCAATATTTGATCTTGATTGGTCTCAATGTGCCTCCAACAAAAAATTGATAATAAAATTGTGCAGGGGACAGCATATATATTTTGCCGCCTGGTGTAAATGGAGAATCATATTCTTTGTTGGGGACGCTGTACAATTCAAGAATTACTGAATGTTTTGGATTCTCGATTATGCCTGTTATTTCTTTTTCTGCTGTAAGCAATCTACTTGTTACAGATTCAAGGTGCTCATTGATGGTCCTAACAACATCATCATGGCCTGGCTTGATTTTTATGTCCACAACAAGTTTCTTGTATTGTTGCACAATCTCTTGAAGCTGGGTGGCAAAAACAGACAAAGCATTTGCTTGATTGGATTCCATGGTCCCTAGCTGTTGCTTGATATTAGCTACAATTTGTTGCAAATTTTCAATAACTGCCAATTTTGAATTTTGAGCAGTAAGATCATGGACCTGTCTTCTGATATCCTCAAGCAGGGCATGCAGTTCATTAATATGTTGATTAGTTGGTAGAGTGGCTACTGTCTGAGTAAGTTGTTTGATCTCTCCTTGGATATTCTTGATATCTTCCGATTTCAATATGCGATTCACTGCTCTCTTAATATTTTTAAGTTCCTGTGATGTGGGAAGATTTGATACTGTATTTTGCAAAAATTCAAGTGCCAATTTTACATTGTTTAATTCAGAAGCATCAGCCACATTTTGCATAGCATTTTGGAGCAGGGCTATATCTGCCTGAGAGGGTGTTGATTGCTGTAAAATTTCAAGTTTTGTTTGGATATCATCGATCAAGTGATGAAAATGAGATAGCTCAGATTCAGTGTTGAGGTTTTCAAGCTTTGTGATCTGTTGCTGGACACTGACAAGTGTATCTACAATCCCAGGCAATCTGGATTCTAGTACATTTGCCAAATCACTTTGCACTGCTGCTATTGTACCTTCAAGATGGGTTATCGTACTTTGAATTTTTCCAAAATCTTCATATGTTTCAAGTTGCAGCTTAATGTTTGCAACACTCCGAGTTATTGCACTCAAAGCATCAGAAGATGGCAAGTTGTTCATAAAATTTTCAAGTGTCTCAATTTTTTCTTTAACCTCGGCTATGGCATTGTGCAGAGGGTCCAGATTAGGTATCTGGAGTGACTGAATCTGTTCTTTTAGAGTGGAAATTACTAGATCAAAATCTTCTTGTGATTTTATGCTTTTGACAATTGTTTGGAGCTGTGCCTGGACATTATTTATCTGCTCTTCCAATTGTTGTTTCAATTGCTCAGAGTTGGTGGCCTGGGTCTTAAATTTGGCTTGAAGAGCTGCTACAGCTTCTTCTAAACTTTGAAAATTATCCAATGTGGCCAGGTCAGTATATTTTTGAAGCAATAACTTGAGTTCGGAATCAATTTTAAGAAGAGGGTCCATGCATTGTGATTGTAAATTTGTAATTTCTAATTGAAGACTGGCATTCAGTGTGGTTTGTAAAGCTTGTAAATCACTTCTCAATTTCTTGACTCTGACATCAAGCATAAGAATCTCATCACTGTGATCTTCATGTCTTGTGTGGCCAAATATATCATTAGGCATTTTCTTTTACTGGTTATTTATTATTGAATATCTGATTCTTAATTCTATAAAAAAGGGTATAAGCTTGTCATATGATCCCGGGACCTCAATATATAAGCAGTCACCAGCAGAAACCGTATATACAGTGCCAGAAATCATGTTTGAGTGCTTGATTCTATAAATATTTCTCCCTACTGAAATCTTGACATCACCCTCAGGGGTTGTAATAAATTGCAATTGCCCACCTACAGGTAATTGGTAGTGATTTAAATTATTGTTAAATATGTACAATATTTTGCCTGTTTCTTCATCATTATCTGTAAGTATGCTGTTCAGATGAATAATTAACAAGCCACTCAGTTTAGACAGCATATCAGGAGAGGCTTGCGGTGTTGGCAGGTCAATAATAGCCTGTTTTTTGAACCCAAATAAGTTCATAGGCATGTTTATTTATTTCAAATCATGCTCTGGAATTGGGCATTGTTTCCCATTTTTCAAATCACAATGCCCCCAAGGTAGAGTATGTATGTTACATGACAAAATGCATCTCTTGTCATCATGTGGGTCCAGAGCCACTTTTGTTACAATATTTGAAGTCAATAAGTGATTCTCACTCTGAATTCTATTTTCTGATGTTCTAATTGAATTCTGTGATTTGATGCAATTTTTATAATCTTCAAATACAAGCTCTTTTTCCACAGTCACTCTGCCAATGCCCTTGGCTTTTTTGACAACAGCACTACATGTTTTAAAACTGTACATCTTGGCACTTAACCCAGCAAATTCCACAATAACATCACCAAGTGTCTCATCTTTTAACTTGCCAGGCACCTTTTTGTTGTGGTGTTGTTGAATCTTTGTATGTTCACTGGTATCAAAATATTGAAACAATTCAGGCTGTGACATATCTTGATAAACATCTTCTGTTTGAATTTCAAGAATAAAACTATCCGTGTCCATGTACAATAATTTTACACGATCACCATAAAAAGGTTTCAGCACATCATAATATAATATTAACATATGTAATTTGGACGATTCCAATATCACAGCCCCTTCATAAATAGGTTTATCAAATTTGATTTTTGTTTTCATCATGTTGAAAAGTGCCATGTGCTCATCATAAATTCTTCTGTAATTGAAGTTGGGCTTTGCAACCAATTTTTTGCTCAGGCTGGGGTCAGTAATTATTTTAACATCGGTATGTTTCCTGACATTTTCAATAGTTTTGCCATACACAGAATTCACCATCAATTTAAACAAGCCCTTATCAAATTCGCTTTTTGCAGATGTTCGAAGCTCCGTATTTGTATCAATATAAGGTTTCAACCATCTTGAGTGCCTGAACCTCAAAACTTTGCCAACTTTGGTCACTTGAACACCATGTTTCATCAGGAACTGTAGGTTTTTGTAATATATGACATAGCCTTGTTTCGGCTCCAGAGTCGTCATGAGCTTCCTCTGTTTAGAGCCAGGTGAGCACTGAACCTCGGGAATTGGGGGCAGATCAGAAAATTTGTTGTGTAAATGATCTGGAAACATCAGATCAGTCTCTAAGAAGAGGCCATATTCACTGTCATCAAAATCCTGAAGATCTTCAATATTGAAATCTTCGACCCACTCAAGCCCTGCATATGGCAATTTATCCATCATAGCGTGACCATAGAGGTTGTTTGCATCTCCATACAGTATATAATTTGATGGCCGTGTTGGATCATAATCAGGCATGTATTTGTTATTTGCTCTGGCATATCTCTGGGAACATTGCACCATCCCCCCTCTTATACATTCCTCCATAAACAGATACTTTTCTTGATCGTGGATCAGATCCAATGGCTTTTTGGTGTTGAAAAACATTGCAGCCCATGCTAGGCCCGGGGCACTGTAAAAATATATTGGATCCAGTCCATAATTTTGCATAGAAGATTTTCTGAATGCCTGCATTATATCAGCTGAGAGGGTCACATCAAGTTTCAAATAAGCCATGTGATAATCACCAAATGTCTTGCATTTTAAACTCTTCCACATCAACTGAGCATGGTGATAATCTTCATCAGTAATTCCAGATCCTCTGATTTTGCTGTAAAACTCTTCTTGTGGTGGCAGGGAACACTCATCAAATTTAGAAAAATCTGTGACATAGTCATATGGATATACACCCTTCCGCCTAATTAATTTCAGCTCCTGATCTGGAAACGAGGCACGTGTGATTTTCAAGTCATCATCAGATAATTGAGAGGCCAGTGTAGCCAGGCTAGCAGGTAAAAATCTGTAAGAATCAAGAAATCTTAATTGAATAGGAACACCATCAACTTTAATTATCTTGCTAATAGATATATATTTTTCATCATTTTCAGCTAAAATGTTTAAATTCTGCTTGTCAAACCCCTCGTACCTGATCAGATGATGGAAATCATAATTGGATGCTCCATGGCAAAATATGGGGATAAATCTTGGTCTCTTGATCTTAATATTACAGCTATTACACAGGGCCTGTTTATATCGACCATCTGTATGAGAATGGTGTTTCACCTTGATATTTGTATCTGAAAATTCACAATCACATACCGGGCATTTTTCTGCATTGTTGAAATCTTCAATCTGTTCCTCTGTTAAAGGCAACATAGGCTTTGATTTTAATAAGATGTTAGATGCTATGTCACGGCACTCATTTTCTATTCTATGTTTAAATTCTTTGATGGCATTTGGTCCCACGTATAAGTATGGCTCACTAGCTACACCATCCCGTATAACCACACAACAAAAGCTGGAAGGTTCATGTAGCTGGTATGGTGTAATTGATGATTCTTCTGGATCTGGGCTACAGAATGCAAGAGATTTGAGATTCGATTCGAAATCACAGACAATATATGCTGGGTGTTCCAACAAGGCTTCATACTTTTTGAATTCTGCTTTTTCACTTGGATTGGGCATCACCATATGAACAGGTTTATGGTTGCCACAGTATTTCAGATGCTCAATTAACTTGTTTTTAGCAATTTCTGCATTCTCTTCCCGAACCCCCTTCACCATTTTTTGACCATCAAATACAGTTAAACATCTTCTGCACAACTTAAATATTGTATGAGTTTTGTCTAGTTGTGTTCTCACTAAAGCTTCAAGATTATGTATCAGAGTGTAATGGTATGTATCATCCCCTTCAATTAAGAGCAGATCAATCGGAATAGCAGATTCATCATCAATTGTACTGATTCTGAGAGGTGCTATCGGACAATTGCCAGTGGAACAAATAAATACATTAATAGATAATTGTTTGCCATTGATGTGCTTGGCTCTTTTTTCAAATTTATCAATATTCTGAACTGACATTGGATATTCCAAACCCTCCATTACATCGTCAAAAAGATGTTCATGTTGTTTGTAATAAGTTATTCTCTGAGGATCCTTTGAAACTGGATACAAAGCAGCTAATATACACCACAAAAAGCATTTCTGGTCGGCATTTTTTATATTGACCACGGCTCTTTTGTTTTTGATATTGGCAGGCAATGGTACATAAGTAGATCCTTGTAAAGGAGTGAATTCAGAAATATTAACATATAACTTGTGTGATGAACCGCATAGGCTCCATCCTGACTCTTTTGCTGCAAATTCAGAGTGTTTGATGTTCAGTTGATTTATCAAGCTGCTTATTATTGTGTCTGAATTTGCATTTGAATATACAGGTACAGTTTCTGTTATGTGGGGCTGTGTAAATTTTGTGCCATTTGGTTTCTTATATTGTACAAACAATTTGAGGGATAGCTTATAAGAGCCATTTTGTGCATTAAGAATTGCCTGCAGATCAGAATTTATACTGTTCAAGAAATTCTTAATGCCGCATCTTGGCTCTGATACAAACTGGTAATCCCTAAGTTGGGCATTAAAACTGCTATGTATGGGTGGTTCATAGCGTGGCTGCTTTGCAGGTCCAGCATTAACAGGTGTTTCATGCTTCCTTTTCAGACCAGATGTGGATGGTTGTGGGGGCAATGTTGATGACTGTACATAAGAATTACACTTATGCCATTTGTAATATGCCTTGCTTAATATTTTATGGCATCTTGGACATATTTTCATGGCCTTTCTGCATTTCTTAGAGTTACAAATACGGCAATGTCTAGCCCAATGAGAACTAGATATATTTTTATTACACCGATTGCAATATTTTTGTTTTGGCATTTTTTCTTGTAGTTTATTATATAAGATTTTCTGGGCTTCAATTCCAAACTTTATACTTAATAAAAATATCAGTTGGGTTCAGCAGTTAATGGCTGAGCTGGTGCTTTTATACCCAAACAACAGCAGTAACTAGGTTTTGGTGATAGTTTTGCTGTTATACAACACACAAACCTCAACTGTTTATCAGCTAGCAGTGAATATCTTATGTGTGGGCAGTTGCATATATTTCAATCTTATATCAGGACTCGAACCCAAAGCCTCTGATTACAATGCCACAATATTAATACGTCTCCAAATAGAATATGCCCATATTTTACTGGGTTCTGAGACCCTTATGCAGACAAAATTGGATTTTGAACTGCCATAATATTTTCTAAGTCTTTGCCTAGGCTCATATTATCTGAACAGAATTGCTTTTAGCATGAGGGGGGTACAGTTCATTGCCACTGTGTGAAAATATGTATCTTTATCTCAATAATCTTTGTTACACTTTTACATGTTGTCTTGCATGACTAGGAATTTGTTACACTTTTTCCCCTGTCGTGCTGAAAGATTAATGACCCCTTCAGTGAATCATACAGAAAAATCATTAATGCCCCCTTCTAGCGTGTCTCTTGCGTGCCGGCAAAGCACGCAAACAATTAACTATGCTTACCCGCTCTTCTCCTATTGTATTGAGGAGGTGGTTATAAAACATGAAAAAATAAGAAAATTCAGTTTTTTGTACAATATATTATTGTAAAACACTTTTTACCAGGTTTTCAGATCTGGGAGTTGTATATCAACTATTCTCAAAATCCCACTTGTGGACATATTATTTTGCCACATGTTTTCAATCTTAAATATTATATGAGGACTCGAACCCGGAGCCCCTTGTTTACAAGACAACAATATTAACATTTTGCCATCAGGAGAGGCTTTACATTTTATCAGGACTCAAACCCGAGCCTTTTGCTTACAAAGCAACAATATTAACATTTTGCCATCAGGAGAGGCTTCACATTTTATCAGGACTCAAACCCAGAGGCCTCCTGATTGCAAGACAATAAAAACCATAGGGCTATGCACCACACTCCACTGGGCCTCAGAACCCAGTAACTATAAGCTTTATATTAATATACATGGCAGAATCAATCTGAGCTACACTAAAATTCAATTCCTGGGATTTTGACAGAAAAACACACTATAAGCAATAAGATCATATGGGAACTTGGCATAATTTTAAGTATAAGCAAATCTGTCTGAGAAGCTTTCACCCTTTCTACACTAGAATTCAAAATTCTTAAAATTAAGAGCATGTCACACTAGAAGAATTGGGGTATAGGCCCCTCTTGGCATTGTCTTAAGTATGGGTAAATCTATCTGTTGAGCCCTCGCCTTTTCTACACTAGAAATTCAGAATTTCTTAAAAATCAGAGCATATCACACCTGAAGAATTGGGGTATAGGCCTCTCTTGGCTTTGTTTTAAGTGTAAGCAAATCTGATTGTTCAATCAAATAGCCTCGCCTTTTCTACACTTAAAAGTTGCGCTGTCCGTACCGTAAACCCCACTACTTGTGTACTATAGTCACGTGATTTTAGTACAAGGATCTGTGAAGGAATAGTCTCTGCATTGTTGCTGATATTTTTAAACGAAAATAGATTTAATGTCTGAGCATTAATCAGTATGTGTAGTTTAGGCTAAGGCTGTGCGATATCAATTTATCGATATCAAAGTTCGCTATCTCGTGGATATATCGAGTACAGAAAACATCGACATCGAGTTTAAGCCTACATTGCAAACAACAACAACAATAATAATAATAATAATAATAATAATAATAATAAAAGTAAAAAAATAAAAATACCGTATTGACTAAAAATGCTTAAGTATGCACAAACTATCCTAACAAATCCACCTTGAAAGCCTTAGTTCGTTACAAAACAAGTACCTAAAGAATATACAAGCAGTGCCGAATCTACAAATTTTGGGACCTCACAAAAAATGTTAATAAAGGCCTCTTTTATGTAAAATATAATTATTTGAGGAAGGAAATTTAGCATCTCATTTCTGCCACTTTTGTCTAATCGCGACGATAAGTGATGATAGTTTGAAATTGATGAAGGAACACTCATAAGAAACACCTATGCCAAGCCGGGATTCGAACCCGTTACCCCCTGACCACTCCGATATTTCTCTGGAGCTCTAGTTAGAATTGCACTTCTCATACAATTTTACAAAATCGTGTAGGCTACAGATGAAACTTTTGATAAGTAACTTTTGAGAGCTGTTTGAAGAGACAACGATTCAGCTGGAAATGATTGACCATCTGTTTAATAATATTTCTGTAATTGCTGCTTTTGCTATCAGTTCGTCGTGTATTGTGTTTGGTATGCAGTGGTGATCACAGGAAAGACAATCCGGTTTGAGAGCCTCCAAAGCAAATAGTAATTTCGTTCCATCCACGGGTTTTTCGTCGAAAACTACTGCGTGTTAGACAACTTGAATCACAAATCCTTTCACCTAATAAGTATATAGGCTCTGTCAGAAAGTTACAAAGTACAGACTTGAAGTATGGTCTTGGCGGAAGTGATGTCACCTAGCACAGTTCGAAAGCGCCATGAACAGAAGCACGCAAGTGCAGATGGTTGGTGGTTTCCGCACTCGTTGTTCATTTGTTTATAATCACGGAGGTAGAAAGCCAGCGACACAGGTAGATAGATATACGTTATGGGCCAGCAAGTTGTTGGTTATAGTTCTTCTAATGTGTGGAAATGTATGTGTACGAACATTTGAAAATGCTATGTGATTTCTAAGGTGAAAAATAAGTGTTTAAAACGCGAGGAAAACAACGAGTACTCAGTTTTATCTACTGATCGTATTTGGCGCTGCAGTCGAAGTACAATTCGAAAGACGTGTACTTCCAGTCCACGACTTGAAGACCATGCTCGGAGGATGCTCACTTCAAGTACGGTCTTGCACCTTTCGGACACGGCCTTAGATGGCCTTTGCTTCGGCGGTGGACAAATTACTACGTCTATTGTTTTGCATACACATATTTGAGTATGTAAAGGTCATGGCAATGGCCCCCTAAAGGCTTGTTAATCCCCAGCCCCCTCTACACTGCGGGGTTTGGCTTTTTATAACTGTCTACAAAGTCATCAAAATCCTAGGCCTACATATATCACAACTTGTTGAACGCTTGAGATATCAGTATGCATTCTTCCCTACTTTTCATAACCATACCCAACAAACAAGCAACAAAGAAACAAGAGCTTTAATTGTTGAGCATTTCTTGCTTGGGCTACACGACGTAACGTGATTCACCCGCGCGGAGTGAAAGTTTTACGTGACGGTAACTGATGCGCCAGTCTTCCGGGGTCGCCACTGGACAATGGGTGTTCGCTCTTGTGTAAACCAATTTCCTTTTGAAGAAAACCCCCTCCCGCTCTTTACTTTTTCTTTCCGAATGACTCAACACTGGGATTAGCTGGCATTGGAACCAGTCTTGAACTCACCTGGTAAGAAAAGATAGAATAATAAAAAAAAAAAAACCTTGTTCCAGACCAGATTGCTTCAGGCATTCAATTTAACTTTTCAATCAAGTGGTGTACGATTAACAGGTAGAACGAGTGGAGGTGGTGGAATTCTTCTAGCCTTCACCTCGCGTTCACAATTGCCTTATATTATGTCTAAGTACGTACGAGTGTTTGACCTTGCATACCTGACGGATCACGCGGATAACGAATTCTGTACGGTAAGATGCATAAGTATTACCGGACAAATTGCTCATTGCAGCGTTCACTCGCTGTCTTTCACGTCATGAAGATGTTCAGAAAAACTACGCCAGGATATTTGCGTGGGCAGGGTGGCTATACTAGAAACTCCTTTCCACGAAACTGTTTTTTCTTTTATACCTTTCACCCGAGCGCGTTAAGTGCTGGACTCGGATTTTCCACCAACGGCCTCTGGTTTGTGGGTATGGGTGCTTTTCTTCATGAGTGTCAGCCAATCAAAATGCGTCCTCATCGTAGCGATTAGTCAAGAGTAACAGCAAAGCAACACTAAATATCAAGAATATTAGAATTGATTCATATGGTTTATTTTACTTCACTTTTCTGCCACTTTTGGATAATCGCGAATATGAGGATGGTGGATGATATGAAATTGATGAAGTGACTCACAAAGAGCGCCCAGGCCGGGATTCGAACCTGGGACCTCTGACGTCGTAGCGCGCTGTGCTAACCACTCCGCAATATAATAATTTATACATAGTATCGCAGTGCAACACCCACAAACTTTGATAGAGTAAAACGAAAAACGATCAATTTCATCCTGTATGTATGCAGGCAGCCATGATGAACAGGTTCACGGTTGCCATTGGCAATTATACTTTTTGTCGGAAAACATCAATTTTATTTAAATGCCAGGACAGACTGTGCAACCAATAAATGGAAGGACCGTATGCTGAAAAGGGAATACCTTTGAACAAGCCATTTTTAATGCAAAAAAATGAAATTGGATGCGCTACATATGTATGGATGTTGGTTCATGAATGAATGAAGGGGGAAGGGTTAGGGTTGAACCCTGCAACTTTGTACTGGTGTGTCTGCTGTGCCGGACGTGATGTTATCACGGCTTGTTATCGCTGTTAATATGTTTTTCGACAGAGAAATTAAATGACAGTGACAACCTTGAATTTGAACCGCATAACTGCATAAAAACAAGACTCGTATCGCCCAAATGAGCCCTTTGAGCAAAACCTTACCAAGAATAAGTTGTTCGTCTTTGATGCCCTCTACAAGCTGTGCAAGTTTGTCGGTGTCATTCCGAGACATATTGTATGTATGCGTCACACTTTTGATGTTATTCCATTGATAGAAATTTGTTTCCGATGAAAGGAGAAAAATCGCGACGACGAGGATGAACTGATGAAATGGATGAACGGGACAAATACATGATATATCCATGCCTTGACCATGCAGGGTTATAATCTGGACCTCTCAGCTACTCGGAGACTTGTCTCCCAAGGGAGAGAGCCTTTGGACTTTCTCAGGAAGTGTCAACTTTGGTCTCAATTTAGCGTTGCTACTAATTACAACAAAATGATGACATTGTAGTTAACAACAAACTGTACAATTTCGTTTCCTAAAAGCGTACGATGTAAGAGAAAAATGAATGAAAATAGTGGTGGACAATTTGCTTGGTAATACTTATACATCCCACGGACAGTGAAAGAACTGCCAGTTCGTAATTTTGTAACGGAACGGTGAAGGTAATGTAGTGTTTGACCTTCAATTATTCCTATCTGTATTATCGACAATGTATAAACACGAATGGTACAATGTAAAACATTTATTGACTTGAAAATGTAAACTGTATGCCTACGAGTATATCTTGCGTCGTCGATAAGATAACTTGCGCACATTGTTATTCTTTCATTCAATAGTTTAGGCTGCCTATAGCTCCTGGTATTCAAATCCCATTGAGTGATGTACGTTTAACAGATACATCTAGCACTGGACAAATGTATTGATTGGTATGGTACCAAGATTAAGAAGGTTTGTTTGCCCTTGCACACTTGAAAGATGTAGTAGATATTTGCCCGTGCACACTTGGAAGTTCTTGTAGCTATGCGTGCGTGTATAATTTTTTCGGGAATTATCTCATCTCATCGTAGGTATATTGAGAAAATAGTATTTGTTACCAGTGGCGTCGTTTAGTGTATAACATATAGTTTTAGTATCCAGAGCCTACATTTCAGAAAAGAGCATAATCATTAAAAAATTCCCAAAATTATACAAAAGTTGAATTCAAATATTGCATATACAATAGAAATGTATTCTGAACTTTTAAATAAAAATACTTGAAAATAATTAGGACAAATGCAATGTTATCTCCAGTTCTACAGAAATTATTGGTTTCTTTCTTATTGCCGTTAATTTAGTATTGTTTGTTGTATGCTACATTGCTCATTGATACATGGTTAAACCAAGACATACCATTCTAAGTCAAAGTTGTAAAAATCTATTTTTCACGTTAAATTTTTAGATCTTTATTAATACTTTTCCAGAAAAGTTACTGACAAAGTAATATACAGTGTGATCGAAAAGTCCCCACACTCACTTCTTAAGAATTTATTGTGTAGAAAGTAATACACATGGGAACGAAAGGAATACATATATAAATGCTTTAGTCCTTGTACTACACAGAAAAATAAATGTAAACCAAAAGTGAGGTATACTGTTATGGCAACTGTCGGTAAAACACAAACAAGATGACATATAACTTTAAGCGCATGAGGAAAAAGTTTCCAAAACACAAACATAACGCAACACAAATAGAACATAATCACATAAACACACAATGGAGGTTATGCTGCACTCTCTATGGACATTGCAAAGTAGTGTTTGGTTTCCAGTTCATAGGAAGTGTTGAAAATGGCCGCCATGTTCCTGTAAACACATGTCTACACGCTTACACACGTTCCGCGACACCTTCCTCAATGTTTCCGCTGGAATTGCAGCAATAGTGTCAGAAATTGCTTGTCGGAGTTCATCCAATGTGCGAGGGTTGTGTGTATATACTCTTTCTTTCAGGAACCCCCAAAGAAATAAATCGGAGGACGTGAGATCGGGGGAACGAGGGGGCCACAAATTTTTGGAGATGATGCGGTTCCCGAAAGACTCGCGCAACATAGCCATTGTGTCATTTGCAGTATGGCACGTTGCCCCATCTTGTTGGAACCAACATTCACGCTCATCCTCTTCCAACATAGCCACGAATTGTTGCACCAAATCCCTGTACACATCGCCATCCACTGTGTCCTCAAAGAACAGGGGTCCAACAATCCTTCGTCGCGAAATGGCACACCAGACACCGACCTTTGCAGAATGTAGCGGTACTTCATGCAGGGCATGTGGGTTTACAGTTGCCCACATTCGGGTGTTTTGTGAGTTGATGTATCCACTGAGATGAAACCATGCTTCGTCGGTAAAAAAAGTTTTATCGAGAATGGCCACATTGTTGCGTGTGAAAGCACGGAACCACCGGCAGTACTTGACACGCTTATCTTTATCTAACGCTTTCAGCTCCTGGACGACTTTCACACGATATGGGTGAAACTTGGCTACTTTCAGTGCCTTCTGTGTGGATCCATATGATACTCCAACTTCTTGTGACAAACGTCGTATAGATTTTCTTGGAGATTGCACCATTCGCTGACTCACGTTCTCTAGGAATTCGTGTGTGACGACCTTGGGTCTTCCACTTCGTTGTCGATCATGCACTGAGCCTGTTTCACGAAATCGGCGAACAAGATCATACACTGCACTTTTTCCTGGCACCGGATCATCAGGGAATAGACGTCTCCATTTCTCCACACAACCTCTGTATGTCTTACACTCAAAATATGCTTCTAACAAAGCGATTCGCTGCGCTCGCCTAAAAGGCATTGTCGACCGACTGCACAATAATGACTCACACCACTGACTGTAATAGCAGTGCAGCTCTCCCGGGACGTTATCGCATTCTTCAAGGTCATACCAGTCACTACTAACAACGTTGCCAACTCATGTTGCCTACTGACCTCGTAGCATATTTTCAAAGTATGAGTGCGGGGACTTTTCGATCGCACTGTATTTTAAATAAGTGGTGTTTTGTTGCACTTATATTTATATACCTCACTTCGTTCGGGATTAAGTGGCAACACATATTTTTTGGTATCGCGAAATACATTTTTACTTTTTTTTCTACGATGAAATGTTGAAAAATTCACAAGACTTTGTACGACTCTGGCGTCCCTTCAATGTAGTTTGCTTGGGAGGAGGGGGATGGCAGATTGATGTTCAGGCAGGCTACACTTGACATGTCTGTACTCCTTCCCGGGAATCTCTGAAGCGGGCGAACGAAAACAAGTCTATGAGGGCTCGACCCCCACTCGTTTTCTCCCCTTCTCTGCCGTTATGCGCGGCCTTACTCCAGAGATTCCGGGGATAGAGTATACATTTCATTTCCTATCGCATTGTATGTCCGACACGAGTTATGAACATAAAGTTTATTGCAATATATTCCAACACAACTAACATGTTTTTAATGCTATCAAAATGACAAGACTGATTGGTCTGCAGAACATGAATATATCGAGCATGTATTCTCCTTTACTCTGTACCTCTCTCAACTTTCTATTGTTTGTACAGCTTGCCATAACTGATGCAGATATGAATGAACGAAACCTACCCTCTTTTCAGTCGGAGAGCCATGAAGCTACTTTCCTTCCACCTGCTTGTTCCAAACTTGCTGAGAGTTTATAAGGTAGGCGGTCCCGAAGATTCATTATATCTATTGACAACCACTCCTCGCCTCGGTTCTGCCAAACAAGCTATTCTTTCAACAGGATACCTAGGGATGAGCACTGACCTGTGCATTGCAAGAAACGCTCAAAGTCTGAATGCACATCCTTTGAGAAACCACAGCAGGAGCGCACCTCCAGTTGGGCAGCTGCTGTGTCGTGGTATGTGATGGAATTTTCCACCATCACTAGCTTTGCCAAAGAAAGACTGTCCTCATTCATTTCATAACAATGAACCCTCTACTTTATTTTATTTTATTTGTCTCTTATTTATTTGTGGCGGAGATTAAGGCTGATGCCTTTTCTTACACTGAACCGCATACAAAGGTTCATAATATAGAACATATTCATAAATTGATTCATATATAAACATTGAAAATAACGATGCCACATATACCTTTCATGTCAAACCAACCGCGGTAAAAATATGTAATTCAAAGAAATACATAAAACATTATATATACATGTACACACACACACACACACACACACACACACACACACACACACACACACACACACACACACACACACACACATACATAGGTTTATATACATAACAGGCCACTACAAATATTTATTAAACATGTATTAATTACTTGACAAAAAAAAAATCAGTCCATTAAACTTTCTCTTAATCTTCTTTTGAAGATACCTATGGAAATTGATTTTCTCATTTCATGTGAAAGTGCATTTCAGTCCGTAACCACTCATACAGTAAAAGAGTTACTAAAAAAGTCAGTTTTATGAGTTTTAATTGTTAGAAGATTGGAACTTTCGGATCTTGTGTATGATAACTCTGGGTTTTTTCTAAGGGAAGCAATCTGTCGGTGAGATATAAAGGACTTCCTGTATGAAGTAACTTATATAGCAACACTAGTTTTCTGTATTCCTCCGTCTTTCTTTCATTTTAATCCAGCCTAATTTATTATAATATTCAGTTAAGTGGTCATACTTCTTAAGGTTAAATATATATCTTATGCATTAGTTCTGAATTTTTTGAATTCTCATTGCCAGCATTTCATTACAATCAGTATATACACTATCGCAATAGTCAAGATGTGAGAGGATAAAAGCTTGTACAAGTCGTTCTTTAATAACCGGCGGAAGAATTTTTTTTGATTTCTATAATAGATGTAAGGAGGCATAAGCTTTTTTACATATTGTGTTCAGATCAGGTCAGGTTTGTATCTATAATCACCCATAGATTATTTACAGATTTAGAAAATGGTATGCATGCACCGTTTAGTTGTACAGTTGGCATATGAGCCGAATTTATACGTGCTAAGAGCTGACGTGATCTAATTAATATGCATTGTGATTTATTGGAATTTATATACAACCCATGACGGGCAGCCAAATTATTAATATTTGACAGTTCCATGTTAATCAACTCAATTCCACGTGATAAATTCGACAATGAACTTGATATATAACACTGAAAATCATCAGCATACATATGATGTGTAAGATTTCTTATGGTTCTTGTTATATCGTTTACATACATTGAAAATAAAAATAGACCCAATACACTACTATAGTTAATGAGTCTTCTTAGGTTTCGACTAATATTAGTTGAAATTGTAGTCTACTCATATTAATCGAATGATTAGTTCACTACTTCTACAAATATTTAGTCGACTAATTATCATTAGTGGATGTTTTTTCGATGGTTTTATTAATCGACTAACGCTCATCAGTACCTAAAGACAGACCTACCTCAGCTACAACGAGGAAAGTGGATCCCACTTTAAACTGTAAATCTATATATCCTTAACTATAGTAGTACGTGATATAATAGGATAATGAATTTTCGCAGATGACGTAGCGGAAAAGCACAATGGGCTTCGGTAATAGTTAACGCACTTTAATTTGAAGCACGCGGTATTAATGAACGCAATTTATGAAAACAATTAAGATTCTTAAAAGAAGCGTTTCTTAAACGTGAAACCGCTCATATCTTTTATTTTTCACGGGAATGCAGAAAGATACTACTTTTTTCGGTTTTAAGTATGTTTGTATGTTTTGAAATCAAAATGAATTTAGAAAAACTGTGTTGCTGTAGCAGATGTTAAGATATCCTGAGAACAGTGTGTTTTATGTTGTAAGCATGCACTGCGTACACAAGGGTTGTAATTGGACAAAAGAGATAGTGGGAATTTACCTCATTGGAGCAGGTTGCAACATGCAAGTCGTTCATAAAACACTCCGAATTCCAGATAACGATTCATGCGCGATGAATAGTTAAGATTATGCCTGTTTATAATTAGGCTCTCGGTACACACACTCGCGCTCTCAGCGTCTAAAATAAATACACAACGTTGCTTGTAATTATACTTGCCCTTGTGTAATCGTGCAGCAGCTTTTAGTCGATGCAGAACTATGTTTAGAAAGTCGAAACATGTCCGATATTTGCATCTTCTTTTATTGATGTTATCTGCCAAGGAGACATTACGTTTTACATTCCGGTTAGTGCAAGGGGAACTGTTTTTTTCTTCTGTTTCGCTTCCACTTGTTTACGTGTGTGCCACAGGCATTTGCCGATGTTTATATGCATGTGTGTGTGTTGCAATGCTGATTCGCAGTCTTGTTACACTTTTTTTTCTCTGGGCCAATGAACTTTCAAATCGTGGTTCACGAACCACATTCGCTCTCCGCCTGAATATTCGTCACCACACAGTTGAGAGTGTTTTGTTTAGATATCTAAACTATGCAAGCAACGCGAGAGACAAGACATAATCAATAGACATGTTAAGATTTGCTATACCGTTACAAGTTGCAGATTAATTATTCTTGGTGGGTGGCAGATGCTTTTTTGTACCTGTCACCAAACCCCCCCCCCCCACACACACATGTATATATGGGAAGTGCTCGTTGCTAATATATGGAAAATAATTTATTCGTTAAAGTTATTAGCATGCAATAGCTCAAAAGTATTCACAATGTTTTCAAATATGTAGTCCAATTTATCACCTTGATGCGAAGCGAAATGACTTGCTCATGATATTGAAGCTATATATTTCAAAATCGATGAATATCACATAGTCCGAAGGTCAGCAATAGCAAATTTTTGTTTGGAATATTCACTGGTCGGCAGGACGCTTGTATATTAGGTTTTCAGCACAGAAACGTGGATGATAAAGCATCAAACACTTTTTGTTTGACGCAGTGGGTGAATTCCCGTGGTAGAATAAACACCACCATCTGTCGAACTACACACGACTTATCTAAAGTGAATAAACAAATGTTGATATCGCCATATTTACCCCTCCTTTTCCGTTCCTCTGTTTGAAGAGTAAAGGACCCATTACGTCTACTAGATTACACTGTAACCAATCTTTTATTTGTCAACTAACCACCCTACCATGTTACAGATGTGCTATCATCAAAGGCTGTGCAAATCGTATATGCCTGTGGACATGGATTCTTCTTTTGCAAACAGAGGGGGGTCAGTAGTAAGCTATGCTTGGGTAGATGAGAAATGTGGACGATCAGAATGACGAAAAAGTACCATTACTGTTGGAAGCCGGGAAATAAAGCTTACTTTACACTGGTGCAGATGGTGCCTTCTCATGGCTACAAGTATTGACGTAATCAGTTGTTTTTACACGTAATTCTTTTGATATGTTGCGTACGTCTGTACATTACATTGATGGTTTGATAAGCCACTGAAACGAATGAATTTTACTCATAATATGATACGACATACTCTCCTTTCAACTCGATACACTTTACCCAACGATGTTCTAATGGAATTATATAGTTTTAATTTTTTTATTTTTTGAGATATGCAAGATAATCGTCCACAGCATGTACTACCTCACTTTTCCCAGAAACTGTTTGTCCTGCGGAACATTTCTTGATATTTGGGAATAGATGGAGGTCGGAGGTGGCCAAATCTGAAAAGTAGGCAGGATGCTCTAACAATTCAAATTTCAGTTGATGAATTGTAGCTATTGAAGCTGTTGACGTGTGGGCATGTGAGTTGTCTTGGTGAAAGGGGAATTTATCTTGGCAACATACAGTCGCCTAAACTTGCATAATACTCGCCAGTTATTGTTTTTTTCTTTCTGCAGGTATTTGATAAAAATTATACCCTGTGCGTACGAGTATATGGAGCGTTGAAGAAAGTTTTCGGCGTTTTGGAGGATGTGTGGATAAGTCACTGGGTGTCAGAATTATGATAATAATATAATATATTTTTGTGTCTCTAAATAACAGAACTTACTTTGTGAATAGCGTGATACTTAATATAATGTTAGATATGTCTTGATAATTATCTACGTACATAGTTTCATAATGGCTTCCCTCTCAGTCCCACGAGTCATTTTCAAGTTCTTTAAGCCCAGCGCAGCAATAAGGCATTGCGTGCAGACATAAACCCCCCGCTCGACATATCGAAAGCACGCATCTTGTTTCCATAACCGTTTTACTTCTCAGATTGTCGCACGGGAGAGATTTAGGAGCGTGATCTCTCCCAGGCCCCCATTTACTGCACCTTGACGCTCGGGGGAGCCGTTTTCCTTGTGTCACTAATGCTCACTCCGTGTCACCGTCATAGTGAGGTAACAAGTTTCGTTACCTCGTGCAACAGTTTTCTCAAAAGTTCTCCCAAGCAGTGTAGCCAACCATACACTCTTATTTTGCCACTTTTTTACATAGCACGTTGCGCTACCCACTTAGCCGCCGAGCCTGTCGTTGGTTCAGTGAGTTTAGGACGTAAATTACATAGTTTCTTTAATATTTGCTGTTTCTTTCTAATTCAGTTAATACATTTATGGTAGCTCTATCAAAGAAAACCCATAATTTAGCAAATTTTCTGCTCTTTTGATTTCGGTTATCTTCACTTTTTATGTACAATGCACCGTTTTCGAGATATTCATTAAAAAAGAAAATCAAGTGAATTTTTGCAGCCATTTTCCAAGATTTCGGATTTTCCCCAAACATTTGGATGGCGGATTTTTAATATATTATTCATTGTACCATTCCGCACAATCTGGCACAAAAAAACATTAGTGTTGCAATTATTTCCGGATTAGGACATTTTGCCCCTTCGTTTCCTCTACTATTATCCACATGACGAGTGTTCCAACCGACGTAATGAAATTTCAGTGTATCTGATAAAAAGTTAGAATGGGTAACTCGTAATAATTGCAGTAATTTGTAACTACCTATGTAAAAACTTACTATTTTATCAATATTTTGGTTTAGCAAGGAAAAAGTGTGAAACTTTACCCATTCTATTATAATACGAGTGGACAAAATAATCTTTAAGAGTCGAATCAGCTAACTCCCAGAGCTGTACCCACCTAAAGACCAGTGGCGTCGCTAGGCCCTTTTGGAGGGGGCTTCAGCCCCCCAATCCCTCGATAAGCCCCCCCCCCCAATTTTTAGCTATTATTACATACAGTATTGCGAGAAAACATATTTGAACAATTGTTAATGCAGGAACATACATACCTCTAGATACATATTCTGGGAAAGACTCGTTTCGTTGTGACAGTTTTTTTTTAAACCACGATCTTACATCTGACACGTCGTGTCTTTAGCTGGCAACAGTGCAAACGATCGCCGTCATTTGTTCTATTTTCACAACGGTTGCTACGCGAGAAAACGGTAGTGGTGCGTTTTGTGTTACGGAGTTTGTGATATTGTGTGTTCGTTATCAAAGCTTTTTGTGACATTTACTGTTGTTCATACAACAAGGTAAAGGTAAAGTGTTCCCCTGTGCATAGCACCACGCCATGAAGGCGTATAGGGGGTGTGGGGGTAACGCCCCACACTTTCTTGATCCGGTCGTGAGTGGGGGTGATGTGATCAGCATCACGCCCCTGACCGCCTTTACCCCCCAGGGTTTCCCCCAGGTACCCATGTTATTCGACGCTGGTTGTTCATACAACAATGGACAAATTTATTATTCGAAGTAAGCGCCTGAAATCGAAAATCGGAAAAGGAAGATTGTCACGAATTGTGTGTGGATTGTGTTATTGATACTTTTGCAAGAAATTCGAACCGCAGAGTGCAGCTGATACATAAAGACATAGTTCACCAGCATTAGAAAAAGAGAACAAGAATATCCATCTGTTTTCATAAAAATTAATGCAGTAAGTCTATGTTAGTTTTAATTCCTTATGCTTGTTATATATTATTGTCTTATTAATCACTTTGCTATTTTCAAACATTAAAAATATTTACAATAGTAGTAAGTCATGTATCTGGTTGTAGCCCCCCCAAAGCAGATGGCCTAGCGACGCCACTGCTAAAGACAGTGACCTCTTGTAGTCAAACAGGTAATTTGGCTTACCCCTGGCCCCCTGTTTGTGCTACAAGCGGCAACCTTAGAATTCCTCCTCCCCGAAGTGGCCAGCAAGGAAACCATAATTTGTCAAAATAATCCTTCTGGCATGTGAATGGGCGCCAGGAGATAGCTTGGCTTGGGCTATGCAATAGCATTTATGGTTTACTGTACCATACCTCAATGAATGAGTGGTTAGCCGGGGTCCTGGGTTCGAATCCCAGCCTGGGCATGAGTGATTTTTGTGAGTGTCCCTTCATCAATTTCATCATATCATCACTCATTCTCATCTTCGCGATCAGTCAAATGTGACAGAAAAGCTAAATAGACGAAATCAATCAATCAGTCTTTATATGTGTAATTGTAATCGTGCCTGTTAGTATTTTCATTATGTTACGTCGTTTTTCTTAACTTCAGACTAATCAGGACGATGAGGATGATTGATGATGAGAGTAAATTGGACTCTGATGGCACGCACCAAAATTCTAACCTGGCGATTTAGTGGCTTATTTCTACGGTGAGCAACACTGCTCCTAAAAGTAACTGTCGTCACGCACATCAAAAGAAGCGAATGGGAGAGTGAAGCAATTGGCTAGACGTGGCATGCATGCACCCTTCGCGATGGAAAAAGTTGATTTCCCACCACGTGGGCACCGAGCATCAGATAACTATAAACAGAACAGCTTATGAGTTAACACTTTGCATTATGTGCTGTTGTAAATGGTACGATGTCCGATATTAGCATTTTTTTCCCGCATCGAATTCTTGTTCACATCTAACTTCATTGTTCTCGTTGTAAGTGTATTTCACTTGAATGTGCAACGTGAGATTAATTGTAGGTTACTTACGTGCTGGTTATTGCGTTTTAGTGTTTGTGCAAGGTGTATTGTGCGAATTAAGCTTTTTTGTGGGGGGCAACCCATAGATTTCGCGTATAAGCAGAACATGAATACGTTTTGTATAAACTGGTAAATGAATAGTGATGATGTCAGTGGTTTGCCCAAAATTTTCGAAAAGTGGGGTTAACGTATACTTTTTTGGTAGGTAGTCCTCATTTTGCCATATTTTCCTGCCTTTGACGTTCTTTTTATAGGAATACTGGAACAAAGGAAGCAGGTTATGACGTTCTCTCTCTCTCTCTCCCTCTTTTTCTCTCTCTCTCTCCTCCCGCTCTCTCTCTCTTTTCTTTCTTTCCTTTTGCTTTCCTTTCCTTCTTCCCTTCCTTCCTTTTGCTTTCCTTTCCTTCTTCCCTTCCTTTCTTTTGCTTTCCTTTCCTCCTTCCCTTCCTTTCTTTTGCTTTCCTTTCCTTCTTCCCTTCCTTCCTTTTGCTTTCCTTTCCTTCTTCCCTTCCTTTCTTTTGCTTTCCTTTCCTTCTTCCCTTCATTCGTTTTTCTTTCCTTTCCTTCTTCCCTTCCTTCCTTTTGCTTTCCTATCCTTCTTCCCTTCCTTTCTCTTGCTTTCCTTTCCTTCTTCCCTTCCTTTCTTTTGCTTTTCTTTCCTTCTTCCCTTCCTTTCTTTTGCTTTCCTTTCCTTCTTCCCTTCAGTTTTTATTTCCATTCCTTCTTTCCTTCCTTCTGTTTCTCTTTCCTTTCCTTCTTCCCTTCCTTCCTTCTTTAATTATTTCTCTCTCTTACTTTCCTTCTTTCCTCTACCCCACCCCATTGGACACGTCAGTGGCTGTGGTACACCCAACAACAAAAGTAATAGTAGCTGAATTGTCCATCACCTTTATTCAGTCTGTTTTCTACGGTATATGATAATCATGAATTGAAATAGAAACATCCATAAGCGGAGGATAATATCTGTTTCGCATTAACATAATTCCATTACATAAAACAACACAGGATGTGGAATGAAAAGAATGATATTTGCAATGGACAATTTGCCCACTATTATTTTTGTCGTTGGATGGACCTAGTCCTGATCCTCGGGCACTAAAACTTCACAAACAGGCAGGCAAGAAAAAGTAATAAAATTGGGGAGAAAAGGCAATATACACTGACAAATATAATAGGCACGAATTATAATGTGTATAAAAATCGTATAGTTCAAAATATATGATCTAAAATTTAATACATAATACTTTTATACATAGACAACCGTAATTTCATAATGTAGGGAGAAAATTGCATACACATTTTTTTTCATTAACAAACACACATACGTACTACGAAAATTGGCAACTATGTCAAGGAGCTTTGGAAACATATTATAAGTTATAGCCGTCAAGGGAGGCGCAGTAAAACAAAGCACGCTTTTCACACATTAGTTTGGCACTCCATTTGGACATTTTAGGTACTAATAAACACTGATCGTGAAAATAGGCAATTTTGGGCAGAAGAGTTTTTTCATGTAATGTTTGTAGGACGATGAAAACCGGAAGGCTACGATCTGTGCAGTGGCGCAGGAACGGAGGGAGGGGGGGTGTACAGGAGACATTGTATACCTTCAATTTTTAGGAAGGCGTACAGTAGCTATCCCATGAAAATTTGACAAATGCTAATAGTAATAGTTGAATTAGATTTTAATATTATAAATCGTGTTTTTTTCACCCAGGTTATCACCAAGAACACACAATTCGCATTGGGAAATATTTATATTAGAATAAAATTCTGGCCTATTTTCAATATACTGGTTTTGTGTAAGATGTTTCGAGAACCTTACTTTTCGAAACATTTAAAGGTAGAGAACACGCTCTAGTCTCTTTTGAAATGAAAAATCAAGTGAACGGGAATGCGCTCCCTAGGTTCAATTTGTTCCAAGGTTATTTCAGTTATTCGAAAAAGAGTAATTTTCAAAATGTACATAGCATTTTGCTAGCAGAAGCATACAGATTTCGCAAATTCTTTGAAAGTCATTCTCAAAAACGTCCCTCACTACTGAATCTCTGCAAGGTGTAAAATTAAAGTACATGTCCTTGCATAAATCAAACGTCAGTTGATCACACATACATTATCTTAATAACAATGTTACAAGTATGCAACATGCTTCACAAGATCACAGAATACAAACCTGTCAGTTCAAATCTGGTCTTGCTTCATAGAACATTTAGCCATCTTTAATCTCGACGCAAGGGAACAAAAATAGACATTTAGAGCAAAATCTGGCCTCTTGTAATGTTTATAAATATTGAATATGTTTGCCAGACAGGTCCTACTTTCGTCGTGGCTATTTGCCAGTAAAGTTTCAGTTACAACTAATTTTTTTCTGCTTGTTGCAGAGCCATCTCGTGTACAACTTTGCAAGCAACATGACACGAAGGATTATTTGTCAGTCAAGGACTGCAACTTTCAAATACCTTCCGTTCTTCGGTACAGAAATATTGCTGCTGAAGGAATGAACGCCGTGATGTTTGACAAACGTTGCAGTCCGTCTTATTGTGCAATGCTTCGAGTGAGGGATCCGTGAAGTTGGTTGTAATTCGGCCGTTTCGAGTGGTTTTACTGTCGGCTGGAAACTGTGTGAAGGTCGTACGCACGAGAACTGCGGCGGTCGATCCAGCGGAACGTTTCATCTGCATGGAAATTGGTTTGTCGCCTGGCTTTACGCGCATGACTTGAAACGTCCTAAACACAATTGCTGGATTGTAATTGGAAAATCTGCCTTGCTAAAATTGTGAATTAACGGAAACCGAAATATGCTGGTGGTTCAGACGCTGAGCGACACGGGTTCGATTTCCGAGGGGCGACGGAAATTCACGAATAATTACCAGAACGAAGACACTGTATGGCCGACTTATCCTTCTATTCCATGTTTTTTCGTTGCTTTTCGTCCACTTTTGACCAATCGCGGTGATGAGGATGAATTGTTGGGTAGCCCGATGGCATAGTGACAATGTCGTCGCCTCATAATCAAAGTGATATAGCCGACCGGCTGGCTTTGGAGTCGACGGAGCGCGCTCACCAGCTAATACAACAATCACATTCAAGGCACAGTGTTGCCACATCTACTCTCCAGCTGCGAAAGGAGAAAGGTCTCCACATTGAAGTTGGAAGCAACAAATTGACACGACAGCAACAGCGTAACCGCAATCATGTGACTGAGACCACGTGGAGTAGACGAGCAGAATGACAGCTGCGCCCATTGGCTGAAGTTTTAGTGTGATTGGGCGAAAACAACTCGCCCGCTGTTTAACCCCACTCGCGTTCGTGGCGGCGGCTTTAAGTTCTTGGACGTTAAGTAAACGCGCGCACTATTCCCGGTGGAGATACATTGTGGTTTGAATTATTACATTTTAATCTGTAGGTCCAGTGTGTGTAGCATTTCTATTCATAAGGTGGGGCAAGAATAAACTTTTTAAAAAAAGTCAAAGAGAATGAATGATGATTAGATGAAATTACACAAAAGACAGTCGCGTCCAAGTTCTAATCCTAGAATACACCAACTGAGTCTCTAGGACTAACAGCGTAGTTGCTAACGCTGAATTCTTGTAATGAAGGTGTCCAGGCTGCAGTGAAGGGACTTCGCACTGATTCGGATCCCACTTTAAACTGTCAATTGATTCCTCATTATCCTATCCGAGCATAAAATCGACGTAAAACAAATTTTTTAAAGAGAAGGTGATGGAAAGAGAGATTTAGTGATATATATATATATATATATATATATATATATATAGAGAGAGAGAGAGAGAGAGAGATGTCGAACAAGGAATTGAGTGAAGTAGGCACAGGAAGAAATATTGAAGGAACGAAGAAGGGGAGAGAGAGAGAGAGAGAGAGAGAGAGAGAGAGATGTCAAAAGACATATCTCTCTTTTGTCTTTCTCTCTATATATCTAAAGGAAGGGAAGGTCTTTCTTTCTTTTTTCTAGAGAGAGAGTCTTCTTTTTCCTTCTCTTGAAAGAGAGCTCTCTCTCTCTCTCTCTCTCTCTCTCTCTCTCTCTCTCTCTCTCTCTATATATATATATATATATATATATATATATATATATATATGTATATATATATATGTATATATATATATATATATATGTATATATATATATGTATATATATATATATATATATATATATATATATATATATATATATATATATATATATATCTTTCTTCTCTCTCTCTCTCTCTTTCTTCTCTCTCCCCTCTCTCGAGATTTCTTTAGAGATGTGAGATGCAAGGAAGGAAGAAGGGGACAAAAGAGAGATGAGGATAGAGAGAGAGAACACAGACTAGGACTGACGTAAGTATCCTGCACTTGTAGACACCAGCGTGCGCTCCATACTGTGCGAGCATCCCGCCTGCACACTGTATATCAAGGCCAGTGATCAACGGAACAGGAGTGGGAGAGTCACTTGCGTTTACGTCAATTGCCACACTGTACCGTCACTCACGGATCAGACGACGATACATTTCTGAGTTCGCGAACGCGACCGACGAAGCCTCCTGCCTCGATCACTCCCTCCTTACAACGCTACAGTCCCCCTGCTTGCTCTGCAGACGACACGTGCATACGGGAACGCCTGCACGAGGCTCTAACGCAGCCAAAATCCCAGCTTGCGGAGGATTTTAACAATTGAAGCTATACGAGTGGTTCGGCCCTTTTGAAAGGGAGAAGTATCTCCTATCCGAGACCCAGGTGTTTCTTTTCCCCCGAGCGGCGCTAACTCCAGGAGACTCGATTTGAAGCGTTCACATCGGATTGCTTGGATCTACGGGCGAAATCGGCTTCCGCTGCTGGAAGCGACGGAAAACGGGGCATTGTCTGATTTGGATCGAATTTATGTATCAATCAGGACGACGACTTAGGAGGAGTCGGATCTTGTCTGTACGATTGTCTCTTCTTCGATCGAGTGGAACAGAGCACTGTGACGTAGGAGGCAATAATCCTCCAGGGCTTTCTGCTCCGTTCGATGCTGGAGAAGAAAAGGGACTGAGTGAGATGCTTAGATCAAGAGCCCATCTGAAATTAGTCAGAGGATGTGTTTTTACTATCGCTTTTCTCCACTGCTCTGTGTGAACATTGCAAGAAACCACGTTTAAAGGACTTGTTTTGAACATGCTTGAAAAAATATGCATCGAATGCTCTGCTAAGCTTATGCCACTTGATACTTTCTCTCTCTCTGTCCCCATCAGTGGCGGCTCGTGGTGAACCAAAGTGGAGGGGCGAAAGCTCAAAAATTTGCTCTACCTGTAATGTGAGTTTAAGGGATGAATTTCGTATATAACAGCTAACGTGATAAGAAGTTGATATATTCGAATATCATGTTTTGCACGTTTGCACAAATTATGATAAATTAATAATTATTTAACAGTAATGCGAAGATTACGAAAGATGGAAGAAGAAATAGAATTCTAACAGATTTAGTCGAAGCATTTTTTAACTTAAGAGAGGGGAAATTCAGAAGAAGGGACACATTATCAGGAATTTTTTGAAACGTGCTCTATATCTAAATAATGTACTCTACGTCATTGTAATCCAAATGCACTTTCCACTAAACTCAGAAAAAAATACGACGCAAATATAAGTTCGCAAGTAACAAGAACCTGTAGCCGACTTCCGTGGCTAGCATACCACATTACAAAGCCAGGGGTCCTGGGTTCGAATCCCGGCATGGGTGTTCTTTGTGAGTGCCCCTCCATCAATTTTATTAGTTATATCATCACCCATCCTCATCGTCGTGATTACCGAAAAGTAGCAGAAAGCGAAGGTAAATAACAAAAATCAAGCAAGAATCTGTACATTTTCAGTTACCGATATTTTCTTTCCTCATTGGAAATTGCATTATTTATTGCTCTACTCTTATGTCATAAGTGAATAACATTATGGAATACAGAATGATTTTTTTCAACGGTTGGTATTTTTTCTTCTTCTGTTAACTTCATTGCTTCTGACAACTCTTCATTGTTTACCGTTCTCCGAAGAGAGAGCCAGTTTCGCCTAGGTGGTGGGTTTCGGACGACAAACCCTCCGTCCTTCCAGCCACAGATCCCGCGCGTGTTATTCCCCCAGTTCCCTCGCCTCTTACCCCTCGCGGCCGCGCCTGAGAATGCCCCACGTCTCGTAAAGTGGGAGGACGGCGCCCCACCAGATTTCTCTCGAACTTTCTTATTCCCCGCACAGTGGCGTGCAAACTTCTGAATACAGAACCGACTAAACAACTATTTATAAGCAACGGAATATTTGCAATTCAGACAATATAAAAGCTAATATATAAATGTTAATTTAATGTTTGTTCACTTGTGGTTACACACAGCAGTGCGGCGCCCGTATCGTCCTCATAAGCGGCCTCCCCTAGTCCCCATCTTTTCTTCTTTGCTTTATTCCTTTTACCTCTCTCCCCATTTTCTTCCTTTCCTTCTGTTACCTCTCCCTCTTTCTCTCTCCCCCCACCTTTTCTTCTTTCTTTCCTTCCTTTTACATCTCTTTCATTCGCCCCCAACCCTTTCATTTATTCTCTCCCCATCTATTCTTCTGTCTTTTCTTCCTTTCACTTCTTTTTCGTTCTTCCTCTCTCTCTCTGTCTCCACCTTTTCCTCCTTGTTTTCTTCCTTTTATCTATCTTTTTTTCATTCTCTCTTTCTCTTTCTAGATATACGTTGAGGTAACGGTCCCCCGTTTAGCTTCTTTCATCCTTTCAACTTTCTCTCCGTCCACACTTCTTCCTGGGTGTCTCGAGAGCAGATTTATAATAACGCCGGAATTTCGAAATGGGGGCTACACATAAAATGTATGTTTTAGTCCCTAGACTCCTATATAATTCAACAAGTACAGAGAGTGAATAAACATCTGGTAAAAAAGCAGTAGTACTATAGCTCAGGAAGTTTAATTAATCAAATCAGTACATTATCTTGGAGGATTACATGGATTTATTATACACTGTTTTTATATACATATTTACATAGCTTTTCCATATGTGCATTAACCAAATCAACAAAGGCGTACCTATGGCCTAACCATTGGTACTTTCACGAACACAGAGTAAGCCTAACCATCTCTGTGGCCTATCCTCGACTTAACGATATTCCGATCCAGTTGCGTTTCCTTACGCAGAATTTTCTTCAGTCCGCTAGTGAAAAACTAAATATGCTGACCAAGGCAGTAATTTATTTTATTAAAAACAGAAACTAAACGTAACGTTTCAACCTTCTAGCAAGGTCTTCTTCAGACTCTGTATCAAGTACAAAATACCAGTAATGATCAGTCCGATCGTTGCAACGTGTATATTGAGACCATACGAGTGTACAGCTCCAGGTGCATGCTGTTGAAACTCTATATTTCCAAACTTTCCCCTCTTTCCATTTTTCATGTGCACTAATAACGGAGTTGTCTTATGCGATCGAACCTTTTTTGAATTATCCTGTATAAATATGAGCCATGGTTATCCAGAAAGTGTTATTGGTGGAGTGGGCAACGCAACGTGTTCACTCGACAGGGATCTCGTGTCGAATCCCGGTTAAAACATTCTTCGAAAGAAATTGAAATGCATTGCTTCAATGGGACTCGGATTTACATTTTCAAATCTGGAATTACAGTGTTTGGAACGATATACACGAATTTCGTGTTACCCCCTTTTTTCTTTGCATATTTTGGGGTTTATTGCATGTATTCCGTTTACAGTATATAAAGGAGTGCCACTTCCCTGTTTTTTTTTTGTTTTTTTTTTGGGAAATAGCCCAGGAACGTTACCTATTTAAACGAATTATTCTACATATTTTGCTTCTTTCTGCATAAAAAATCCGGACCTTATTTATTATTCATGTGATGTTTTTAACCCCTTTTCTTTTGAACCTCGTGGTGCCTTTTTGTTACTCTTTGTGGCCCATTTGATTCTCTTTTAGTGTCATTTGCTTTCTGTTCCTCCTTTGGTATCAATTTTCGACGCATTGCGTACGAATTCGCCCCTTCCTTATCAAGTGCCAGCCTCTTCCGTATGATAACGGCGATTGTTTCAAAGTTAAAAAGAATTCAGTTCGCCCTTTAAAGAGATAGCAAGATGGGAAAGGGGGGTGAACAAACGCTTGCCCCAGCAATAAAGATGAGAAACGCTCTCCAAAACGCTATCCGACGGCCGCATTTTCTCTTCTAACTATTTTAATCTTCCCCCTTCCTCCTTCTCCGGGTCCTACTTGTTTTTGTCGGATTTGAACTTGGTATCATTAGGTCGGGCCTTCCGAAAGATAAAGTGCGGGGTCAGAAATTGGCTTCGTTACAAATGCTCGGGCCTCTTCTGGGTTGAACAGCAAGAACATTGCTGCGGATGCAATAAACGTTTTTGTTGAGAGAGAGAGAGGATTATACGAGTGATTGTGAGTTCAGGAAAACGAGAGAGAGGGAGCTTGAATGAAAAACGGATATTGAAGAGAGTAACAAATGTGACATACAAAGAGTGAGGAGGAAAATAGAGCATCTGCCTGATGGAGAAGTATAGAGACAAAGGAGCAGATACATATGTAGATATAGATGTAGATGAGAGAGAGAGAAAGATATAAAGAAAATAAGAGTATGAGAATGCAGAAGGAGATTGAGAGTGAGTTGAAGAATGGAGGGGGATTGAGTGAAAAACGGATAGAAAGAGTGGGAAAGGATAAAGAGTGTGACACAGAGAAGTATGAGTTAACAGTTAACGAGGGATTGGGAAAAGGTTGAACAATGAACGAGAGGTAGAGAGTAAGTGTGAGTAATAAAGTATGAAAGAGGTTAAGAAATACAAAACTAGAAGAGAGTTTGAGCGAGGTGCAGAAATGGTAGAAATATTGAAAGCCAGTGGCAGTTGTCTATGTTCGTGTGTGTGTCTGAGAGAGAGAGAGAGAGACGTCATAAAAGTATCAATATAGGGAGAGATTAAAAAAAAGGGGGAGATAGTGAGTGATAGGATGGTGTTGACTGAGAGATTGATAGTAAGAGAGATGAGCTGAGTTTCAGTCGGCACGGATTTAAAAGCCCTTTCTGTGTTCACTGTAAGAACGAAGTTAATGGATACAAAACCACGTGTTTTCTGAGAAGTAGTTTCTGTCCTATGTGCTATTCTGTCCGCGAATATATTGGTCGTATAGCTACACAGTACATAATATAAGATCCGACATCTTCAATATAGCAGCTACATCGAGTCGCATGGCTTTTTCAAATGCACTATATTCCTACGCGCAAGATTCCGTTCATTGAAACAACAGTATCATTTCTCAGAAGCCACGTGTGTTTGTTTACATTAAATTTGTTTTTACAGCGAACGGAGGATAATTCTTTTTTCTGTCTCTCGCTCACTAGCTCTCCAATACTATGCGATGAGTACGAAACTGGACAACTACAAATAGAAGACAGTTTAATGGTCAGCAAGCAAGATGAGTTCATGTCGGAGGTAGGCCTCCCCGATGGCGCAGTGGTAGCGTGTCCCCTTGTAATCAAGGGGTCCCGGGTTCGATACCCGGTGGAGGCACAAGTGGTTCGGATCCCACTTTAAACTGTAGATCCAGTCCCGATTAGCCTTACTGTGCATAAAGTGGACTAAAAACATCAAATCAACCAACCAACCAATCATGTCGGAGGTGTATCGTAGTAATAATATTAGCCACAACCTCATAGTACGCAAGTCTCAAATATTACTTTAAATTTTCCTGTAGCTAATGTATGCTTGGCATGGGTGTGTCGGGAGGGAATCGAGCGGGTCTGTCGACCCCCCTTTGAAATAGGCATCGTTAATTTCAAGTTGCAAAAAGCAGAAAATTGTTATTTTTATTGTTAATAACATAAATGAAATTAATTTAGTTAGTATCCTAACAATAACCAAAGTAAAAACTGCATTAGATCGAAAAAGATGTAAAATAATAGAGGAACCCTGTTACATTTCCACATTCTACCATTTAATCGAAATAAATAAATGGTGCCATTGTTTTCAAAATTCCAAGAAATTTAGTTTTACGTCAGAACATAAATCTGATGAGTAAAATGTCCCCCTAACGTTTACAACCTTTTCTTGAATTAGAACACCATTAAGCCTTGTTTCCATGATTATGAAAAACTAAATATGCTGACCAAGGCAGTAATTTATTTTATTAAAAACATAAACTAAACGTAACGTTTCAACCTTCTAGCAAGGTCTTCTTCAGAATCTGTATCAAATACAAATGTCTTGATACAGAGTCAGAAGAAGACCTTGCTAGAAGGTTGAAACGTTACGTTTAGTTTATGTTTTTAATAAAATAAATTACTGCCTTGGTCAGCATATTTAGTTTTTCTTGAATTAGGTATGCAAAAATTAATAATAATACAATGATTGTGCACTAACTGTATGAAATGTAAAAAAAAATTATACAACAGTTATACATCTGTTGGATCGAGTACTAAAGTCTCCCCATTTATATAATAATAATTTGGTGTATTTTTACTAGTTTATAATATTTATTAGTGCGTAATAACAATTATATATTTAATTTTTATCTATTTTTCATTATTATTCTTATTTTTTCAAATATCTGGTGACGCCCATGATGTTTAGAAGGGAAAATGATGTTTTAACCCAAGGGCGCCCGCAAGGGGGGGGGCGCACTTGCCCCCACCTGAGATTTATGGAAGCAGTTAATGGAATTCGAATGATGATATTTTAGAACAAAATACAGGGTTAGCCTAAAAGAAATATACACTTTGAAAGTTTTACAGAAAGAAGAGTTTTAATAATAGGGCTGAAATACTTACATGGTTTGAAGAGTACGTCCTGAAGTGTACATGGCTAAGTACTTCATGTGGCCCTTTTGTAAGCCGACAGATATCAATGCTATACCCAAGGACGTTTCTCCTTGCACAGATAACCAGTTTTCTTAAATTTCTTGCTCCAATAGTAAATGGACTGCCTTGTGGGTGGTTGTTGGCCATAACATGTACTAAAACGACACTGTGCTACAGTAACAGATTTGTTTTTGCAAATTCAGCGCGCACAAAGCCTTTTCTACCTGGCCAACGGCCATATTGCTCAACTCACGTCAAGGGTGCTCACGTGATGCTGACGTCACGAAGACAAACGAAAAGCGCAGGTCGTAAACTTGAAGACTTTCTCTATGCAACGGTACTAAATGCTTTCTGATGTAACAAACAAATTTACAAAGCGTTTAAACTGTCTATTTCTTTTAGGGTAACCCTGTATATTGTTTTCTGTGAGTTACAGATCACACGCTACAGCAATTATTATTATTATTTCAAGTAGGGTTACATTAACACTGATTTAACTTTAAAAGAAACTGCTTTTTTATCCTGCAAGAATTAATGTTGAGTATACAGTTATGCAAAATATATGCAGAATATGGAAATTTCATATGTATGTAATTTACAGGAGCGTATATTCTAGGCTATCTGCGAAGCTTGGAGTCTAGAGAATAAAGTACAGAAGAAAAATTGATCAGAAATTGTAAACAAAATTATTCATATCAGTGAGATGATGGTGATTCTGGAGTTGGCAACCTGACTTCTTATGAGGTGGCAACCTGATTCCGTATGAGTTGGCAACCTGATTTCCTATGAGTTGGTGAACTTATTTCTGTTCATAGCCTAGGACCACGTGACAGTGAGATAGCCCAGATCTTGAACTCAATATACGCCACTGGTAATTTAGGGAAAAACATAAGTAGTAGTAGTAATAATAATAATAACAAAAGTAATAGTAATAATATTAATAACAAAGCAATAGGCTGTCAATAATAATGATAGTTTCTGACTCTGGCCCCCCTGAGAAAAAATCCTACGGGCGCTCTTGTTTTGAACACTTTCTGCTGAAAGAATTGTAGTGTTCTGCTCTGCTCTCCACAAGAAGTCATCTTACCAAGGTGACTTCTGTAGCTAGCTGTTAGGATTTTCTCGTTGATTATTTTTTTCTAAATTTTCTTTTATTTTTAAATACATGACACTACAGGCAAATACCAAATTATAGTGTCCCACATATTATATTAAGTCTAACCAATATATTAGAGAAATGAAGAGAACATACAAATTAAAAAACGTAGAAATAGTACAAAAAAACTATTAGAAAAATGGCAAAACTAACAATAGTATTTACGCTCTCATTGGTGTAGCTTTCACCTTTTACATATCTTTAAGGTAAGTTTGAACTCCAGTTTTGAAATTATGTATGCTGTCTTTTGATTTTTGCAGTTTCTTTAATAACTTGCACATTTCCCGAGCGGCAAATAAACTGAGAGGAAACTGCAACAGAATGAGGATCGTTTAGAATCACCCGTACAGAGAGAGAGAGTATGGGGCGAATTTTTAAAGAGGAAAATCTCTCTTGCTGTCAATTTGCCAATATCTGCAAACGTGCGCAAACCGCAATGAGGTCGCGGTCTCTTTGCGCCCCTGCAGGCGATTGCGCAAAAATAAATTTGCAAGTGGCAGAGGCGGAGGGGAGGATAACAGTTGGCGTTCAGTTGTGAACTAGCATCCACGGAATTTTTCAGAATTCTCTGGCTAAAAAAAAGGTCTACAATTAATCGATACATGAAGAACTTGTTTTTTTTTCTTACCTAATTTATTCTAGATACATTTAATCATTCTATGACACTACGTAAGACTTATTATTTTCTCTCTCTCTCTTTTTTGGTCTTGTTACAACATGCCACTATAAAATTTTCGTAACAAAAACATTATGCGGCTTATATGGCCGAGTGAGTTGATTTATTCCCTCTCCTCTTTCGATTTGGTCTTTTTCTTTCGCTTCTCTTTATCTCTATTTCTTTTGCTTCATACTCTCTCTTACTTTTTTGTTTCTCTCCCTCTCTCCTTTCGGTTCTTTCTGTCTTACTTTTTTGGTTCTCTCTCTTTTTGTGTCTGTCTTTCTCACCGTTCTTTCTCTATTTCTTTCAGGTCTTTCTCTCTCCCTCTCTTCCTTTTTTGGTGCTCTCCCTTTTTTTATATTTCTACTTCTCCGTCTCTCTTTCTTTCCATGTTATTTCTCTATTTCACTAGTTTCTTTGTCTTTCACTCCTCTCTTTCGTTTTGGTTCTCTCTCACTCTCTCATCACTTTATACCCCGGAAGTTCATTTTTCCTCCCCGTTCGTAAGGAGAGACAAGAAGTCTCTCTGAAAGAGAAATAGAAAAGGGGGACGAGAGAGAACGGTAGGTTTGAGGGGACAGCATCCCCCTCCTTCCTTCTCTCTCTCTCGACGGGAGGTATAACTTGACAAGTTTAAAAACAAGACGCTGCAATCCATTGTTTGCGCACCTCACATCACATTTCCCCACTCCATTGTCTGCGGCGACGTTCATTCGCAGTGTTCCAAACTGGAGGGAGCTGAATCCTCTGAGAATTTTCAACGAAATTTGAATGTGAAAGGCATGAATTAGTATCCCGTCACCTACGCTACCTATTGATTGCGCTAAATTCTAAATACATTTTGATATTTTCCCTTTAAACCTTAAATGAATTGAGTTATATTAGGGATATTTTTTACCAGCATAAGAAATGTATGAAATAAAACGATAGAAAAATGAAAAATATATAAACGATAGAACTGAGGTCACCTAAATGTTTTCCAGTTCTCCTTCAGATTCACTCTCCCACTCATCCGAGTCTGTGTCTACCGATGAATCTGTGTCCGTGTCTGAATCGGCTTCACCAAGTCTAATTCAGTTCATCTACACGCTCGTCCATAAGTCCATCTCTTTTAAAGTAAGAATCTTGCAGCCAAGAGTAAAGAGCATGGACATTCAATGCTTTAGAAAAGAACACAGGCAAGCGTGTTATCAGATTGCTTTCTCGTAGTGATTGTTGTACGATAAACAAACGAACCACCACCCCACTCGGTTAAAAAAAAAAAAAAAAAAAAAACTGGCCACTGCTCGATGTCGCATTCAGAAAATGAAGTCATTCGCCCAGTAGTTTCTCTTCGGTATAAACCTTAACGCACGTGCGTAATACTACAGTTTACGATCGGCGCACCGCACGCATTTTCAAAGGCCGGATTAAATACAATGAACCACTGATATAATAGGAGCCTGCATGCACCGTCACGCTAAACAGTGAAAATTGTTTGTCATATTTGTTTTAGTTTAATTTTGCTGAGTTGGCACCACTGGTACTCTCAACGCCAGACCAGTGAGTAGAAGAGTGGTGGGGAGGATGACGTAATACGAAGTGCTCCGCAGCGATCTGCGCATATCGGGACTTTACTTGTCAGGCTATAAGAGAAAGAGTTGTTTGCCACCACTCACGATCTCGCCTGGATATGCGTGTTCCTTTGTAAACGTCTCTATATAATCTGTTCAGGTTCAAGTCGAACGGACGAAAAGAATATATCCATCAGTTGCTTGTGCCAGAGCCAACGAGACACTCGGAGATAAAATGATGGATGCAGGAACCAACCTCTGCAGTGGTTGGTTCACTTGCCTCTACGTGGCAGGCCCGTGTTTTGAACACGAGTGAACTTAGCCCGCAATATACCTTACGTATCAGAGCTTAGGTTTAAAGACAGTTGTGAAATGAAAAAAGAGAAGGAAATATGAAAATTTTGTCTGGCATGTATCCTAAAACATTATGCAACGCGTGTATTCGTTGTGCCTTGTGGGTTGACTACGTGCAAGCCTGGGGTGGAAGAATTCACATTTTTCATGACTTTTGCTCATCACTACACCTTATGTCTTTTTATCACGAAAACAGATCTTTGTAGGACGTTGACAGGTTATTTGGGACAAAGTGCTGAGACTGCAACACTCGCCTGTTGTCATCATCACTTCCGGTGTAAAAACGAAAAGCCAGGAAACTCCGTGCAGATCAGTTGTAAAGATGAGAATCGACACCCAAAAGCGCGCGAGTAAGAAAAGAGAGGGAGGAGAACAGTAACGAAAGAAAAAAAAACACAAGTTTACAGCAATTCTCTGGGAAGATGGCGGGATCGTAAATCGCGCTGCTTTCGAATTCAAGCCCTGGATTACGCGACAGGGTTCCTCCGCCCCTGGAGGCGGGAGAAAGGGGGGGGGGTAGAAATCGAAAGGGATCCAGCGTTCCTCGTGCTCTTGGCATTACGTCAACCTGAAACGGGGTCATTTTACATTTTATTGCTTTTCTCACCAGATGGAAACACGCGAGGGTAACCATTTTCCTGAATAAAGGAAAGGCGTTCCTTTTTTTCTACTTTTTCTTCTTCTGTGCTTCCTTGCTCCTTTCGCCTTCTGCATTTTGAACGGAAGGATCGAGGGAAAGAAGACGCCGAGAATCGTTGACCTCTTGATGGGCTTAGGAGCAGGATTTGCCTCCTACGTTAGCCAAAACAAGTCTCGGCAACCTGTCCGTTTGCGCCATCTCTGCAACGTGAAAATTCGACCTTCACCTCAACACCGCCATCAACGCCGTAATATTGTAATCTAAGGGTTACGGGTTATATCTCTGGATGCCTGATTTGCTTTCAGAAGCACGGCAACAGTAGAAGAGGATCTTGTCTCGGTTTCGTTTCGTGTTAAAATGTCTCAATTCCCAATCTGCTTTCGATTTAAAATGTCCCTTTTGTGGTCTCATTTCGAGTTTAAGAGTCTCATTTCAAGTTAGAGTATATCTCGTTTCCAGTTTGCTCTCGAGCTAAAATGTATCTCGTTTCCAGTTTGCTCTCGAGCTAAAATGTATCCTTTCCAGTTTGCTCTCGAGCTAAAATGTATCTCGTTTCCCCAGTTTGCTCTCGAGCTAAAATGTATATCGTTTCCAGTTTGCTCTCAAGCTAAAATGTATATCGTTTCCAGTTTGCTCTCGAGCTAAAATGTATCTCCTTTCGAGTTTGCTCTCGAGCTAAAATGTATCTCCTTTCCAGTTTGCTCTCGAGCTAAAATGTATCTCCTTTCCAGTTTGCTCTCGAACTAAAATGTATCACGTTTCCAGTTGGCTCTCGAGCTAAAATGTATCTCGTTTCCAGTTTGCTCTCGAGCTAAAATGTATCTCCTTTCCAGTTTGCTCTCTATCTAAAATGTATGTCGTTTCCTCAGTTTGCTCTCGAGCTAAAATGTATCTCGTTTCCCCAGTTTGCTCTCGAGCTAAAATGTATCTCGTTTCCAGTGTGCTCTCGAGCTAAAATGTATCTCGTTTCCAGTTTGCTCTCTATCTAAAATGTATGTCGTTTCCTCAGTTTGCTCTCGAGCTAAAATGTATCTCGTTTCCCCAGTTTGCTCTCGAGCTAAAATGTATCTCGTTTCCAGTTTGCTCTCGAGCTAAAATGTATCTCGTTTCCAGTTTGCTCTCGAGCTAAAATGTATCTCGTTTCCAGTTTGCTCTCTATCTAAAATGTATCTCGTTTCCTCAGTTTGCTCTCGAGCTAAAATGTATCTCGTTTCCTCAGTTTGCTCTCGAGCTAAAATGTATCTCGTTTCCAGTTTGCTCTCTATCTAAAATGTATGTCGTTTCCTCAGTTTGCTCTCGAGCTAAAATGTATCTCGTTTCCAGTTTGCTCTCGAGCTAAAATGTATCTCGTTTCCCCAGTTGGCTCTCGAGCTAAAATGTATCTCGTTTCCAGTTTGCTCTCGAGCTAAAATGTATCTGGTTTCCAGTTTGCTCTCGAGCTAAAATGTATCTCGTTTCCAGTTTGCTCTCGAGCTAAAATGTATCTCGTTTCCAGTTTGCTCTCTATCTAAAATGTATGTCGTTTCCTCAGTTTGCTCTCGAGCTAAAATGTATCTCGTTTCCCCAGTTTGCTCTCGAGCTAAAATGTATCTCGTTTCCAGTTTGCTCTCTATCTAAAATGTATGTCGTTTCCTCAGTTTGCTCTCGAGCTAAACTGTATCTCGTTTCCCCAGTTTGCTCTCGAGCTAAAATGTATCTCGTTTCCAGTTTGCACTCAAGCTAAAATGTATATCGTTTCCAGTTTGCTCTCTATCTAAAATGTATGTCGTTTCCAGTTTGCTCTCTATCTAAAATGTATGTCGTTTCTTTAGTTTGCTCTGGAGCTAAAATGTATCTCGTTTCCCCAGTTTGCTCTCGAGCTAAAATGTATCTCGTGTCCTCAGTTTGCTCTCGAGCTAAAATGTATCTCGTTTCCAGTTTGCTCTCAAGCTAAAATGTATCTCGTTTCCTCAGTTTGCTCTCTATCTAAAATGTATGTCGTTTCCAGTTTGCTCTCTATCTAAAATGTATGTCGTTTCCTCAGTTTGCTCTCGAGCTAAAATGTATCTCGTTTCCCCAGTTTGCTCTCGAGCTAAAATGTATCTCGTTTCCAGTTTGCTCTCGAGCTAAAATGTATCTCGTTTCCCCAGTTTGCTCTCGAGCTAAAATGTATCTCGTTTCCAGTTTGCTCTCTATCTAAAATGTATGTCGTTTCCAGTTTGCTCTCTATATAAAATGTATGTCGTTTCCTGTTTGCTCTCGAGCTAGAATGTATCTCGTTTCCCCAGTTTGATCTCGAGCTAAAATGTATCTCGTTTCCAGTTTGCTCTCTATCTAAAATGTATGTCGTTTCCTCAGTTTGCTCTCGAGCTAAAATGTATCTCGTTTCCTCAGTTTGCTCTCTATCTAAAATGTATGTCGTTTCCTCAGTTTGCTCTCGAGCAAAACTGTATCTCGTTTCCCCAGTTTGCTCTCGAGCTAAAATGTATCTCGTTTCCAGTTTGCACTCAAGCTAAAATGTATATCGTTTCCAGTTTGCTCTCTATCTAAAATGTATGTCGTTTCCAGTTTGCTCTCTATCTAAAATGTATGTCGTTTCCTCAGTTTGCTCTCAAGCTAAAATGTATCTCGTTTCCCCAGTTTGCTCTCGAGCTAAAATGTATCTCGTTTCCAGTTTGCTCTCAAGCTAAAATGTATATCGTTTCCAGTTTGCTCTCTATCTAAAATGTATGGCGTTTCCTCAGTTTGCTCTCGAGCTAAAATGTATCTCGTTTCCTCAGTTTGCTCTCGAGCTAAAATGTATCTCGTTTCCAGTTTGATCTCAAGCTAAAATGTATCTCGTTTCCTCAGTTTGGTCTATCTAAAATGTATGTCGTTTCCAGTTTGCTCTCTATCTAAAATATATGTCGTTTCCTCAGTTTGCTCTCGAGCTAAAATGTATCTCGTTTCCCCAGTTTGCTCTCGAGCTAAAATGTATCTCGTTTCCAGTTTGCTCTCGAGCTAAAATGTATCTCGTTTCCCCAGTTTGCTCGCGAGCTAAAATGTATCTCGTTTCCAGTTTGCTCTCGAGCTAAAATGTATCTCGTTTCCAGTTTGCTCTCTATCTAAAATGTATGTCGTTTCCTCAGTTTGCTCTCGAGCTAAAATGTATCTCGTTTCCCCAGTTTGCTCTCGAGCTAAAATGTATCTCGTTTCCTCAGTTTGCTCTCTATCTAAAATGTATGTCGTTTCCTCAGTTTGCTCTCGAGCAAAACTGTATCTCGTTTCCCCAGTTTGCTCTCGAGCTAAAATGTATCTCGTTTCCAGTTTGCACTCAAGCTAAAATGTATCTCGTTTCCAGTTTGCTCTCGAGCTAAAATGTATCTCGTTTCCAGTTTGCTCTCTATCTAAAATGTATGTCGTTTCCTCAGTTTGCTCTCGAGCTAAAATGTATCTCGTTTCCCCAGTTTGCTCTCGAGCTAAAATGTATCTCGTTTCCAGTGTGCTCTCGAGCTAAAATGTATCTCGGTTCCAGTTTGCTCTCTATCTAAAATGTATGTCGTTTCCTCAGTTTGCTCTCGAGCTAAAATGTATCTCGTTTCCCCAGTTTGCTCTCGAGCTAAAATGTATCTCGTTTCCAGTTTGCTCTCTATCTAAAATGTATGTCGTTTCCTCAGTTTGCTCTCGAGCTAAAATGTATCTCGTTTCCCCAGTTTGCTCTCGAGCTAAAATGTATCTCGTTTCCAGTTTGCTCTCAAGCTAAAATGTATCTCGTTTCCAGTTTGCTCTCTATCTAAAATGTATGTCGTTTCCTCAGTTTGCTCTCGAGCTAAAATGTAACTCGTTTCCTCAGTTTGCTCTCGAGCTAAAATGTATCTCGTTTCCAGTTTGATCTCAAGCTAAAATGTATCTCGTTTCCTCAGTTTGCTCTATCTAAAATGTATGTCGCTTCCAGTTTGCTCTCTATCTAAAATATATGTCGTTTCCTCAGTTTGCTCTCGAGCTAAAATGTATCTCGTTTCCCCAGTTTGCTCTCGAGCTAAAATGTATCTCGTTTCCAGTTTGCTCTCGAGCTAAAATGTATCTCGTTTCCCCAGTTTGCTCTCGAGATAAAATGTATCTCGTTTCCAGTTTGCTCTCGAGCTAAAATGTATCTCGTTTCCAGTTTGCTCTCTATCTAAAATGTATGTCGTTTCCTCAGTTTGCTCTCGAGCTAAAATGTATCTCGTTTCCAGTTTGATCTCAAGCTAAAATGTATCTCGTTTCCTCAGTTTGCTCTATCTAAAATGTATGTCGCTTCCAGTTTGCTCTCTATCTAAAATATATGTCGTTTCCTCAGTTTGCTCTCGAGCTAAAATGTATCTCGTTTCCCCAGTTTGCTCTCGAGCTAAAATGTATCTCGTTTCCAGTTTGCTCTCGAGCTAAAATGTATCTCGTTTCCAGTTTGCTCTCAAGCTAAAATGTATCTCGTTTCCCCAGTTTGCTCTCGAGCTAAAATGTATCTCGTTTCCAGTTTGCTCTCTATCTAAAATGTATGTCGTTTCCTCAGTTTGCTCTCAAGCTAAAATGTATCTCGTTTCCCCAGTTTGCTCTCGAGCTAAGATGTATCTCGTTTCCAGTTTGCTCTCAAGCTAAAATGTATATCGTTACCAGTTTGCTCTCTATGTAAAATGTATCTCGTTTCCTCAGTTTGCTCTCGAGCTAAAATGTATCTCGTTTCCTCAGTTTGCTCTCGAGCTAAAATGTATCTCGTTTCCAGTTTGATCTCAAGCTAAAATGTATCTCGTTTCCTCAGTTTGCTCTATCTAAAATGTATGTCGTTTCCAGTTTGCTCTCTATCTTAAATATATGTCGTTTCCTCAGTTTGCTCTCGAGCTAAAATGTATCTCGTTTCCCCAGTTTGCTCTCGAGCTAAAATGTATCTCGTTTCCAGTTTGCTCTCGAGCTTAAATGTATCTCGTTTCCCCAATTTGCTCTCGAGCTAAAATGTATCTCGTTTCCAGTTTGCTCTCGAGCTAAAATGTATCTCGTTTCCAGTTTGCTCTCGAGCTAAAATGTATCTCGTTTCCAGTTTGCTCTCGAGCTAAAATGTATCTCGTTTCCAGTTTGCTCTCTATCTAAAATGTATGTCGTTTCCTCAGTTTGCTCTCGAGCTAAAATGTATCTCGTTTCCCCAGTTTGCTCTCGAGCTAAAATGTATCTCGTTTCCAGTGTGCTCTCGAGCTAAAATGTATCTCGTTTCCAGTTTGCTCTCTATCTAAAATGTATGTCGTTTCCTCAGTTTGCTCTCGAGCTAAAATGTATCTCGTTTCCCCAATTTGCTCTCGAGCTAAAATGTATCTCGTTTCCAGTTTGCTCTCGAGCTAAAATGTATCTCGTTTCCAGTTTGCTCTCGAGCTAAAATGTATCTCGTTTCCAGTTTGCTCTCGAGCTAAAATGTATCTCGTTTCCAGTTTGCTCTCTATCTAAAATGTATCTCGTTTCCAGTTTGCTCTCGAGCTAAAATGTATCTCGTTTCCCCAGTTTGCTCTCGAGCTAAAATGTATCTCGTTTCCAGTTTGCTCTCTATCTAAAATGTATGTCGTTTCCAGTTTGCTCTCTATCTAAAATGTATGTCGTTTCCTGTTTGCTCTCGAGCTAGAATGTATCTCGTTTCCCCAGTTTGATCTCGAGCTAAAATGTATCTCGTTTCCAGTTTGCTCTCGAGCTAAAATGTATCTCGTTTCCAGTTTGCTCTCTATCTAAAATGTATGTCGTTTCCTCAGTTTGCTCTCGAGCTAAAATGTATCTCGTTTCCCCAGTTTGCTCTCGAGCTAAAATGTATCTCGTTTCCAGTTTGCTCTCGAGCTAAAACGTATCTCGTTTCCAGTTTGCTCTCGAGCTAAAATGTATCTCGTTTCCCCAGTTTGTTCTCGAGCTAAAATGTATCTCGTTTCCAGTTTGCTCTCTATCTAAAATGTATGTCGTTTCCTCAGTTTGCTCTCAAGCTAAAATGTATCTCGTTTCCCCAGTTTGCTCTCGAGCTAAAATGTATCTCGTTTCCAGTTTGCTCTCAAGCTAAAATGTATATCGTTTCCAGTTTGCTCTCTATCTAAAATGTATGGCGTTTCCTCAGTTTGCTCTCGAGCTAAAATGTATCTCGTTTCCTCAGTTTGCTCTCGAGCTAAAATGTATCTCGTTTCCAGTTTGATCTCAAGCTAAAATGTATCTCGTTTCCTCAGTTTGGTCTATCTAAAATGTATGTCGTTTCCAGTTTGCTCTCTATCTAAAATATATGTCGTTTCCTCAGTTTGCTCTCGAGCTAAAATGTATCTCGTTTCCCCAGTTTGCTCTCGAGCTAAAATGTATCTCGTTTCCAGTTTGCTCTCGAGCTAAAATGTATCTCGTTTCCCCAGTTTGCTCTCGAGCTAAAATGTATCTCGTTTCCAGTTTGCTCTGGAGCTAAAATGTATGTCGTTTCCAGTTTGCTCTCGAGCTAAAATGTATCTCGTTTCCAGTTTGCTCTCGAGCTAAAATGTATCTCGTTTCCAGTTTGCTCTCTATCTAAAATGTATGTCGTTTCCTCAGTTTGCTCTCGAGCTAAAATGTATCTCGTTTCCCCAGTTTGCTCTCGAGCTAAAATGTATCTCGTTTCCAGTGTACTCTCGAGCTAAAATGTATCTCGTTTCCAGTTTGCTCTCTATCTAAAATGTATGTCGTTTCCTCAGTTTGCTCTCGAGCTAAAATGTATCTCGTTTCCCCAGTTTGCTCTCGAGCTAAAATGTATCTCGTTTCCAGTTTGCTCTCTATCTAAAATGTATGTCGTTTCCTCAGTTTGCTCTCGAGCTAAAATGTATCTCGTTTCCCCAGTTTGCTCTCGAGCTAAAATGTATCTCGTTTCCAGTTTGCTCTCTATCTAAAATGTATGTCGTTTCCTCAGTTTGCTCTCGAGCTAAAATGTATCTCGTTTCCTCAGTTTGCTCTCGAGCTAAAATGTATCTCGTTTCCAGTTTGATCTCAAGCTAAAATGTATCTCGTTTCCTCAGTTTGCTCTATCTAAAATGTATGTCGCTTCCAGTTTGCTCTCTATCTAAAATATATGTCGTTTCCTCAGTTTGCTCTCGAGCTAAAATGTATCTCGTTTCCCCAGTTTGCTCTCGAGCTAAAATGTATCTCGTTTCCAGTTTGCTCTCGAGCTAAAATGTATCTCGTTTCCCCAGTTTGCTCTCGAGATAAAATGTATCTCGTTTCCAGTTTGCTCTCGAGCTAAAATGTATCTCGTTTCCAGTTTGCTCTCTATCTAAAATGTATGTCGTTTCCTCAGTTTGCTCTCGAGCTAAAATGTATCTCGTTTCCAGTTTGATCTCAAGCTAAAATGTATCTCGTTTCCTCAGTTTGCTCTATCTAAAATGTATGTCGCTTCCAGTTTGCTCTCTATCTAAAATATATGTCGTTTCCTCAGTTTGCTCTCGAGCTAAAATGTATCTCGTTTCCCCAGTTTGCTCTCGAGCTAAAATGTATCTCGTTTCCAGTTTGCTCTCGAGCTAATATGTATCTCGTTTCCAGTTTGCTCTCAAGCTAAAATGTATCTCGTTTCCAGTTTGCTCTCTATCTAAAATGTATGTCGTTTCCTCAGTTTGCTCTCAAGCTAAAATGTATCTCGTTTCCCCAGTTTGCTCTCGAGCTAAGATGTATCTCGTTTCCAGTTTGCTCTCAAGCTAAAATGTATATCGTTACCAGTTTGCTCTCTATGTAAAATGTATGTCGTTTCCTCAGTTTGCTCTCGAGCTAAAATGTATCTCGTTTCCTCAGTTTGCTCTCGAGCTAAAATGTATCTCGTTTCCAGTTTGATCTCAAGCTAAAATGTATCTCGTTTCCTCAGTTTGCTCTATCTAAAATGTATGTCGTTTCCAGTTTGCTCTCTATCTAAAATATATGTCGTTTCCTCAGTTTGCTCTCGAGCTAAAATCTATCTCGTTTCCCCAGTTTGCTCTCGCGCTAAAATGTATCTCGTTTCCAGTTTGCTCTCGAGCTAAAATGTATCTCGTTTCCCCAATTTGCTCTCGAGCTAAAATGTATCTCGTTTCCAGTTTGCTCTCGAGCTAAAATGTATCTCGTTTCCAGTTTGCTCTCGAGCTAAAATGTATCTCGTTTCCAGTTTGCTCTCGAGCTAAAATGTATGTCGTTTCCTCAGTTTGCTCTCGAGCTAAAATGTATCTCGTTTCCCCAGTTTGCTCTCGAGCTAAAATGTATCTCGTTTCCAGTTTGCTCTCTATCTAAAATGTATGTCGTTTCCTCAGTTTGCTCTCGAGCTAAAATGTATCTCGTTTCCCCAGTTTGCTCTCGAGCTAAAATGTATCTCGTTTCCAGTTTGCTCTCTATCTAAAATGTATGTCGTTTCCTCAGTTTGCTCTCGAGCTAAAATGTATCTCGTTTCCTCAGTTTGCTCTCGAGCTAAAATGTATCTCGTTTCCTGTTTGCTCTCAAGCTAAAATGTATCTCGTTTCCAGTTTGCTCTCTATCTAAAATGTATGTCGTTTCCTCAGTTTGCTCTCGAGCTAAAATGTATCTCGTTTCCTCAGTTTGCTCTCGAGATAAAATGTATCTCGTTTCCAGTTTGCTCTCTATCTAAAATGTATGTCGTTTCCTCAGTTTGCTCTCGAGCTGAAATGTATCTCGTTTCCCCAGTTTGCTCTCGAGCTAAAATGTATGTCGTTTCCAGTTTGCTCTCTATCTAAAATGTATGTCGTTTCCAGTTTGCTCTCTATGTAAAATGTATGTCGTTTCCTCAGTTTGCTCTCGAGCTAAAATGTATCTCGTTTCCTCAGTTTGCTCTCGAGCTAAAATGTATCTCGTTTCCAGTTTGATCTCAAGCTAAAATGTATCTCGTTTCCTCAGTTTGCTCTATCTAAAATGTATGTCGCTTCCAGTTTGCTCTCTATCTCAAATATATGTCGTTTCCTCGGTTTGCTCTCGAGCTAAAATGTATCTCGTTTCCCCAGTTTGCTCTCGAGCTAAAATGTATCTCGTTTCCAGTTTGCTCTCGAGCTAAAATGTATCTCTTTTCCCCAGTTTGCTCTCGAGATAAAATGTATCTCGTTTCCAGTTTGCTCTCGAGCTAAAATGTATCTCGTTTCCAGTTTGCTCTCGAGCTAAAATGTATCTCGTTTCCAGTTTGCTCTCGAGCTAAAATGTATCTCGTTTCCAGTTTGCTCTCTATCTAAAATGTATGTCGTTTCCCCAGTTTGCTCTCGAGCTAAAATATATCTCGTTTCCCCAGTTTGCTCTCGAGCTAAAATGTATCTCGTTTCCAGTGTGCTCTCGAGCTAAAATGTATCTCGTTTCCAGTTTGCTCTCTATCTAAAATGTATGTCGTTTCCTCAGTTTGCTCTCGATCTAAAATGTATCTCGTTTCCTCAGTTTGCTCTCGAGCTAAAATGTATCTCGTTTCCAGTTTGCTCTCTATCTAAAATGTATGTCGTTTTCTCAGTTTGCTCTCGAGCTAAAATGTATCTCGTTTCCCCAGTGTGCTCTGGAGCTAAAATGTATCTCGTTTCCAGTTTGCTCTGAAGCTAAAATGTATATCGTTTCCAGTTTGCTCTCTATCTAAAATGTATGTCGTTTCCAGTTTGCTCTCTATCTAAAATGTATGTCGTTTCCTCAGTTTGCTCTCGAGCTAGAATGTATCTCGTTTCCCCAGTTTGCTCTCGAGCTAAAATGTATCTCGTTTCCAGTTTGCTCTCTATCTAAAATGTATGTCGTTTCCTCAGTTTGCTCTCGAGCTAAAATGTATCTCGTTTCCCCAGTTTGCTCTCGAGCTAAAATGTATCTCGTTTCCAGTTTGCTCTCTATCTAAAATGTATGTCGTTTCCTCAGTTTGCTCTCGAGCTAAACTGTATCTCGTTTCCCCAGTTTGCTCTCTAGCTAAAATGTATCTCGTTTCCAGTTTGCTCTCAAGCTAAAATGTATATCGTTTCCAGTTTGCTCTCTATCTAAAATGTATGTCGTTTCCAGTTTGCTCTCTATCTAAAATGTATGTCGTTTCCTCAGTTTGCTCTGGAGCTAAAATGTATCTCGTTTCCCCAGTTTGCTCTCGAGCTAAAATGTATCTTGTTTCCAGTTTGCTCTCGAGCTAAAATGTATCTCGTTTCCCCAGTTTGCTCTCGAGCTAAAATGTATCTCGTTTCCAGTTTGCTCTCGAGCTAAAATGTATCTCGTTTCCAGTTTGCTCTCGAGCTAAAATGTATCTCGTTTGCAGTTTGCTCCCTATCTAAAATGTATGTCGTTTCCTCAGTTTGCTCTCGAGCTAAAAGGTATCTCGTTTCCCCAGTTTGCTCTCGAGCTAAAATGTATCTCGTTTCCCCAGTTTGCTCTCGAGCTAAAATGTATCTCGTTTCCAGTTTGCTCTCGAGCTAAAATGTATCTCGTTTCCCCAGTTTGCTCTCGAGCTAAAATGTATCTCGTTTCCCCAGTTTGCTCTCAAGCTAAAATGTATATCGTTTCCAGTTTGCTCTCTATCTAAAATGTATGTCGTTTCCAGTTTGCTCTCTATCTAAAATGTATGTCGTTTCCTCAGTTTGCTCTCGAGCTAAAATGTATCTCGTTTCCCCAGTTTGCTCTCGAGCTAAAATGTATCTCGTTTCCAGTTTGCTCTCGAGCTAAAATGTATCTCGTTTCCAATTTGCTCTCGAGCTAAAATGTATCTCGTTTCCAGTTTGCTCTCTATCTAAAATGTATGTCGTTTCCTCAGTTTGCTCTCGAGCTAAAATGTATCTCGTTTCCCCAGTTTGCTCTCGAGCTAAAATGTATGTCGTTTCCAGTTTGCTCTCTATCTAAAATGTATGTCGTTTCCAGTTTGCTCTCGAGCTAAAATGTATCTCGTTCTTTTCGATCTTACTACGAGTTGAAATGCCTCTCACTTCAAGTCTACTTTGGAGTTAAAATGTCTGCCTTTCTCAGTCATATATCGAGTTCAAATGTCTCTGGCGGTTTGTCTCATTTCGTGTTAAAAATTCCGTTCTCGTCTCGATCACGGAAGGATTTCCGTTCTTTGTGTAGTCTTCCTTTCCTTTTCTATGTTTCCTATACCGGCCAAAATACTCTTCGCAATGTACAAAACAGAATCGTCTTACATCCGATCCCATGTAGCATCTCCAAGACTCGTATCATCCCAGATATTAGACTTTGAGGGAAAGGAGGGCGCAAATGCACTGCGATTCCCTAGACATGTCCTGGTCCCCACCAGATTGCTACGAAAAGTGAGTCTGATCCTACGTGCGCTAGTTTCGAATCCAGAACACCATCATACAATTACATGAACGTTCTCCCTGAACAGCACTGTCGAAGATACTGGCGTTATAGAGAACCACTTTCCTGCATCAGGGTCACTCAATAAATGAATTGCCCAGCAACAACGAGGAAACCGTATCCACCTTGTCAACAAGGAGTTGTCGGTGCCAATCTGAACTCGTAATTAACTTCTTTTTGGTAAGGAAAGGGAAGATAGAGGAGGAGAGGGGAATCAATCCCTACTTCTCTCTTGGTTGTTGTCGATTTCCGTAGTCCTCGGCAGTTTTCTTCGAGAGAAATCCAATCAACCCCCTTCTTCCTTTGTCTCCGTTACCTGATCCTTTCTTCTCGCCGTTTTCCGTCCTTTCTCTTCCTCTGTTTTCGCCTCGCTGTGGACGGACCTGTCTCCGGGAGACGTGGAGACAATTAGCAACCACGGAATGACAGAATCGTGGTTTATTGAGAAAACGTGTTTTCCACGTAGAAATGTTCTCTGTCCCCCCCTTTCCCCCTGCGACTCTCGCTCGGTACTAACCTCTTTCCAGCGGGAATTGGTTGGGATATCAAAAGCAAGGAACGCGGCTTTCCTGTTGACAGATGAATCGTTTGTCTTTTGTTTCTTTTAGCTTGGTTGCTGAAAGTGCAGATCAGGTCCGTATCTTCCGCTGCTCGAAGATTGCAACGTCAAGCGTACAGAATGCACGAAGAACATGCATAATTCATTCCACGATCAGATCGTAATAAATACGTCAATGAAGTGGCCGTTTGCTCAAGTTTTTATTCTTCAAGTCGTTTCGCTTAACCTAACCCTCTTGTCATTCTTTGTTCTTTCCCTATTTTCTTTGTGCTGGCTTGCCTTACTTAAAATTCATTTTGGCAAATTTTTTACCAAGCTTTATATTGTTTGAGTAGTTTATTTCCCTCTGTTCGTTAAGTATTCATGATGATCATGTTTCCAGCTTCTGTTCGTTTGTGTGTCTACGTATCAAAGTTCCCTCGTTTTTTGTTAGTTTCATGTTGACGTACAGTCACCGGCAATACAAATGGTGCACCTGGATCCTGAAATACTCGCTTCCCTGCATAACTCTACAGCAGTGATAGACGTTGCCATTGAAAATTTGCTATTAGAAGCCTCTTATCGTCGTGGAGTTAGGCAACACACACAACGCCTTGCAGAAAGCTAGTGTGTCGGGCTATAGGTGTCCCATTGTCATTGCTGGTGACTGTACAATCTTAATTAAATCTCCAATTCTTGTTTTTCTTTTTACCCATAAGATTTTTTTTAGTACTTCTTCACATGTGGTCTTTTATTTCCACAGCGTTCTCTTACGTTCCTTTTGTGCACTCTTCCGTTGGTTTTTCCTTTTGATGTTTACTCCTTTCACTTACAAGATTCCCTTTACTCTTCCATTAACGCTATTTTCCTCTGTATTGTGTCTTCCCCTAATGTACGTTTTGTTTATCTTTGCGGTTTCTTCCTCTTGTAATACATTTGAAATTTACTTTCCTCTTAATCGTCCTGTGTACCGTATCTTCCTCTAATGCAAGTTTTGTTTATCTTTTGAGCTCCTTTTCCTCTGTATTGCATTGTCTTCTAATGTTCATACGTCTTTCTTACTTTTTGGATTTCTTTTCCTCTGTCTCTTCCTCCGATGTACATATTCCTTGACTTTAGACTTCTTGTTTCTCGGCACTGCGTCATTGCGTTGCTTCGGTTATCTCTAAATCTTCTACGTGTCCCGTTCTTTCAGTCATTGATTTCTGAAAGTGCACGCCTTGTATCAGACAGCACGACAAAGTTCGAATATTTCAAGCAATCTACGCCAGAAAATGTTGAAGAAAGTGGTGATTTATTTCAGTCGGAAGCTATTCATTTAGCCTTTATTGGAGGCACGCATGTGTATTAACGAAAAAACTCGTAATTTATGAGCCGTCATTATGTGATTCAAGTTGGGTGTTGCAGAGATTCAAACTTTTCTATTTCCATTTGAAATGGAAACCTTTCGTAAAGTTCTTTGTTTTGCTCTGGGCAGTAAGTTTTGACTGGAGAATGGGGAGTTCTGAGGGTCTACTGCCGTCCCTTCTTCCCTAAAATATCGTTTTCATTTTTTGAAGTTCAAAAAGAGATGTGAATTATGCGATGCATTGAGAAACTCTTGATTTTATTCTTATGACCTTAGTTATCTGTGATGGTCAGCGAATAATCACTTTTTTTATGATTACGCTTGGGCGATGGCTTAGTGTTGACACCGGCCCTTTTTAATCAAGGTGTCCCGGATTCGATACTTGGTGGAGGTACATCGGATCTCACTTTTAACTGTAGGAATAGTCCCGATTAGCTATCGGGATCGAACCAATGTTGTCCCTTGGAAATTTACCTTTTTGGGGGGAGATATGGACCAAATTTTAGTGAAAGAGGGAAATTCGAATAAGAAATACCATAATTTCAGGAAAATTCGAATACATCAGACTCATTGTTAGTACAGATTATATTAGACTCATAATAGTTTTTTACTACTGCTTATTTACACTCTTTATCGTGCAAGCCATATGTCTTGTCTATATTTCTACTTTACGTTTCTCTCCTATATCTTTGCTTCGGTTAATAGCGACGATCGACATGCACGAAGATCTTACGAAATGGATGATGGAACAAACACAATTGTAGATCCATGCCTGACCAGGGCTCAAACCTGGGATATTTGGGGTCGTAGCGATGAGGCTGGCTACAAGCAGGTATGCGATTTAATTTGTTTCACATTTTTCATATATACACGAACATTTGCCAACGAAAATACTACTTTATTTACTACTTTATTATTATTATTATTATTATTATTGTGTGATTTCTTTAGATGAAGGACAAATTTGGGAAAAACTGAAATTTTACCCTTGGAAAGGGAAATTTTGCTTCGGAGTGTGGCAACACTGGATCGAACTCTGGACCCATTGACTACAAGGTGAGCGTTACCACGGGGAGAAAGAGGTGGATTGTCATGAAGCCACCCACGTCGGCTGTGTGGATGAAGAAGTGAATATTTCTAATATTTTTTCCCCACTAACTAAAACCAGTGTCGCGATGGTAAACAATATAGAAAAACAACCGGATCCCACCGTGACAATTGCACTAACAGGGTCCGTGGTGGTTTCATATATCAGTCTCTCTGTGACAGGATCGTTGCGTCCCCTGGCAGCGGGAATTCCCCTCGGCGGTCTTTGAGGCGTCGCTCCAAGCGTGGTGGATAGGCGCTGCGCGTTTAACATGGCAAATTCTGTTAATTCTTCTTCCTCCCTGGTGTTACATATTCATGGATACATGCGTTCCAACAGCCGCTTGGAACCTAAATAACACCGAAAAAAGGAGAGGTGGAAAGGAAGCCCCTCTTAACTGCGCACCGAGATTGCTGCATAAATGTCCATCAGCAGAGTATGTGTCATGTAACCAAATGTCCTGCAAATGGCACATCTGTGATGATGGTTATTACTACATATGCGTTAAATATGTAGAAGAAATCTGGGCAAAAATCTGATGGATCGTTTCCAGCAATTCTATAACGTGTCTACAGTAACATTGGATAGCTCTTATAATACAGTGCCTTGATTTTGTTATTGTGCCACTCGAACGCGTGCCTCTGTAGCGGCTAGAATCACTCCACTTGCCGGCGAAATAGGATATGCTTAACTGAACGAACTAAGGGATTGAATCGAAACGAAACGAGACGTGGTAGTGTGTCAGTCTTGTCTAGCTGAAAATGCACGTCTCGGTCTGTAGTCTCGAAACAGCGTGTCACCTAGCAAACTTTCACACTCGACGCTACGAACCCTCGAAAGATTAATCTTATTCTGTAACCACGCAGCACAATCGCCATTAATGGATTAACTTTACTTATATAAGCAAAATATATGGATGATCTATAAAAAACAGATAGACGTCCGAATAGTATGTCTAAAGAAGTCACGCGGCAAATCAAATGTTTCGATACCAAACTCTCGAACGTCACCGAAAACCTTGGAATAGTAAGTCTAGAAGGGTCTGGTCTTGTTCTAGTCTCGATTTTCAAAACGACGTCTCGGTACCTTTCGTAGGAGTAAGTTTAATACGTTTAATTCTGACCTAGTCAACCCATCGTAATTGTGCAAGTACACTCGTATATACACGCGCGGACTGCAGATGAGCAGTGGTACTGTAGCGTTGTAAGAAGGGAGTTAGCGAGGCAGAAGGCTTCGGCGATCGCGTTAGTGTCGTTGCAGGCGGGAAGCTCGCACTTACAGGGAGCTCTCGTTGGACTCCACACGTGACAGCCACGACTTCAAAATAGAAACGTAAGTAATTCTGTAACTAATTCATGTGAGTGACTGTTCCGTTCGAATGCCGGCCTTGGCATGGATGTTTATATGAATGTCCCTCCATCAGTTGCATCATTTCATGTCTCATCTTCATATTCGCGATTAGCCAAAAGTAGCAGAGTTTCCAAAGTAAATTGCACCAGCCCTTGAGAGCAGATAAGTATTATAGTATGTGCTGTAGTAAAGTTGCGTCCATGTATGTGTGAAATTATTATTTCTGTTGTTATTACTATTGAGATGAAAGCTGGCGGTGCTGACCTGAGTACAAGGAGTGCATAAGTATGATTTAAGTCCTGATTCGAACACCAGCACAACACAATAACACAACCTAGCACAGATAACCGCAACCTCACGTTATGAAATCTCTAAAGAAAGTGAATCGGCAACATCTCATTTACTCTACGTGGACTTGGCAAGTACTTATTAGTTTCAAAAACGGACGCTCTTGGTGGGAAAGGCTTGAGGGGAGGATTTACTGGGTTCCACGTGGACTTGGCGTATGGTGGTCAGAGAGAACTTACCTTTCGGAACTCTCTTTGAAGTAAAGTGGCTTTCGAATCAGGCCTTTAACTTTACTCCGTCGCAATCCGGTTGTGATAGTTTGTTTACTGGGAACTTGGTCGGAACATCCATCATTTAACAAGAAGCCGATTAGCAGGTTATTTACCTCACATGGCTTTAGCATCAGGAAATTTACATTTTTTTACTAAAAGAGGTCCAGAAACAACAACTTCTCTGTATGAGGTGTGATCTCAACTGCGCGCTATTGTACCCCCCTCTTTCGTGTGAAGGGCGTATGCTTGTAATAGTGAGGCGTCAGTTCATTTCCCGTTAAGGGTGTGTACAGTTCTTGTTCATCATCATGTATCGACCTACATGCACATTAGGAACTACAGACATATCTTCCTCTCCCAGCATCTCTTTATGGAACAACCCACGTGCAGTTTTCATGCTCATGCTGACGTGTTTACAGTCGTGAGAATCTGCCTTTTGTATAAGGCAGGAACAGAGCGACAAATTGCCTCTTACATAAGTAAAAAGAGGTACATATAAATGCAATCCACTGACGTATGCAGGATTTTTTTACTTTATACACATAAATATCATTTAGACTCTAGATGTATACATGAATTATAATTATTAATCCAAAACGTGACATTACTTCAGGCAGATACAACATACGATATCTTAAGTATGGTTGGGGGTAAACAAGTTTTACTTACAATTATAACACCCCACGTTGTCTACGCACATGGAGAACCTGATTATTCATCCATTCATTCCTTTATTTTGGACCTATCAACTTTAAGAACCTGATTATCCATTGTGCTTTAATACTTTTCTTCTTCTTCTTTTGTTGGCTCATACCGCCTTTAAGCGATTTCTAGCCAAAGATGCTTTGTCTTTGATCTTACTATAACTTGACAAGTTTAAAAACAAGACGCTGCAAATAGCTGTTGCGCAGCTCACACCACATTTCCCCTCTCCATTCGCCGCAGCGACGTTGGTTCGCAGTGTTGCAACCTGGAGGGAGCGGAATGGTCTGAGAATTTTCAACGAAATTTGTATTCGCTTTTTCCTGGGCTATTTTGTACCTGTCGGAGTACATAACTTCAGCTCGCCTTTCGCCAACGACTCTTTTCCTTCTTTTAAAACTTGAACTCCCCGATGGCGCAGTGGTAGCGTTGTCGCCTTGTAACCAAGAGATCCCGGGTTCGATTCCTGGTGGAGTCACATAGTGGTTCGCATCCCACTTTAAACTGTACGTCCAGTCCCGATTAGCCTTGCTGTGCATAAAGTGGACTTACAACAACAAATCAATCCAATCCAATTCTTTCAAAACTTGAGAAACCATCCATTTAGATACTCCCGTGGCGGTGCTTGTGGACTCGACAACATTATACTTAAGTTCATGTAACTCCTTCTGATTTCGAAAATATGTTGCAACATTGTAAACAATTTCTCTGGCCTGTCCTTTAAGGGGCTTTCCAGATCAGATTGTGGATTTCGTTGGACCCGGCATGATTTGATTTTTGCATTTCAAAAATATGGGGCCAAGAGTAAAGAGCAAGAACATTTCAGTGCTTTAAAAAAGAACACAGTCAAGCGTGTTATCAGATTGCCTTCTCCTAGTGATTGTTGTACGATAAACAAACACCTCACTCGGCTTTTTTTTAAAAAAACGATGCTCGATGTCGCATTCAGAAAATGAAGTCATTCGCCGCGTGCGTAATACTACACTTTACGAACCGCGCACCGCACGCATTTTCAAAGACCGGATTAAATGAAATGAACTACTGATAAACTTATATAATATAAGCAGGCACCGACAATCTACACAGTAAAAATTGTTTGTCATATTTGTTTTAGCTTAATTTTGCTGAGTTGGCACCACTTGTAGCAGTAGCGTACGCAGGATTTCATCAAGGGGGGTGTTATTTCGAAAACTTTCTACAAATTCACATTACCATTGTTTTATTATACTTTATTTAATTAATTAATAATAATAATTAATTAATTAATTAATTAATTAAAACAAAATTACATTTCTTTTGTTTCTTTGTTACAAAATAATTGTCTAGTCAACGGTTATTTGTATATGATAAGTGAGACATTTTAAGTGTGAAGAAAATCCATAAAAACAAGCAAATATATTAAATTTATTGAAATAATCGAAATATGAAACTCATTCAAGGAGACGCGCTGGTCTAGTCTGACAACTTCGTGGGATATCCGGGTTCGATTCCCGGAACTGGTTGGAATTTATCCAGCCTTGTCTCCGCACCCAGCCTCATAGCAATGGGTACCTGAGAGCAACCCTGGGGGATGAAGGCTGCCGGAGCATGGTGCTGATCACATCACCTGCAAAATAGTTCGAGATCAAGAATCTTTGGGGCCCACCACACCACTACGTGTGCCTTCATGGCACGGTGCTATATGCACGGGGGAATTTACATTACCTTTACCTATGGAACTCGCCCAGGATGATGATGAAGCGCGAGAATACATGTTGCTAAATTCCACTGAGTCTATGTGTTCGTTAAAAAGTAAGTTTATAGACATTCCAACACATTTATCACTTCTAGGTGATTCACAAAGCACTTCTTCAACATTATTTAATGATGTGGATGTAGACTCAGCATCACTTGAGAGTTCACAAGGGGATGCGAAATCAGTACAGAGAAGAACGTTTGCAATAAGGTCGGCACACAGCGACGAAGCAAGGAATTTTCACAATTCTCGCGAGAGTCACTGCGCGTCATTTTGCAAAAAAAAATTGCAAAATTGAAATTTGCTGCCGCTTAGATTGTGTTTGGAATGTTGTTTTTTTCTTCATGCTGCATGGGAATAATAATTCAAATTATTATTATTATTATTATTACTGTCGCAGATCTTTGACTGTGATAAATTAGCCATTTTTTTCTACAGCATATTCCATAATATTTCAAAAGCTCAAGGGGGGGTTTAAACCCGGTAACCCCCCCCCTTGCGTACGCCACTGACTTGTAGTCTCCAGGCCAAACCAGTACGTAGAAGAGTGGTGGGGAGGATGACGTAGGAAGTACTCCGCAGCGATCTGCGCATATCGGGACTTAACTTGTCAGGCTTTATATTCTCCATCGTCACTTTTTCAGAATTATAGACCTTTAATACTCGTCAACCATTTTACGCATGCACAACTCGCTATAAACAATAACAAAAGCACATCGCTTTGTAACATTGTTTATTCTACGCTGACCGCTGAAAGGGGGCGGGTGTAACGCGCTACGAAGCCAGTGGTCTCAGGTTCGAATTCTTGTCAATGGGGATTATAGTGGAACGACAAGCAAAAAAGTCTGCGCAGACCCGCGACTCATGTGCACCGTACTCCCGCGTGGAGGGGAGGGGCAGAGTGGAGCATGCTTCCTTATGGCCGGAGTTGAACGGAAGAAGGGGAGGATGCGCGGAGACTTTTCGCTGAAGGTTCTTTTTTTTGTTTGTGGTCGCTCTATAAAACACGTTATCCAATAACACAGGAAATTTAAAGACCGGAAAGAGAATTTTCAGTCAGAACTAAGAACAACACTGGAGAGAGGACGCCAATAAATGAAAGTGGAGGTGTTGTGGGTGGGCTGTGGCTCCAAGAATAAAACCTGTTTCCAAACGTTTGACAATTCTGGCTCGATTGTCTCAAGGAGGGGAACTAAGCATGTCTCCCCGATATAGAGGGTGTCCTAAAAGTATTTCCCTGATTACAAACTTCATTCATATCTGATATATGTAAGGTAGAGATGTGAAAGTGATCCCAAAATGTTGGAAAACTAACCAAGTATAATGGGCAACAGGAAACACATCAATAAATCTCCACGTGAGCACCCTTGGTAGCACGTAGTACATCTAGTCGATATTAAATTTCTGTCCATAAATTAGCCAAAATCACAGGAGGGATCGATGTAATGACTGTGGTTATCCGTTGTTGCAAGATCTGAGTTATGTAGACATTGTCCTTGACATAACCCCATAGAAAAAATCTAATGGGGTTATGTCAGGAGAGCGTGCAGGCCAAACTGTCGGCCCATCACGACCGATCCATCGTCCTGGAAAAGTCGTATCAAGATAGGCACGAACCGCCCGAACCCAATGAGGCGGTGCATCGTCTTGTTGAAAAATAATATCTGGGTGATACTCAAGCAACTGAGAAACAGCAAACAATTGCAACATGTCCAGATACACGCCAGATGTGATGGTGTCCTCAGCGAAAAAGAATGGTCCGATAATTTTGTCATGCAAAAGCGCACACCAAACATTAACCTTTGGGCTGTCTGGCACACTCTAGCACCTCATGAGGAGGCTCTGAACCCCAGATACGCACGTTATGTCGGTTCACTACACCTCTGTCATGAAAGGTCGCCTCGTCAGAAAAAGCAACACGTTCGAGATAGCCATCCATTATCGTCCTCAATACGTGATAACATATCGACCGCAAACTCATACCGACGCTTGACGTCATTGGGCAACAAATCCTGTACAATTTGCACTTTGTATGTACGAAACAATAAACGTTTGTGAAAAATATCATGAGAACTTTTTGGCAACTGTAATTCACGTGATGCCCTACGCACTGATTTCTTGGGACTTTGCACAAAAGACTGACTGTCTCACTGCTACCACCCTTTCAGCTGAGGTTGATGGTTGGCCACTTCTCGGTAAGTCAGCAACAGATCCTGTGGTCTTGAACTTGTCATAGCACGACTAAATGCTCTTGACATTGGGCGGCATCTTACCATCCGTTGTTTGAAAGTTCCTCTGCACTGTTATTTGTGACCGGGTCTGGTGATACAGAGGTCTCACTGAGATTTTTCCTGATTTGTGAACATTTCCGGTTTCCTGGGTACTGACACTGCTACACTACAGCCACGTTACTGAAACCTGCAACAAAAACACTTGGTTAGTTTTCCAACATTTTGGCACCACTTTCACATCTCTACCTTACATATAGCAGATATGAAGGAAGTTTGTAATCAGGGAAATACTTTTCGGATACCCTGTATTTTTGTAAAGCTGTAAACAAATATTTTAAATAGATTTGGCGATTTTGGTTTTCTGAACTTGCATTAACCAAACCCTAATCCGTCTCCCCCCCCCCAATAATTAGGCCATATGTTCCACGACCATGGATGTGGGGCAAAAACTCTCCAACCCTCCTGGGTCCTGTTAAATGTAACTTGAATGTAAGTAGATTCGTTGCACCGTCAACACCACTGTGAGTCCGCTTCAGAAAGTTAGGGGGACGGGGGACAAACCCCAACAACTGCATAAGTCATGTTCCACCTGAGCGCGCGGCGTGAATTGAACACGTGTCCCTCGGATGCACAATCTGAATCATCGCCTCCGTCACGTCATCTCTCGTGATGTAAGGTCATGACGTAGTGGGCTGTGCCTCGATGCTCTTGGTCGCAAACGGCCGAGTCGGGAAACATGAGACAGGGGGAGCTATGCCTACGTTGCCACATTGTGCACACGAGAACGTCATTCTTTACACAGTTCATGTTGGAATATTGCATTGTTTACATTTTGATTTGTGTTTCCAGCCAGGAAGATGGCTATATATTTTTCCGAGTCGATTGGGCGCGAAGGAAAAGACTGTTATTTTGAGACCAAATCCAAGAGCATCCAATAATCCTAGAATCCTTTCCTCAAATTGCCTTCTTTTCCCATCGGGGAACGTAGGATAATAATTACAGTGAAATCCAGTAGCGCCAGTGCAACGGTAGAAGAGTGCCCGCATCACACGGAACTGGATTTCCAGTAGGCATGCCCTAGTTGCCGTTGGACTGGCTACCAATTTGCTAGTTTTCGCCTCACACGATACTTACCAGCGTACTTGTCGATAGACTTTTGTTCCTATATGAGGGAAGTTGTAATGGCGGCCGCGTTAGATGTAAACAATGTATCGCTTCACATTTTTAAAAGCCGATAACTATTCAAACGAGAGGAATAATGGCGCTGCTTAAATACATACTTTACAACGTTTACTGTACACGTATGGAAGAATATTTTACTTGTTTCAAATGTAAACACCGTGCACCCAGGATAGATGGTGTAACTCAACGCGCCTTTCATGCTGTATACGTTATACATTGCTGGAGTAATACTCGCAAACCACAGACAAAAGCGCTCCTTTGCACACTCACAGATTATCTTCACATGGCGATATTGACGATATTGTCAAAGAGTGTAAGGTCAACTACTGGCTACGTATGGGTGTGTGTGTGTGTTTGTGTCGTTTCACGTAATCAGCATTCAGCCTCATCGCCTCAGTTACTATAGAAAGTTATCGTTAAATACCCCCCACAAATAATACAAGTAAGATATTTTTGGTGAAGAGTCGAAGTTAAATAACCAAAAGAAAAATACAAGTAAGATTTTTTAGGTCAATGTAGTCGACGTGAAATAACCAAATTATAAATACAAGTAAGATTTTTTTGGTAAAGATGAACGTTAAATAACCAAATTAAAACAAAAGTATTTTTGGGGGGATCAAGATAGTCTATGTTGGCTGTTCCACAGAATCCAGTCGAGGAAAGCAAGTAGCAATTAGAACATGTCCTATTCCTCCAAACCAGTCAAGCAGTCAGCCAGGCAGCCATGATTGCTACCTAGAAAGTTAGTTCAGCGCCAACTAGGGTATTCCTACTAGAAATCTAGTTCCGTGTGATAGAGGTTTTAATGTTGAATTGCACTCTTCATTTTAGTTTGGCACAGTGCGCTACGACGCCAGGGGTTCAGATTCGAATTCCAGCCTGGACATGTGTGTTCATCCACCAATTTCATCCTCATCTTCGCGATTACACCAAAGTGTCAGAAAAGCGCAGTAAAAAAGCCAACTAAATCCATTAATCATTCTGGTTTAGCCGATCTCCGTCTCGGAGTGGATACCACAGCGCGTTCCGATGCCAGGGATCTCGGTTTCGATATCTGTCTTAGATATGTGTGTGCCCATTAATCAAATTCATCATATCCATACATCCTCAGCTTAGCCAAAAGTGACAGAAAAGCGACGTGAAATAACCTAAATCGATCAGTCAACAATTTAGTTTTGACTTCTGAGTTTGGAATATATCTATATCTTGACTTCAGTGATTGGGACCTACACACAGAAAGGTAAATGCATCCATCATTTGAAACAAAAAAGAAATGCATAAAGTCTGCAGTTAGACCAAATGGTTAAGTGCATCATCGAGAAAGATGCAGGAAGATACACTAAAAACATATCAACTGATGCATTAAAGTGAATCTCGGCAGAAAGAAATACTCACTTGCATCACATGATGCACTTTCGCTTTACCTTTACAAACGATATACAAACATGCATCAAACTGTAAACCTGATTTTCGCAGATGCCATAAAACACAATTTAGTGCATCAATTCAGTTTTGTGTGCGTACAACACCTAGAGTTTCACAACACCCCATGCAATCGTGACTGTACTTCAGTTTAAGTCTTGTTGTCAACTTTTAATAAACTGGATCGATCTTGCAGTTTGAAGCGGGATCAGAACTACTGAAGAGTGCCCCTACCAGGAATCAAACACAGAACCCCATAAGGTAGCACCGTTAAGGCTAATTGCGTTGAAGCGCGTTTAGTGATCGACTCACGATATTGTCAAAGAGTGTAAGGTCAACTACTGGCTACGTATGGGTGTGTGTGTGTGTTTGTGTCGTTTCACGTAATCAGCATTCAGCCTCATCGCCTCAGTTACTATAGAAAGTTATCGTTAAATACCCCCCACAAATAATACAAGTAAGATATTTTTGGTGAAGAGTCGACGTTAAATAACCAAAAGAAAAATACAAGTAAGATTTTTTAGGTCAATGTAGTCGACGTGAAATAACCAAATTATAAATACAAGTAAGATTTTTTTGGTAAAGATGAACGTTAAATAACCAAATTAAAACAAAAGTATTTTTGTGGGGATCAAGATAGTCTATGTTAAATAACCAAATTAAAAATCCAACTATGATTTTGTTTGGTTAAGATCAGCCTTAAATAACCAAATTAAAAATATAAGTAAGAATTTTTTGGGTGAAGATAGTGGAAGTTAAAAAACGAAATTAAAATACAAGTAAGATTTTTTGGAACAAGATAGTAGATGTTAATAACAAATTAAAATACAAGTAAGATTTTTTTGGGTCAAGATAGTCGAAGTTAAATAATCAAATTAAAATACAAGTAAGAATTTTTTAGTGATGCTATGTTAAATAACCAAATTAAAATACAAGTAAGGATTTTTTAGTGAAAGTAGTCTATGTTAAATAACCAAATTAAAATACAAGTAAGATTTTTTTATTGAAATAACCAAATTAAAATACAAGTAAGATTTTTTTATTGAAATAACCAAATTAAAAATATGAGTAAGAATTTTTGGTGTGAAGATAGTCTATGTTAAATAACCAAATTAAAATACAAGTAAGATTTTTTGGGTCAAGATAGTCGAAGTTAAATAACCAAATCAAAATACAAGTAAGATTTTTTTAGTGAAGGTAGTCTATGTTAAATAACCAAATTAAAATACAACTAAGATTATTTTCGGTCCAGATAGTCGACGTTAAAGAACCAAATTAAAATGCAAGTATTAATTTTTTTTGTGTCATTGTCATATTCGGGACAATGGAACGTTTGACGATATTTCCTTTATATGTCATGGCCTTCATTTAGGATGCGAGAACCATATGCTCCTTTTTTCACGTTATAAGATATGGACGATCATTGGACAGTGAACAGCAGGATGAATGCCTGTGGATGCAAATTACATATTCTTCTTCGTGACTGGAACTAACCATTTAGAAGGAATCAGTTTATTGTTAACGTTCATGTATTGTTTTTCAGCAATGAAGCAAATCTGTAACATATCCGACTGGAAAGCCACGCGGACTAAAAAGATACATACAGTCAGGGTCAGTGTGCCGCCTGGGACAAATTAGCACACAATGTGGCGGCCTTTGGTGAGAGCGCCGTGTCAATTAACCTGGGTAAATTTGGACAATGAGGACGGCCTTTTTTATTACACGAACTTGCTGTTTGAGTCTGTAAGAAAAGCAGTGGCATTTTTCTTTTGTTTTCTTTCGTTTGTGGAATATCATATCTCATTTTTTTATTTTTTTTACGCGACGTTATTCCACTTTCGTTACTGTCTTCTTAAACCACTTTCGCCAGCGTTTATGGCTTTTTATATTGTCTCTGTGGACGCCTCTTTTCCCGAGGTCCTGTGTGAACCACGCTGTAAAGTGGGATATGCCTGAAGCAAAGGACGTGCGTAGAATCTCTGCCATTTGGAGCATTCTGAAGACTTGCCCAGGCGGGGATGATGGTCACTCTCTCCCCCTAAAAATGCAAAGAAAACATACCACTTTGGTGTCCACCTCTCTTCCACATTGCACATCCCTTATTGTGTGCAGTTTACATCCTTAACTTTCGTCATAAGCGAGAGGGTCTTATTTATATTTTTATTTTTACGTCGCCTTTCTGTCTCTTAACTCTGATCGTGACGATGAGAATTAATTATGATTGGAGTATATTCACAATAGAACACCCTTATAGAGCAACCATAAATAAATTAACCCTCGGTCAAAAGCCTTCGCTCATCTACCCCTCCTTCCGTTCAACTCAGGTCATAAGGAAGCCTGCTCCACTCTGATGCACAGGACACGCGGTTCTGCGCAGGTTCTTTTGACTGTGGTTCCACTGTATTAAGGTCGGAATTGGCCAATCAACACCTTCCGACACCGAAACGACTGTTTCAACTAGTGCGTTAAATCAATGGCTACAGATAATATCGATTGATGCACTAGAATGCATCGATTGATGCATTAAAGTGTGTTTTATGTCTTCTTCAAAGAATCAGGTTCACATTGGATGCATTTGGGTGCATTTTTGTATGTCGTGAAAGAAACACCAAAGTGTATCATTTGATTCAAGTGAGGATTCCTTTCAGTCGAGATGCACTTCAATGCATCAGTTGATGAGTTTTGATGCACCAGTGTGCATCTCTTTTGATGATGCACTTAAACGTTTCGTCTGAGCTACATAAACTCTGTAAGCACTATGTTGATTCCCCTAGTGCCCCTTACTGAAAGGGGCGTAGCCAGATTTTTTTCCTGCGAGTCGCAACCTTCGACGAAAAAAAAAGTGTTTCAAAATTATTAGCGAGAAATAATACGGAAATAACATTTGTCTCTATATCAATTGCGAGTACTGTATTCCTAAAGAACTGGTTCTGAACTTAACAACAGAAGAAAAACAAGATTTGTTTTAATCAACAAAACACGTTTTCTTAAACTTTTTTTGTTACCACCAGTAAGATTTTTGTAGCTTTTACTAAATTTGGTAATTTTGACTATATATTTTGGTAGTTGTAAACAATTGTGCACGATTACTAAAGAACAAATAGTTCAAGTGTGCAATCATTTGTTTGTTGCCAATTTAAAGAAATGTTTGCTTCCTGGAAACTACTTGTTTGGTTATTCGTAACATCATTCTCTGTGCAGAAATAAAATATAACACGTTTTGAGTTGTAAATTTTGGTTTAAAGAACAATCTCTGTGAGTGGTGGTGATAGGAAGAGTTGCAGGGCACATCGAGCTGCTAACAGTCGCTAAAACTAATTGCTAGAAGCTCTAAACTTGGCCCTCCTAACCTAACCACATGTGTATTATTAGAACTAAGCGGAATTGTAGGTTAGGAGCACCATATTTACAGCTCTTGGTTCGTTGCACTGGTAAATTCTTGCACCTCGTTGGTTTTTCTCATTGCTGGTTGCTTCCAAACTGAAATTTCGGCATGCGTTTTCATAGCATCGCTCTAGGTGCCATAGGATCTTTTAAAAACATCCTCAATGTATTTTTCTAGATAATTTGGTAAAATTTCGGTAGGGCCCGGAGCTCCGGTGCACCCATGGCAGACCACTGTAATTAGTACACGAATTTCTCACTGCTTCGAAGACTGTTTTTACGACACGAATTCATTGAATTCCACTCTGGTTGCTGGTTTCTTGAGAGAACTTTTCCAGCATCCCGCAGTGAGATGATGGGGGAAAAAATCCTGCGCCTTGGGAAACTTCCACATAGAACGTCGGCTGCAGGAAGCATCATGCGTCATAGGCCGCTGGTTTACCTCGAAAAAAAGCAGCCCCTTTCTTCTGCCGCGAACAAAGGCAGGGGGCGATTTGTGGGAGAGCTCCGAGTGCTGCGTTGCCGGCTTCATCAAAACCTCAGGTCTTTGGTTTTTGCTTTCCTTTATCACGCCCCCCCCCCCACCCCGGGTCTCCGCCTGTTTCTGCGAAAACCTGACGCATGGAGTGATTCAGTTCATTTTCGCGAACTGTTCATCGGCGAATCGATTCACTGATGAATCGTTCCAATGATCCGTTCTTGTAGTTCATGTTCGAGAAAACATAATTTTGAGGACTGTCTTTCTTCTTTCTTGTTAGCATTATGTTACTATGTTACTAACCCGCGTTTTCTTCGTTTCAGGTGAGTGTTCACGCCGTGTGTGCCAAAGAAAAATTTAGGTAAAGGTAAGTGTGTTTATTCATTATCAATTCGAACCTGTCCCCACTGCAGTGTGAAGGTTACAGTTCGCTAACGAGCCAATCAGGCTTCTCCCTAGCAGCCAGGCACGTATCTAGAAATATATTTCGTGTGTGGTGAGGGGGAAGGATCCTAACCAAGTGTCTTCAGAAACAATAATAATAATAATAGGCCTAATAAATAATAAAATAATGTTTAAATTTTAATAATTAAATTATAATCACGTTAAATTAAAATAAAATATTAATAATATATATATAATAATAATTAATATTGTATTGTTATTTTTTTCATGAGCAGGTAAAAAGGCTGTATAAGAATAGAGATACTGCATAACAGCACGTATTCATCATGTAACTTGCATGTACAGTAGGCGCCCTCTAGTTCGGGTTCGGTTGGTTCGGCCCGCCCTTATTGATTTCTTTTAAGTTTTTTTTAGTTTTGTAGGCCAATGATATCTTTTAACAGTTCGGTTTTTACTTTAGGCCATGTTGTCGACAACATCACGTTGTCGGTAAGTACTAAGCAGGTCAGATGTAGTTTGTTTTTTGTATAATTTTAATGTATGGCCGTACCGTTTATAGGATTTATTGGTCTTTTTTGCATTGCTTCGGTTCGTTCGGCCATTTTTTAGTTCGGCCTACGGTCCGGTCCCGAGGTGGCAGAAGTAGAGGGCGCCTGTACTTAAAATCGCCAAAATTTGTGTAAAACAAAAGGGCAAGGAAAATAATGTCAAGTAGGTAGAGAGTGGAATATTTATTGAATAACAAAAAGGATGTTCTATCATGTTGACAAAATGTGAAATTCATGATTAATATTTTATGCGTATTATTATAAGTAAAATCTTCTTTGGTACTGTCATTCAAAGCCGTATGATTCCAGTATAATCCTTGCCCAAGTTCAGAGGAAATGAATAACCATCGATTACACAACAAATGCTAAAGAAGTGCATTTTCATGAATTAATTTATGTACTTGGTAAATTTTTCGAGGGGGTTGGTTGAGCCCAAGACTACTAAAGTCCATTTTTTCCCACTACGAAGTGGATGTAAACAAAAGCACGTTTTCTAGAGAAAGCGAGTGCAGCCCTATTGGTGGATTCTGGCAGTAGTCCCTCCGCAGACCTTTTGCACCCTGATAGATAGTCCATTCAATGCCGTCTTGAAACTAGAGTAATACAGCATTGTATGCTGTTCAAAGCATTTACTAGCCTTATCCTTGCTTATGAATTCATAATCATTCTTTAGTAAAGCACCTACGGTGACATTCACTCATTCAAATTCCCGAAATTCCCGTTACTTGTCCGTCACTCTGTGTTGTGCAGTGTTGCAAATTCGCAAAATTAAGTAAAGTCTATAATCTGAAACACCGGACTAGACAGAATCAGAAAACATGATTTAGACTGACAGTGACACATTGGAATCTCTAGATTACACACGTGTTGATGTATATACCACAAACACGCACACACTACTTTCAACGTTTTATCTAGAATGGTAAAATCGACACACTGCAAAAGATTTTAGGGAAACCTTTGAGAAAAGCCAAAGTGCTTGGTGCAAATACAACCAGTGATGCTTAAAATCGTACGGAATGTTTCTTTAGCATTTATTAAATGATCCACCTACGCTTCCTTTTTTTTTACATCCCACATAAAACATGCTCATATATCGGGAACCTGAATTGCCCCAGCTTGTCAAAGAAAAATGCCAGATGCATACACTGGCAACTGCTTCCAAGAAGGAATTTGTAGAGGGTGGGGACACAAGCTTTTGGCGTTACAGATGGGCATATATATATATATATATATATATATATATATATATATATATATATATATATATATATATATATATATATATACGGAAAGGCTGGGGTCAGACACGCCTCTTTTCGCGACTGGCGTGGGTGTGACGTCATCGGCGGACAAAACCCAGGTGAGCCTTTTTTTTTTACCCCATACGGAAAGAAACGTGTAAAGGCTGATTGATCTGTTTTGTTCTTTTCGCTCCTTTTTTCTTGTATTTCTGTATTGTTGGGTTGTGGCCGTTTATAATGCCTTGAGTTGGGTGTTGAGACGTGATCTGCGACGAAAAGAAGGAAACAGCGAGTGATATTATATATCTGAACCGAACGCACATAACGAGACTTGTTAGTGAATTGCGATACCACTAGTCTCATTACACAGCAGGTTCCACACACTTCAATTGGGTTACAATTATTGGAATAAAAAAAACGAATATTGTAATTTATGATAAAGATTCTCACGACTAGGTATATACCGAGTTCAGTTTTGGTTAGGACGGTGGTCTGCAACAACAGAACATCTTAATAGGGTCCGTGGTAAGATATTAAAAGAGTACCACTGGCACTTTTAGGAAAAAAGCGAATCAATATACAAATTATATGCCAAGTCGCAAATTTTTTCATTGCCAAAGTTAATGTTCGACCTTGATACATTACAGAAGTCAATTGACCATGTAAGATCAGAGCTGCATATCCCCCTCTCCCCAATTTAATATCCAGTCCACCACTAAAATTTCCATACCAATTTTAGGTTCACTGTTGGTATTGAAGAGTTGAATATCGACCTCCTCCAAATAATTTAATTCTCAATCTCCACAGCAAACTAAGCGCAATAGTGATACTCAAGACTTGCATATCTCCTAACCTAGTGCTTAATACTCTTACTAAAGTTGGGTCCTGAGTTCCATACCCGGTGGAGAAACATAGTGGTTCGAATCCCAATTTAACCTTTTGCCGCCCAAGGACTTTTTCAGAAGTAAGCCTCGGTTGCCCAAGCCGATTTGGAGCAAAATGCAGAGTTTCAATTAAATTAGTGTAGATCGGAAACTAATTGCCCTAGAGAGATGAGTGATATACCGTTGTACGCGGAATGAACCAAAGATTCAGACTATATGAAATTTTTGCAAATTCGGCGTATATGTGGCGGGGGGGAGGGGGCTAACCCTCAAAAGTCCAAAATTTCGGGGAAAATTTTTTTGTTCCTCCCCCCTCCCCTCAAGCAAAAAGTACATGACAGTGTCGACATGCACATGGAAATGATCGCTGACATGTAAGGAACACAAAAATATTTGCATTATTATCATATGACCAATGTAACTTGAGTTACACCCCCAAAAGGAATTGTCGGCACGCCACTGATTCAAGCTTCAAAATGCAGCGGTACCTTGAAATGACTATAGCTCAGAAACTAAATGCCCTAGAGATATGAAAGATATACCGTTGTACGCATAATGAATCACAGATTCAGACGATATATAATTTATGCACATTCGGCGTACATATGGAGGGGGAAAGGGGGGAAATCCCCTCAAAAATACTTTTCTTAAAAAAATGATGTTTCCCCCCGCCCCGAAAAGAAATGTCAAATTGCACAAAATGCAAAATTTATGCAAATTTAGTGTATATATGGAGGGGGAAGGGAGAAAGCCCCCAAAAATTATTTAAAAAAAATTGTCTTCCTGTGTCGGCAAAATATTGACCTTGAAAAGAGACGGAAAAGAGAAGTCCCTTTTCCCGCCTTTCCCCTTCCATTTTCATGAAGACAAAAAAAAATGCAAAAAAACCATTTCTGTTAAATACATGTGTTAGGAACAATATAAAAAAATAAAATCGAAATTCTAGTCAAAAATAGAAAAGTTATAACGTAAAAACTACGACCGACGCTAGGTTCCGTGAGGGTTACTTTTGGGTATCTCGATCGAGACGCTTGGGCAGCAAAAGGTTAATTAAACTACAGGTCCAATCCCGATTAGCGTTTCTGTGCATAAAGTGGACTTAACAGTTCAATCAATCAAACCTTACTAGAGTTGGAAACTTCTCCTACCAAGTGTAATCCCCAACTAGAATTCACGTTGCAATTTAAAGTTTAATACTTAATAGCTGGACATTGTGCACCCCAGAGACGACACTTCGGTCTGTCTCGTCTCGTGAAAATTCCATCTCTTCTCGTGTCTAGTCTCGTAAGCAACACTAATAATACATACTATGTATTATTAGTGTTGTTTACGAGAATATAGTAACTGTTGTAATTCCCTGGGAATCCACAACTTGCTATTTTTATAGTAGTGATGATGCTTAAATGACAACATAGTCAACTTCCGCTCTCCATTGCTCTATTGTTTATTCAGTCAAATTTTAATCACAACCCCCCCCCCAAAGAAAGTTAGATGGACGCAACCAGCTTCCACAAACCCTTCTGTGGGCACCCCTATTTCACAACTTACTGATTACAGATGCAAAGAAAGTGACCCCCCCCACTTTCTTCAGTATGTCTTTAAAAGTTTTCGTTCAAAGTCGAAAGTTTTTTTAAGTGTTTGTGAACTTCCTCACATCCCTCCTAGTGTAGTTCAAAGATTCATAACACTCAGAACTGGAATCCTAATATGGAAAATTAGTGAAGATCTAAATATCAATAGTCGAAGCAAAGTTACCAAATTGAAGAAGTTAAAGTGAAAACAGTCCCTCCCTCACTCCTAAATACGAGCAATAGATACGTTTTTTTCATATTATACATATCCATAACTTTTGCTTTCTATCGTTATTCGTTTAACAAAACGCCAGGCGTATTATCTTCAATTTTACATGAAACTTTGTTTCACTGAGAAATGTGACGACCTAAAAACAACCGATGCAATACAAATGTTAATAGCTGTGTAATCCAATTGTGAAGTTATGCGTTTCCTCGGATCCTAAGTGTATATTTAGTCCCAACTAGCTTCTGGGCATAACGAAGGAGGATCCTTCTGGTTCATAATTTCTGCTTTGGTTCCGCTGCGAAACCAAAGCGCGAAGCGATCTGTCCGCCGGGTGACGTCACGCTTTCGTCAAGGACCACGTGATCAGGAATGGCCCCAGCCTTCTCCTTCAGTCTGGGGTTGAGCCACTAGACCCCGCTAAATAATACGTCCTTGCTACCAGCGATCAACAGAATCTGATTCATTATGTGATTCACGTTCGTCAACGTCACTTTTTCTTTTGTGGGAAAAGCGCCGAGTCGTGCCTCATGTGATGAAGCAAACCCTGACCAGAGACTTTGTTTACATGCTACGTCATCAATGGTAGGTCATGAATCACAACACGATATCAGCATTACAGTTGCAAATGTTTGCTTTTACACTCTCTCACCAAAGGTAGTAACTACGTTTAAACCAAGACAGTTTTACGCCCATTTAGCACACATTTGTGACTGCAATGCTGACATACGTATATCGTGTTGCTATTCATGACCTACCTTGATGACGTAGCATGTAATGAAAGAGAGCCTGCGCAGCCTTTGTACATAAGAAGGTCCTGGCTGAGAGATGTCCAACACAGAAAACGAATCGGGTAGCAGTTTGATTTGACGAGCAAGAACAGTGCTTCGAACGAAAATTTGTCCCGTGTGAAACGTCGCAGTCCCCAGGGGAAGTCTTCCAGTCGATTTGTCCGAAAGAAAAACTGCGGCTTGAGTGGAGAGTGAGAGTGTAGGGAGGGAGTCCATGGAACTAATCTGCACAGACGGAAACAAAGGACAAGCGTCGAGCTTTTCTGGCTAGGAGTCGGAGGCCCGTGACGGCGAGAGGGAAATTGGGAATGTACAGGGAGGGGGAGGAGGGGAGACAAAAGTCGGAGAAGCAGAGGGGAAGAAAGGAAGAGAGAGGAATGGAGGAAAGTGAAAGGAAGAGGAGGATTTTCGAGGAGTCCGCAAACAACAACCGCGAATTGCACTTCGCGAAATGGCCTTCTCAATGACTCTTTTCTCGACAATCAGTGTTGCCAGTCTATCTTGTTCCTGTTCCCCCTAATTGAATTGCACGAGGGACAGATTCGTGGTCACGGAAAACTAAAATAGGCAGATAAAAAACAAAAACAAATTATTCATGAAAAGATGGAAAATCGAAAAGGGAATAAATATGATCTAAAAGCAAGAACGACGCAATTTGAATCCACTAAAATGGGAAAATGGGCACGTATGGGCCTAAAACGAGATAAGTACCTAATATGATTCATGATAATCAATATGGAAGCTGGAGTAAACATAGAATACGACACTCGTTGATTGGTCATTTTCAAAATATGAAAACAGTCAAGAAAATGAGTCGAATGATAGATACAGTCAAATATATGAGTTGCGTGGCAGAAACAGTCAGGGAAGTGAGTCAAGTAACAGATAGAGTTAAGGAAATGAATCGATTTACATATAGTCAAAAAATTGAGCCGAGTGATAGATATAGTAAAGGATATGAGTGACAGATATTATCAAGGAAATGAATCGAGTGACATATATCAAGGAAGTCAGTGGAGTGACAAACATTGTCAAGGAAATGAGTCTAGTGACAATTATAGTCAAGAAAATGAGTCTAGTAGCAGATACAGTCAAGGAAATGAGTCGAGTGGTAGATATAGTCGAGTAAATGAGCCTAGTAGCAGATACCGTCAAGGAAATGAACCAAGTGATAGATTTTACCAAGGAAATGAGTTTAAGTAACATACATAGTCAAGGAAATGAGTGGCAGACACAGTCAATGAAATGAGTTGAGTGGGAGATGTAGTCAAGTAAAGGAGCCATTTGGCAGCTATAGTGAAGGAAACGAGCCGGGTGACAGATGCAGTAAAAAGAGTTTGTGTCGAATGGCAGATAGAGTCAATGCAATTTGTCGATTTTGATTTATCGTAGTCACTGCTTCTGAACAATTGTTCTTGTAGAAGACAGCTTCCAGGGTGGAAATCTGGTACCACACCGCCCACTGAAAAAGCACTACGTTGTCGTTTCGGGCTGGTGTTATGCAATGCCACACATTGAATCAGAAGCACTAAGACTTGGCTAGGGGAGATGTTGCGTCTCCAACCGACCTTGAGGTTTGGCACTTGCCCAAATGGACCGGTGGGGGGGAGTGCCTTTCACGCTTCGCGGTCCAAGTGCAGCCAGGTTGGGTGTGATCAAGGTGCCAATTTTCCAATCCCTGTCGCTAGCGGTGAAAAGGGTCAGAGAGAGTGATGAGGTTTTTGGGGGTGGCAGGGATGGGAATTATAAAACACCAAGGGGAACCGCAAGACCATATATTATATCCCCATATGTGGTGCCTACGGCAAGCCAAATTTTTCATATCACCTCAGCGTTAGCATAAACCACCAATACTTTCTGCAGTTTGACTAAACTTTTGTTAACTGCGTGTTTCGTATGATGGGTCCAAATTTCCATTTTTAGGGGATGTGAAGGCAAATTTTACATCAAAATTAACATAAATTATGGACCTTTGTGAACAATTTAGGCTGTTGAAAACAATGGTGAGAGGGGCGAGTGTGTTAATCACCGAATAATTTATTGAGGGCATGTCTTTGGAAATATCCTTTTCTAAAACGTTTTCTAAGAGCTAAGAGAGTTGTCACACGAATTCCACTTCCAATTTTCGGTGGGAGACTAGTGGCGCCACTCGCACTATGTGGACGGAGTAAAACTACCGTGTGATATTAAATCTACGGAGCACCTGTGTTGACTATATCCGCGTTTCTCTGAAAGTGGTTGGTTCCACAGAGTGCAGCGTTTGTGGATCGCTTGTCAAGCTTATAAGCCACTTGATGGATCCACTGCCAGTGTACAGCACATATCTTGCTACAGAATCTATCGCATACTCACGAAAAACACACTACTGTGTGACGCCACTGAGTGGGTCTGTGCGAAGGCACCCTTACCATCTACGTAATTTACGAAACCCTTGAACGAGACTAGACGGTCGGGCAGTAAGTCTCAGTCTTGTCTTCAATGTCTGGTCACATTCCCGTTTCGATTTACAAGCAGTGGTTTCAATCTCAAAATGACGGTCCATCTTATTAATTCTCAAGAAAGAACTTTAAACTCGTCCCTCGTACCACAATTAATTAAGTAGGGAAACGCAGTCTTGCCTTGATGTACGCAGGGTGTGGTTCAGGACACGCATTTATTGCATCTGCTTTACTATCTGTGCCAATCCATTCCCACTATTTCTCACAATTTTATTGCACATAACGAAACCACCACGTATCAAGCGGATAACCGCAGTGGTTTCGCATCGCCCAACAGATGACGCTAGTGTCTGATTCAGATATACATTGCTAACAAATTCAGAAGTTATGATGTAATCTGAAGAAAATGTCATTATTTTATGAAGCATATATGTGTTTCTAACATAGCTTGAGGTGCAGAAGCGATATGTAAGCATAGTTTGATCTTGAGAAGAAAATCTCCTATCACACAGAAAATGAACTCTTCTTTTAGATATTAGTACAAGGCCTGGGCAAATCAATCCATGTAATGTAATTCTTTTCTTGAAATAAATTGGCTAATTTTCAAAATACTCTCCCTTGTTGGCAATACACTTGCGCTACTCTTTTGTTTGGAGGCGTAACCAGTCCCGAACAGCACGCATGACATCCTCATCACTGCCAAACTTTTGTCCGCTTAGATACTCCTTGAGGGGACCGAAGAGGTGGTAGACTGTGAAAGATCCAGAGTATATGGAGGATGTGGGACAAGGTTCCATTTAAGTTTCTGGATTGTAGCCATAGTTTAGCAGCCACGTGAGGACGGGCGTTATCCTGCAGAAATGACACCGACATTTGTGTTCTTTTTCTATTATTCCTGTTCGCTGTATACACTGGGCCGTCGAGGAACCTTGCATAATATTCTGCATTGATTATACGACGCACCGTGAGAAAACTGAGGTACAATCCAAGAATAATAATGCGAAATATCTTCTCAGGTGTTAAGCACATCTTGGGCCGGCATGCGTGCAGTTAATTTTCTACTATTATCCGACCCTTTTTAAAGGCATTGCACAACTTAATAACAACATTTGATAGCATATTCTCGCCGTAATATTGTTTCAATCTGGCACAAATTTAATTGTTTATTGTCCTATTTGGTGAGGAATTCCATGCTCACGTGCATCTTTTTTCACTCGTCGTTCTAACGACTAACTCACTGTACAGCGATAACCGAGATGTTGTGAAACTGACTTTGGACAGTGTCGCCAACCTCTTAATACCACACTTGTTCCCACACCAGAATGCAGTGTTGCACTGGGTACAAGTAATTCATATTTGCCCGAGCCCTTGTAGTACAGCGCTGATTCAGAAATTGAGGCCTCAACTTAAAGAACCTGCATTCTATTAATACTTCATTCAGAAAAAAGTCTTGCAATGGGAATGTTTTCTCCCTCTGCATGTAGTTTGCATAATAAACACCAGAAAATGTAGAAGCATTATGTGACCTTGCACGCGTTTTTGCCGTCGAATGGTCTTAATCACTTGTAAAAAAACATATAAACAGTACTTCACATTGCATGAAAATAATGTGGATTGAATCACACATTTGTTTGAAATTACTGGTAAATTTTGGACAGGATATACACGACCATTGGTTCGAATTATAAAAATATATTCTGTTTTCTCTTAGGCCTATATATATACCTCGGATTTAAGGTTTTTAACCTATTTTTTACTTTACAGGTATGTAAGAAATAATAAGTTACGGCAGCATTTCGTTAAAAAAAGCAAAAACTGATGGTTTTATAGTGCCTAAAAAAAACTAAATTACTTGTTAAGTTTATGCACCTAAATCAAGCCTTTTTTTAGGTTTTTATATATTTTTAAAGGTTTTACAGGATTTTTATGTCACACAGAGGCATTTGCTTTGTTTAGTCACGAAAAAAGTCAATGACGAACGTGTTTGGAACGTACTCTCTGTCGATTTCCCTTCATCCAAGTCCATGGAAATTTTTCAAAGCTCTAAACAAAGAAAAATGTCTGGCGCCACTGTTACCTGTACAATCCAAAGTGGTCTGATCTGTGTGGTCTTGCTCACTTTTGCGTCACTTCGGTGGATTGTGGAATTCACGCCTTGCAAACTAACATTTCAGCATTGAAGATTGCACTACTGACTATGTTTTTGTTGAAAGATTATTTTCAGCATATACGATGATCCCAACAGACAAATTTGCGGAGTTTGACTGGATAACATGAAAGAAAAATGTTGCCTAACTATACGGCGAAGAGTGGATTTTAATAGCAAATTTCCAGTGATAAGTTCTGCCATTGCCGTAGGGTTAGGCAACACACATAACGCTATGCAAGATAGTGCGTCTTTCAGGATATAAGTGTGCAACATTTTCATTGCTGACTATAAATAATCAGCATTTTTCAGGAATTTTGAACTATTTTAAGTTTTTTTGAACCTACTTCAGGATTTTTCGAGCCTAACTTAAGATTTTTAGGACCTATTTTAGTATATTTAGGACCTATATTAGGATTTTTAGAACCTACTTTAGGATTTTAGGATTTTAAGAGCCTATTTTAAGAACCTAAAGCTCAAGGTCTACTTATATAAAAGTGCTAGTGTCTTTCGCTGATCCTGCGTCACCCAGTAAATCCAATCTTTTGCTACAATATATACAAACAGTGTTGCATACTGGTATATCATGTACTGTTTTCAGTGTGGTTAGTGTTTTGGAGGAACATAGATAACATCATTGATCGACATTCCCGCAGGGTCCCCCTTTCGGGGTTGGCAACCCTTGACTTGACGAGAAAAGAAACGTTGTTTTATAGCGAGTAAAATCCTGTACTCGACAAGCAGGAAGAGAATCAACCGAGAGTCACATTTTTGTCTTACACTGCCATTCCCCCCTCCCCTCTCTCCCCCCCTTGGATTCTGCCATTGACTTAAATAATATCGGCTTTTCGAAACGTTTCTTTACTTTCCCCGCCGACTTTTTTTTCTTTCTTTCTTCCTGACGAGGACCGAAGTCAAGTAGCGACGAGGCAGCTCGCTGAGGATTGGATCGATGTTTTCCATTTGCAGCGGGGCTTAAATCCCCCCACCCCCTTCATCTGTCGGAAGAGAAGACCCTGAAGTATTAGCATCCTGAGTCTTGTCGCAGCAAGAGCGAAAAGGGGGGGGGGGGGGCAAGTTCAGAGCGCTTTTGGCGAGTTGTTTCATTCTGCTGTTCGCGGTGAGGATTCTTGACTTTCTTTTCGGACCACTTTTATGTTGTCTTCCTCTCTCCGGTCTTGCGGACCGGAAGTTTTCGGAGTTTGAATTCCCCCCTCTCTCTCTCTTGTCCGTCCGCTCTGTAACCAGATGAGATCCATTAAGGATTAGGTAAAGTTTCTCTCAAACATACTGTTTTAATTTACTCTGCACCCTTCCTGGAGGTCGCAGGTTCAATTCCAACGGTCAGCCATTCCAACTGTTTTCCAGCGATTGCCCTCGGATGCTGTCGCAGGGTTCCTACTGACCTCGAAAGCCTGCGAAGTCCGGGTTTCAGCTAATGAGTGAAAATGTCATTGAATTTTGTAAACATGGGAAACCCTGAAAAAGTAAGGGAAATCAATTTAAGAGTCAGAGAATTTTGTAAAAACAACAACAAAAAAAAAAAAAAAACAAAGAAAACCAACGAAACCTAGAGAAAATCAGGGAAATTATTTTTTTATAAAGTTACCAGGATTAGAAACTGAAATCACATTTGATTTATCCATGAACCAGCTTCTTGCTTGGGAATATTTCACATAAAATTATATTTTGTTCATTTATTATGGCAGCTCTGCACTTGAGCACTATCAATACCTCTGTATTAGTGAAAGTTGAATCAATCATTAGGATTGCACTAAAAACTCTAGCTCCAATTCCGTTTAGCCTATATTGCAGGATAAAATAAAGTTATAATGTTAAGATATTTTACGATTTACCTGAAAACAAAAAGAAAGAAAACACGCAATTGTCCATTGTTCGTATCTCAAAAAATCCACACCCAGGAGGTTATAATCAGAATTTTCCTTCCGGGTGGAGGTTGGAAGGTCATTTTGTGGGAAGTGTAAAAGTAGACTATATTAAGTTCCAAAATGCCCATAAATTGGACTTTTGGGAGTAAATTATGGGAAGGTGCGAAAAATTTGCAGGGTGTTAAAGGTGTTTGTGGATAAATCACTACACACAAGGATTTCAAAAGATTCCACTATCCTAGTGTTGGGGGGGGGGGGAAGGTCTTGGTTCAACAAATATTTACTTTGCTGGTAAAGGCCATAAACCACGCTTCCCCCCTTCCCCTACTTCATTTTGTGACTCGACCCACTTTCGGCGAACAAGAAATAAGACAGGTGACGAATGGTTCGGTTCAGCCTGTCTGAGTCTTCATTTTCCGGTCGTCATCCCCAGATTTTCGCTGCTCATTGTGCCCGTGTCACGACGGCAAATTCTTAACCCCTCCCTCCTCTTTTCTCTCCCGTTTTGTGATCACTTCTTCGTTTCCTCGGAGGAAAAACGTGGGAACAATCAACCTCCGAGAGAGAGAGAGAGAGGTTCTTTTGACCCAAGTTGGAAAAGAAAGGGAAACGAAAGGAAGTAGAAAGAAAGCTAAGCCGAAACAAATATGGAGGAACCGGAAAAAAACAATAACGGACTTGAAACGAAATGAATGAAATTTTCGTATCGCCGGTCTGGCTCGAGGAAAGAATGGACATTTTTCTTCATTCCATGCAGTGTTTCTCCCGGTTGAAAACAAAATTAAATTTTCAGATCCTTACGGAATCGGACATTCCCTTATTTTTTTTCTACCGGTGACTCGGGCAAGAATTTCCAGTCTTCGAAAATGGATGTTTTGTTGCAGCGTTGCCAGTGGCTGTTTCAACTTTCCAGTGGCGTACTGGTAGACTTTGGAGTCTCGGATTCAAACCTCGGCGGAGGCTCATTATGGTTCAGATCTGATATATAGTCCCAATTAACCTATCTGTGTATAAAGTAGACTTAAAATATCTTCTTATATTGCACATTCCTTAGGCGATTGATTTGGTTTATTTTACTTCGTTTTCTAACACTTTTGGCTAATCGCGAAGAGGATGTGATATGCTCAGAAAGAGTGTTCTTTGTAAGTATCCCTTCATCGTTTGATGAAGGTGATGAAGGGACACTCACAAAGATTCGAACCCGAAATCCCTATCTTTGTAGCGTTGTCTGCTAACCATTCCGCCACTAATGTCAGCAAATTCCTTTGTCAGTATCTCTTTTCTCATTTGTAATTATTCTTACATTCTTACTATTTTGAGAGTTATGCTATACTGATAATTTTCGAAAATTCCTTCCCATTCGACTTTTAATTTACGTCGCTTTTGTGTCCAGTTTCTTTAATCTCAATGATGAAGATGATGATGATAAAGTAAATGAAAAAGTAAACACCATGAAACATTCATGCCTTACCTAGCATTCGAAGCTAACTCTCGTGTCCTTGTAGTGTGCTACTCTAAACACTTCGCTATGGATTGGCCAAAGCAATGGGCAAGAAAGTTTCCAGGTGCCGTATGTGCACTTAATCCCGCCCAATTCCGTATATTCCATTTCCGTAATCGTGCTTGTGTTGACCTCCGTGGCGAAGTGGTTAGCATGTCGCGCTACGACGCAGGGGTCCCGCCTGTGCGTGGGTGTTATTTGCAGGGTGGGTAAAATTCATGATTTTTATTTAAAACATAATTTTCCATGTTTTTTTGGGTTTAAATCGATTTTTTTAAAATAAAAAACACGCTTAAAATTGCTTGTATGGTTTTTGGCACCATACATATAGATATGTTTTTGTTATAGAAAGGCTTTTTGTAGTAAACGGCCCTATAAAATATTTGAACAATTTAAAGCAAATAAAGAATATATCTACTATATAAATATACATTTTTTTTCTGATACTGTATATATGAACCTACTATGGAAATGTTTGTTCAGTGTGTTAATTAAACTATAATAATTTCAGTAACTTTTCTTCCAGTGAAATTGAAACATTCTGGATGTGCTCTAAAATTCGAACTAAAAATATTTTTTAAAGTCTTTTGGGATTTTTAAATTATAGTTTGCAAAATATTAGCGTTCATGTTTATTTGCACTAAATGTTTCCTATTTTTGCCTATAAAAATTATTGAATTTTTAATCAAGAGAAATGTAAGTGTGTTTAAAGTTTACATATTCCATTTCCTTTCGCATGAGCTTCACCCCATCAGTACATATATTTTGTTTCCTTTCTTAGAGCCTAATAAACACCATTAAATGATCACGAGATTAATGCACTCATTCTCTTCGTCGCGATTAGCCAAAAGTGGGAGGAAATCGACGCCAAGTAACAAAATTTAAATAAAAATCGAATCGCTCTCAATATTCCTCAATCTTGAGTTGGTTCTTTTTTCGTACTTCAGAAGAATGTGATATTTGGTTTCATCTTCCCCGCACAGAGGGAGGGCATTCTCCTTCGAATTGAAGGTAAGGCATGGATATACTAGTCGGCCCTATTTCTAACACGCCATTTCATCCCTAATATATTTCCTCAATGCAAACCCAACTCTGTCATTTCCATAGAACATAATGTTAATTCAGCAATATTCCGCTAGATGACCTCTTAGCCAGAAACGAAAAAGAAATAAACCATTCCTTTGGAATCCACGAAGGTCAAATAGATACCTGGCTCTTTTTAAAAGCACGTTGTTCCAAGATTAGATGATAGATCTGTTCATGGTCCAAAGCATTCCACTTCTCTGTTCCAATCAAAGGAACGTCCAATATCTTGTATGCAGAATCGAGATAGATTTTTCCAAGAAATCTAAAGTTCAGAGGTCAAAAAAAGGGTAAAAGAAGATGGCTGAAAGGACACGAAGATCACAAAAGATGTTATCGTTTTCTTTTATGCCCTCTTTCATCTTGTCCGCGTTTTGGTTCTCTCGCAAACATCAATGTTTCCATAGACTATTCACGTAACCCTTTGAAACTTTAATTGGACTTCGATACATATTGAAGATTGAACGAGATGTATTTTCTTCCCCATGATATCCTTCCTGGTAGGAATGATGCCGAGGCAAGTTTTAGCGCATGTCTTGTCAGTGAGAAAACCTGCCTCGATCTCGAATGCATATCTTGTTCTTATTTTGGTTCCGAAGTAATAGTTGCAAGAAAGGGTAAAATGCTTAATAAAGGCAACTTGTAATCAGATAGCCTCGTGTCTCAACACGTTCTAGTTCCGGACTGGGCATGGCTGTTCTTTGCGATTAGCCAAAAGTCTCTTAAGAAACCAGAGTCTAAGGCAGTAAGTCTCAGTCCTGTTTCTTGTCTAGTTCTCAGCTTCTTCTCGATAAGTTCGAATGTTCTGGTCTTGTTCTCATTGTTGTCTCGGTCTCGTCTCGTTTTTTGAGACGGGATCAAGTTTTGTTTTTGTACCTTTCCTGCGTGGTAGGTAATTTCGTTGTTCTGTAAGTAAATTGTAGGGCATTCTATTAATAACAACCTGATTTTTTTTTGGGAGGGGAACTGGAATAGTAGTACTACGTGTGCAGTTTCAAAAATACATCCACGAGTAAGCCAAGTTAGAAGAAAAAGTCAAGATTTACAGGACAACTGGAAAGGTTTTTAGTACCAAGGTTCGATCTCCACTCCAAGGTTCGCTCTCCACTGCGAGACAAGAAGTATGTTAATGTGGAGAGGAGAGCGAAAAGTACTTGCGGATAGAATAGGAAACGTAGACAATGGATAAAGTACTTACAATTTAGAATCCATGCTAGTAAATGAAGATCCCAGAGATTGTAGGAAATCATAATCTTAGAATGAAAGTCAATGATTAAAGTCACGCCTTGTGGAAAAATCAGAGTTGTAAGTCATACTTTGTGAAAAAATCAGTTGTAAGTCACGCTTTGTGGAAAACTCAGTTGTAAGTCACGCTGTGTGGAAAAAATCGGAGTTATAACTCACACTTTGTGGGGAAAAATCAGTTATAATTCAAGTGTGTGAGATTCAGAAATAAAAGTCAAGGATTTAATTCACGTTCTAATACATGAGTGAAGGATTGTGTTGGTGTTTTAAGTCCACTTTATGCACAGTAAGGCTAATCGGGACTGGACGTACAGTTTAAAGTGAGATCCGAACCAATATGTTGCCCCACCGGGTATCGGACCCGGGATCCCTTGATTACAAGGCAACGACGCTACCACTGCGCCATCGGGGAGGCTCTATGAGTGAAGGATTCAGAAATCAATTAAAGTCGAAGATTTAACACTCGATTTGTAAAAAGCATATGGAGATTGGGTGGAATCTGAGCCATGAAGAATGTTTTATTCATCGATATAAAGACGTAGAAAAACGAACACAATAATTACGCCGTTCAAGATTTCCTTGTAACAATATTCTTCTACACTTTACCCATTTTGGAAACTTTCCAAACTCTTGCCTATACTACGTTTTTAGAGCTTATGGAACGAATCTTATAAAGCGTGTTATGGAATCGTTTGAACCACAATTTTGTAAAATAAAGCTTTTGAAATATGCTGTCTGATTTCGGATGGGAAAAAATCACCAATATTACGACCTCAATAATTGCCGTAAATTTAGAGAATTTTAGCAGAAAATTTCCGTGATAACTGATGTGTTATTGCTATTGCACTTGAACAAAATCGGTTGGAACATTTCATGACGGAGGACGGAAAACTATCGTCCATATTTTGGGAAGATTAAGAGAAGAAACTCGTAGCAGAACGTCACATGAACTGCATTTTGTTAATAAAAAGTTTAAAATTAAGTTCTTGGTTAAGGAGGAGAGAGGAGCGGGAGGGGCAAGTCATCCAAATTTTTAGTTTTTTGGACGGAGATAGCAGCTAGATGCCTCGCAAAATTGGTCTGGTATTGCATTTGAGAGAAATCTCCCAATGCTCGGAAAATATATTTGTGCCCCCGATTGAATTTAATTCATGTGTTAAGTCCACTTTATGCACAGATAGACTACTCGGGACTGGACCTACAGTTTGAAGTGGGATTACGAAGCACTGTGCCTCCACCACGTATCGAACACCGGACTCCTTAATTACAAGGCGACGACGTTACCACTACGCCATCGGCAATTGAGATTGGAAGGTAGTGAATCAGGCTCTTGCTCGGTACACAACTTAGCATTTGAATACTAGATTGGGTGGGCGGCAAAAGCAAGGACTTCCATTTCAATATTCATACAACCCGAGAGCATTGCAAGCACGCGATACGTTTGCTGTTCGTGTGGCCACCATATATATTTGCAGATATGAACCGAGAGAAAAAATGCACTGCATACAACCACGATGGCGATGCATGGCCCAGTTGTGTGTACAGAGAGGGGTGAGGGGTTATATGGTCCTTTGCCGCTAGCCGCAACAAGGGATGAACATTACTCTCTCTTCGGTGCGGGTAAACAGCGCCGTGTTTACAAGGACGCTCCCAGCGGCGAGGGAGATCCTATGGGCACGGTCAAGCGTTCAAACCCTGTTGATTAAATAACTAAAATTCAGTTGGAGAGGAACTCTTTGGCGCTTGGAACGGATCATCGAGAGCCTCTGCTTGGATCGGTGCACCGGGGCGGTTCTCTCTCATCAGGGAAATTGTTTACACGTAGTATATTCCCGTGATGAATGCTTCGTTGCTATTGCAGAATATACGAGGGTCGTTCGTAAAGTTCGTGACAGGGCAGAACAAGATACACGATTGGACTTCCCACTTAGTCCCTCCTTCCATGTGCAACGGCGAAGCAAAGTGGTTCACAGTTCTTCTCGGATTCTGTCAGTAACCTAATCTAACTCACTAGCCTCACCAGGGAATGCTTTAGCTATTCTCTCTCGTTCCATCTTTATTTCTTTCCCCATCTCTATGTTCTCTTTATGTTCTCCCTCCTCTCCTTCTCATTGTTTGTTTCTTTTGGCCCCTTTTGAGTTTTCCTCTCTCTCTCTCTCTTTTCCCTTCCTGTCATCATTCCCTTCTCTCTCTACTGCTTACATTATCTCCGTTTATTTTTTCTCTCTTTTCCATTATTCTTTCATCTCTATCCCTTATTTCCTTTCTCTGTCCCTCTGTCAGTTGTTTGTTATTCTTCCTATTTGCTCCTTCTTACTCTTTCCGCTCCCTTCTTTTTCCTGTTATTTTTCCTCTCTGTATTTTAACTATTCTTTGCCCTACCTATGTGTGTGTCCTTCTCTTTAACTTTTTTGCCTCTCAAACCCCTTTCTCTGCGTATCTCTTACTGTACTTCCCTCCTCCTGTTTTGTTTTTTTCCATGTAGCTGTGCTGAAAGATTCCGTTCACGTTCTCCGCCAAATCTTCTCGAGATGTTTTCTTTGGCCCTTCTCCACTCTTTCAACGGGATTCCCTTTTAAAGTTCCTTTATGAGTAACGTTCTTCCATTCCTCTTATTCTTAATCCTTGCCAGAGTATGCTATACACCTCGTGCAGCTGTCTAAAGAATGGAAAAAGAGCTTTTATATCTCTGAAAATACATTTTATACACAAACACTCTCTCCACGGTGTACATTAGAGACTAATATATGCTCAGGGATCCTAAAATATAAAATCCAGTGAGTTAAAGCCATCCTCGTTTCCGTGTTTTCTAAGGCAAAGCAGTTTATGAGGAATATGTCGAGCAATAACTTTCCGATCAACCCTCGTATAAATAAAAGGGGTTCCGCTAGCTGAACGTTACCCAGCATTACCATATTTTATGAGCCGTTCTCCCTTGAATAGAAGCAGTTCCACGAGGAAGGTTTTTGGTTCTCAAGAGCGAACATCCAGGGTCCCGGTAGGTTTTATAAATTCCCGTAATAAGGATTTACACACGAAACTTGTTTCGCGTAATCCGGGATTCTTTTAGCACGACGCTGCGCGGCAACACGGAAACTCTATTTTGCCTAACACGGAGCCTTAAAGTAGTTTCGGGGGTTGTGAAAGGCTGTCAGGAAGGGAAGCAAGGAAACCGAATTTCGTCCTGTAAGGGTTGCGGTTGCTCTTTAGGATAAACAGCTTCTAGGGGCGTATTTCATACTTAACTGAACTGGGAACAATAAATTCCCTCTCCTTGTTTTTCCATTGGCCAGAGGGAATTTTCTTCGTGAGGTTGCCTTTGCAATTCCTCTCCTGGCAGCTTGGAAATTTTGAAGTTGGAATTGTACAGAGATGATATTTGGCAGGCGGCTACTTAAAAAAGATTGGGGGTGGCAAGGTTGGCATAAATGAGCAGAAAGTGCCTTGCCCCCTGAAGTCGGCGCCTATGTTTTGGAACAGTTTTGTCTCGTTTCGTGAATTAGAGCCTGTTTTGATCTCGGTCTCGTCTCGAGTAAAAATAGGGTATGTACTGCGTTACAGGGGGCAGCTTTTTTTTAAGTTAGTTTTTGATTCCACTTTATGCGCAGATAGACTAATCGGGCTGGACCTATAGTTTAAACTAGGTATCGAACCCGCGACCCCTACAGCGGACAACGAATGACATGTCGTAACGTAACCTGCAGTGATTCTGGTATTAGAGAGCTTTCAGAAGAAAGTGACAAGCCAAAAACGACATGCCACACTTGTCACGTGGAAACGAATCTTCAGAATTAAATACTATATGATACGACAAATTGTACATGTCGCTTGTCGCGGGCCGTTTCTCAATATCGTGCATCGTGTCACATTGGTCTGTTGGTCGCGCATGCGCAGTGGATGCCTTTTTAAACACAAACTGGAGAGCCCGTGTCGTTTGTCGCTACGGTCGGAAAGGTCCTTAAGGAAGATTTCAGACCAAAGCGACAGCAGCAAGCAACATTCGACAGGTGACACTAGCCCCTTCAGTCTAAAGCGGGACATTCACCGCACATGCGCGAACAGCAGGCCGAGGCGACATAATGCACAATATTGAGAAAACGACCCAGGCTGAATTTATACGCAAGCGACACGTGCAGCTTGTCTGTTCGGTTCGAAATGTTGCATTGATTACTGAGGGTTCTCTTGCAAGTGACACTCCTCTGTCGCTTGTCGCGTGTCGTTTGTTTCTTCGGTATTAAATTTCCCAAACACGTATGTAGATGTCCATGGAGTTCCCCTTGGGGAAGCAGAACGTGTAATAGCATTAAATCCTCGTTGAGAACATCATGGAAATATCAAGTTTAATAGCCCGTCATGTTTCCAGTCTAACCTCCCGTATGGTGTAGTGGTAACGTCGTCGCTTTGTAATGAAAAGGTCCCGGGTTCGATACCCGGCACATACTGGTTCAGATCCCACCCTAAACTGTGAGCCCAGTCCCGATTAGCCTATGTACGCATAAAATGGACTTAAAAGAGAAAACTCAAACTAATTTTTCCAGACTACGCATGCGCGTAATTTGAAACTCTGCCTCAATACAAGGCCCTCTTCTCTCCCCACCAGACGACAGTAATGGAGAAAATTATGGAGAAGTTGATGCGTGAAATAGCAACGGGGTTCAATCATCTTCATTAGTGTATCGACTAATCACACATCTTGTTCCTTGTGTTACGTTTGAGTAATCATGTCAGATGTTATCAGTTGCCATTTGCCAGCTGTAGAAGTACAATGTTGTAAGTTTAAAAGATAAGATGGTAATTATTTATGAACGCAGAATAAAATATACCAGAATTTCGTGTACATCATAGTACATGCAATCAAAATAATGATTGTTGATGAAGTTAATTGAAATTAATAGTGACAAAAATACCATTTTAAACTTTTTTTATTTATTATTATTATTTTTAATATCGTATTATTCTAATGATACGATATGGCTCTTTTCAAAAGATATTTTAATTGGTTAGTTCCGGAACTGATAAAGCTTTAGGGATCATTCCACCGTTTTGCACACATTTTAAGCAGATTTTTTTTCGCCCACCTTCCTTCCGCACAAGATGGTGCCGCGTATGGCTTCTGGTATCTTTTAACTATATGCCAGGCCGTCATTTCCTCAATTTGTTTATTATTGTCCTAATGGATCTTTTCGTTTTATTTCATTATAAGTACGTGAATGCATCCTGACAAGGGAATTGCTAGTAACATTCACAACAGCTATTACCCTTGTCGGTTAACTTAAGATAATATAGACACACAAACACACACACATACATACACATACATGAATATAATTCTAAATGTAAATACTGTACCAAGAACTTGCAAAACAGTGCAGGTGATACAATTACGAGTAGATATATACTAATACCTTCTTACATACACTTGATAAAAACATAAAACTTATTAAATAGCTATTATCTTACATCTCAGTTTAATGTAATTTATTTTATTTAATTTTTAATAATAGAGTGCTGCATCAAGAGCTTTTCGCTCGAGCGCCCGATAGTTCGCACGAATGACGCCAGATAGCGCAGGAAATTAAGAGCTCCTCGCTCGCCGTGACGTCACGAGCGAATGACGATCGACCAGGCAGGACGAGCGGCATACACTCGAAGTCCGGTAGTACACGTACAACTTATCTGCCTGTGGTGATGGACCCTCAAATAAGGATCCTAAAGTGAAAGATTGAGTGAAATTGAAACTTAAGTGAACGTAGTCATCATCTCGATACTAAGATATAATGTAATCTATCTTACCAGTACAATGATACAGTATATGAAAATGAATTAGATGATTTTTAGCTGAAACTACCAGGACGAATATTTATATGATTTATTATGAGATCAAAATATTTGATTGTATACACTCGAGCGTAGCGTGCTCGAGGCTGGGAGACTCGAACGAATACGGGCGAGCGAAACTGGTCCCATGCAGTACTATTGTATATAATGTGTTCACGGTTGTTTTAATTCTTTTAGATAAAGAGATAATGTAGACAAGGGAAACTTCTTGCCTTTAGCTGCTAAGACCGAGATACTTTGAACGGCAGCATCTTGGATCTGTCAAATTATTTGGGGGGAGGTATAAGGGGTACAATTTGTGTCAAAAGGATTTAGAGGGTACGGCACCCCCTCCCCAAAATTGGGAGATGTACAATATACCCTTGTGCCTACAGTTCTAGCTCCACTGATAATAATCGGTTCTGGAACACAATCATTTGTTTACCTCTGGAAACTACTGTAATGTTTGTTGCTCCAAACAAATGTCTTTCTGTGAAGATTCTGACAATAAACTTTTCGAAAACTGTAAGAATACAGCGCGTTGGTGTCTTTTCTTTAACTTGTGCATTGTGCTCATCTCTCATAATCTTTCTCTCTCTCTCTCTGCCCCGCCGTGACTTTGCTGTCTCGTGGTCATCCACCGTGAAAGGGACCAAGAAGCTCTTTTTGTCAGGTGAATCTTGATTGTTCACGTATTTTGTTGCAAAAACTCAGTTTCTCATTCTTGTGCTCCGCTGTTTCTCTTTTTTGCATTGTCCATTCTTTTTTGAGCGTCCTTAAGAAGCTTGTCACCCTGACACTGCTCTCTGGTCGTGTCAAGAACCTTTGGTTTCTCTCGCGCTTGCTGCTACAGGTGTCAAAACAGCTCATGAAGTATGGAATAAGAGGAACACGTCCCTTGTGACTGAGTGGTTATAGCGAAGCGTTCTTTTGGGTTGTGCGTTCATATCCGAAATTCTCGATAGGGTGGATAAAATATCCTTGACACATATAGGTTGTTTTTTTTCGCACACAACGGTACCCTTCACCGGAACCTTTTTTCATATACGAGAATAAGAAGTAGTAATCGTTTGTTGATGAAAGAAATACACGCACACACACACGCAAGGACGTCCGGATAGTGGGGAGGCGCCTCCCCCCCTTCCTGGAGAACGAATGTCAACCTAAAATTATATTTCGTACATTTCAGTCACAGTAATATATGTAATAGGTATTATAAGACCATTGCAGGAACGTGATAACTTCAAACATGGAGGAGTCAGTGTTCTTATGAAGAGGGGGTAACATGCCTCCTTTCCCCCCTGGAGAAAATACCGTGCTTGCCCCTTCCTGAAAGAAAATCCTGCGGACGTCCATTCGCATGCACACACACTGTTCGAAGTTGCCATTGTACACTATTTTAGTTAAAATTAAACAGTCTGCCGTTTTCTTTATTTAAATTTGACTTTTTTTTATCTTGCATAAATGATGCGTAATAATTATAAATTGCAATTGCATGTACCATAAATATAAATTTTAAAAGTGAATCATCAAAATTATATTAATTAGGTTAACTTTGTAATGACCGTTAATATTTTAAAAACGGACATGGTCATTTTTATGGTAGTTGGATGACAACAGCGGTAGTAGAGACCATCGTTTCTTCAGTCAACGTTTTACAGTGCAGAACCCAAAATATGACAACAACTATGTATTGTGTTTTACCCCAGTAACACATTAAAGTGCATAAACTGCTAATGATGCACTTTTGGTCCATCATAGTATACACAGAAATGCATTAAAGGACGTATCAGCTGCTGTTCCGTGATGCCCTAAAAGTGAATCAGTTGAACAGGTCGAGTGTGGATCATTTCAAAGGATTCAAAATTACATGTTTCTCTGTGCTAATTGATGCACCAAAAGTTCTTCAACTTTGGTTTGACACACTTCGAGTTCTCTGTGTAAATACGTACATACAATATGTAAGACCGTCGATAATATTTTGTAGTAACTCGTGTGGGTAACTGTGCATCAATATCCTTTGTGTGAACACAGAAAATTGGAGAGTACCCATACTTTTCCTTACAGAAAATAATCCAACATATACACCCCCTTCACCAACAGGACTGGGAGATGTACAGCTCTCAATAAAATAAAATCCACTGCTGTGGGAATAGACGAAATCTCTGTTCTAATGATTAAAAAAATTCTCCCGTACGTTCTCGTTCCTATAACAGGCATTTTTAATTTCTCCCTGTCCTTCGGCATATTCCCGTCGATTTGGAAACTGGCTAAGGTTCGCCCTCTGCCGAAAACAAACAAAGTTCTCAGCCTCGGCGACCACCGGCCGATAAGTATTCTTCCGGCTCTGTCCAAAGCTCTCGAACACGTTGTCAGTAACCAAACGCGTAATTTCTTATCACGAAACAATCTAATGAATCCCCTCCAATCGGGATTCCGGCGCAACCATAGCACCTGCACGGCGCTCATCAACGTGACGGACGACATAAGACACGCCATGGACATTAAAGAAGTAACTATTCTTGTACTTCTGGACTTTAGTAAAGCTTTTCAGACTATTGACCACGACATCCTGCTATCGAAGCTATCCTTCCTGTACAACTTCTCTGACCCAACCGTAGCTTGAGTAGATGGTATCTGAGATAACGTCAATCGCTATTTAATATTCGCAATTCATTTGCACGTACTTATAACTAATTTGCACGGGTTTTAATTAATTCGCACGTACTTAGAATTCATTTGCATGTACTTAGAATACTTTACATTTATGTATTTGCATGTTTATAACTTTTTATGAATATATATTTATTTATTTTATGAAAAATATGTATATAGAAGGTAATTAGAGGTACTAAACGCTATGCATATGGTTTTATATTCATTACTGCAAAGTATGTAATGTATCAAATGATAATATTAATGTTTATAGTATTGAAAATAAGTTTTTATGGTTTATGAACCGCTATGAACGGTGGTAATGGGTGTAGGTACAGGTCCAATTACGATTTGGGACGGTCCCGGTACTCGAACCCGCGATATGCAATATTATTAATTAGTACTATGCAGTAATTTCATCATGGTATGAAACACGGTGGTGCAACACGCTAGACAGAAGATGGTGAACTCCGCGCTCCGCGCTGAGGGTAGACGAGAAAGGAATTTGGGGGAAGAGCGGTCAAGGTCAAATGACGTCAGAACGTCAGAACAAAGGAAGAATCTGATTGACCAATCAGAGAACGCGTCGGTAGATTTTCAGAACCGGTTTTTTCAAGGTTAACCAGTACGCAAGAACAGGGGAAAGCTATGCAATACTGTAGTAAGGCAGGGGAGGGATTCAACCAGACAACAAAGGATGTCTGGAATGCACAGCAAGGGTCAAATCTCTGAAGCTATGCGGTTTCCGCCGCCAATTAATATTCCGCTCAGGTTTGCCTCCAAGGCACAGGACGCTTTAGCGCAGGTTTTTTTTATCTGTACTATGAAGAAGGGAGAGCTATTAGGGACGGGGCCTACAGTTTTCACTATTTGCTTTTATCACGGGGTAACGAACCTAGGACCCTTTGATTATTGATTTAGGTAGTAAATGTATGTTACTGTGTGCTATTTAACTTAATTTTGAGTTTATTTTTTACCAAACTTTGACTTTATGTCAAACATTTTCACAGCTTATCCTTATTTTTACCAAAATAACACTATTTGTACTAATCACCAACATTTTTTATTAAATTTTGGACTCACAAAGACATTTTTTCAACTTTTAACTTATTATTTTACAACTTTAAGTTAATTTTTTACCAAAATAACACTATTTGTACTATTCAAGCAACATTTTTTATTAAATTTTGGACTCACAAAGACATTTTTTTCTACGTTTAACTTATTATTTTACAACTTTATATTAATTTTTTACCAAAATAACACTATTTGTACTAATCAGGCAACATTTTTTATTAAATTTTGGACTCACAAAGACATTTTTTCAACTTTTAACTTATTATTTTACAACTTTATGTTAATTTTTACCAAAATAACACTATTTGTACTATTCAGGCAACATTTTTTATTAAATTTTGTATTTACAAAGATATTTTTTCAACTTTTAATTTATTATTTACAAGTTTAGGCTTATTTTTATCAAAATAACACAATTCTATCTGTTCAGGAAAGACTTTTAAGTTACATTTTCGACACACAAAGTGTGTGTTCTCAACTTCTATCTGTTTATTTCACAAGTCTAGGCTTATTATTACCAAAATAATACAATTCAATCTGTTCAGGAAAGACTTTATGTCGCATTTTCGACACACAGAGTGTGTGATCTCAACTTCTATCTGTTTATTTCACAAGTTTAGGCTTATTATTACCAAAATAATACAATTCAATCTGTTCAGGAAAGACTTTTAGTCGCATTTTCGACACACAAAGTGTGTGTTCTCAACTTCTATCTGTTTATTTCACAAGTTTAGGCTTATTATTACTCAAATAACACAATTCTATCTGTTCAGGAAAGACTTTTAGTTACATTTTCGGCACACAAAGTGTGTGTTCTCAACTTTTATTTGTTTATTTCTCAAGTTTAGCCTAATATTTACTCAAATAGCACGATTTGATCGTGTCTTTTATTACATTTTGGACTCTCAAAGACACACACACACACACACACAGAGAGAGAGAGAGAGAGAGAGAGAGAGAGAGAGAGATTTTTTCCAAGTTTACAGTATTATTCTCTAGTTTACTCAAATAACACAATTTAGATGTGTTTTGAATTATATTTTGGATGCAAAAGTATGTTTTGACAAGTTCTACCCTTTTATTTTACAAGTTTAGGCTTATTATTACTCAAATAACACAATTTAATCCAGTCAGGAAGGATTTGTTATTATATTTTGGATGCACAAAGAGATGTTTTCAACTTTTTTACTGATTTTTTTGCAGGGTATGTATTAATTTGTATTTATTTTGTTTCGTATCATATATACATTTACAAATTTTTAACTTAGAGTTTAGTATTTATTTAATTTTTTTTTCAAAAACACTAAAGAAAAAGTACTTTTAGCTAAAATGTAAGCCACAGAATATATTATTATTATTGTTATTATTATTAGGGTTTACTGATTTCCACTATGCTATTTTTGGTTCTGTATTTCTATATGTATTTATTTAGGTCAGGTTACGCCTGCTATGTAGGAAAGTTTGTTTATTTTAGAGTTTGCTGAGTATTTTGTTACTTTTATACTAGGTAAAGTTTTCTAAATATATCAGGAAGGGCTCCATCCATATACTTTTGTTTTTGCTGTTTGGAGATGATGCGATCAGCATCACTCTCCATCTGCTTTTTATTTTATGTACCCAATATTATTTTGAGGCTTAGTGAATTCTAGAGCCTATTTATGCAGGAGAGAGGGCTTGAAAATTTTCATTTCAGATAACCCACAACTATTTGTCAGAGTATTTTAAAGGATATTTTATACTTATTATGTGCTACTAGAATATCAAAGCGTGCTTAATTTTTATGTCTGTAACGCTGTTATTGTATTTGTAGCTAAGGTTTACTGGATAAAGTACACGAAATGTTTATCATTTCGACTATTTACTTTTATACGAGGCCAAATTTTTAGTGTAACGAAAATTATTGTGTGTCTATAAAGACTGAAATCCCTTTACCGATGGGTCCATAACTGGACGCTTACCAACATTGTTTCTTTTATTTTAAAAAATATATATAACCATTTATCAATATATTCTCAATTCACAGGACAAGACGAAGTTCACAGACGCCTGACTATATGGACCATAGGTCCACTTGCTAAATTTTTTTCTATGCTAGAAGAATAATTTAGCCTTATAGCCTTTTTCAAGGTATTTTTGAAGTATTACTGGCTTTTTTGGGTGCATCAACATTTGGGTTATTTCTATTTGGTTTATTATACGAGGTTTATTTTTTACTCTAAGATCAATATATGTCTCCGAGGACTAAAATACATTTATTGAAACTAAAAGCTTAGGCTGTAACTAGGGACTTAGTATGTATATCGACAATTTATAGGACAACACGAACCTTACAAAGGATTATAGGTGACGTAGGCCCACACGCCAGAGCTTTGTTAACCTGCAAGAAGCATTTACAGCTAATGCTACGAGGATATAATGTTAATATTTCATTGTTTCACAAGAATGCTACTTTTTACACAACCAATATTTGCTTTTTCAAGTAACTACATGTTCCAGAAGCACTTACAGGCCAACTCTAACTAGACTTCGACTTATTCTATATCAGGTGCTAAATTTATAAAGAACTATGTGTATATTTCTGAGGAAGTACGCAAAAGCAGATTACCCGATTAAAGTATCTGAAAAACATATTTTTCTATGCAAGTATATTTTTATTGACTGGATTATTTAACAGATCAAACAGGAAGACTGCAAAATTCATTAAATGTAGGTCTATCGTATAGGTGGTTTCAGAGATATAAAAAGAACAAATATAAGATTTCGCTTTTTTTGCTTCTGAGGCTAATCGCGACGCTAAGGGTAAATGGCCAGGAAATGTAACGGAGGAGAAACAATCCCAAGAGTTATGGGCTGCATGTAAGTTAATACCACAGAGATATTACAGTAGGTGTAGGTTCTTCCACCAGAACATTTCTATCATAATAATACTGGTTATGCTGTACTGTTAGCTAAAGATGCTGATATTTGAGAAACTTAAAAGCTTACTCACGACTTACTGTTGCAAAAGATCCGATGATAAAATTTAAAAATTGTTATCGTCCAGACAGGGACTCGAACCCTCGACAGATAGGTTAAAAGCCTAGCGCTATACAAACTAAGCTACCTGCATTTTTAAAAAGTTAGTTATGTTAAGAAATATATTGAAACACCTGAGAACACTCTTGGTCTGGTTCGACAGAGAAGGAGACAACATTTCCAATTTTTTTCAGACTGGGTGTATTTTTCCACTATAGAGGCCTTCATTATATGTAATTCGAAACGCTAAAGTTCAGCTAGCTTCCAAAATTGAGGTAAAGATTGTGTTTGGCGAGATTAACAAGTTACAATTATATCCAGTTAGCTAAAACTCTCAGATTTACTGTACTAGCCAAGTTTTAGTAACATTTTCTTCACTTTAGTACAAATATCAAAGAAATAGGTATATTTTATTTATAATTTGACAAAATGTACTAGTATTTAATTCACAAAGTTAGGTAAAAAACAGTATTTTTTAAAAATATTGTTACTGCCTTCAAATTTGATGTTATTTAGCCACTAACAACTGATTTACACTGTTTGGCATTCTTTAAATAGGAAAAGAAGGAATTATTTGTTTATTATTTTTACTTTATATTTATATTTATTTAAGAAAACAATTCTACACTTTACCTTAATTTTAACAAATTGTTACTAATTTATATATCAAAGTTATGTTATTTAGAGTGTATCAAGGCGTATAAAGTTAATATTTGTACTTATCAGTTCAACTAACAATTATATTTTACACACAAAAGATACAGTTAAATTACTTGAATCAGAGAATAATATTTTACAGTAATTGATTCATTCAGCACTAGTCAGTACTTTTATGCTTCAGAAAGTTTTCTTAATTTTCTATTACGCATGCTATTTTGGGCTATTTTTAAAATGTATTTCTAAGGCAAACTGGTTTAATTTTCTGCTTATAATGCAAAGTTGACATAGTTTTCGCACAATGCATTGTACATTTGTTATATTCTCTACGTACAATTCAAATATTATGTTTATTTAATGTATAACTAACTAACTCTCTAGCCTTCTTAAACCCGAAGGTTCATGGCTGCAGCAACACATGCCTTTCATCTGTCCCTGTCCTGAGCAAGATCTATATACTCCTTTCCTTCCCCACCAATTTCCTTTAGGTCCATCTCTACATTATCCCCCCATCTTTGTTTTGGTCTTTCTATTGGTCTTTTACCATCAGGTTTCCAAACAAGAATTCTGTATACTCTTCTTTCCTCTCCCATTCGTACCACATGATCTACACACCTAAGTCTCCTTGATTTAAGCATTCTAATAATATCTGGGTATGAATACAAATTATGTACTTCTAAATAATGTAACCTTCTCCACTCATCTGTTTTAGGCCCAAATATTTTCCTAAGGATTTTATTTTCAAATACTCTCAATTTATGTTCCTTTTTCAATGTAAGGGACCAAGTTCATTTACTGTATTTAACTTTTATTTTTTGTAATTAACAAAAATTAAAAGCTTATACTGTAGTTATTATATCTTTTTCTATCAGCTTATTTTGAAATTAATATTATTAGGTATAGTCTTTGATTTAATACTATATTGCTTTTTTTATCAATTTATCTAAGAGTACACGCAGACAAACACATGTGTACACACTTTTATGTAAATAGATATGCTTTTTTTTTTCAATATTTTAGTATGAAGATTGCACTTTAGCTATTTAAGCAAGGGTAGGAAAGGTAGGATTTCTGAGAATTTGTTGCAGGATTTTGTTGTCCAAGTATAGATGAGAACTGAGCTGGGAGACTGTTTTGAACCTTTTCATGAGAGTTTGCATGTGAACTGTATGCAAATTGAGCACTATTGACTATGCATGCTTCTAAGTTTTGCTGTTATTTTACATCAAGTCTGTGAGACTGTAGTCTGTTTTCCCATTTCAAGTAGTTTTTATTGATTGTATTTGTATATGTTTTCGGGACTTAGCAGTTTTATGTTATGAGGCACTTTGTTGTAGAATATTTTTACATGATTGTTTTGAGATATTGAGTGTCTGCTGTTTTACTTGTAATGATTTTCCTTCTTGTGTTGTGTATTTGACTATATTTTGTCCAAGTTCGTATTATTTAGAATAATTGTTATTGGCTTGTAGATGTAGGGAGTAATAATCCTTTGCAAGATGCCCTATACTTTAGTCTGAACATTATTCTTAGTGTTCACTTTTGAACCCTTAGTATTCTGGTAGTATTATTAATGTAGAGGTAAATTAGGCTGAAATGTAGGCATTTTTCTGATAAATTATACTCACTTAGTTGTTTCAGCAGGTAGAAGTTGCATGATGGTTTACTGCTGATGATGTTAATTTGCTCTTCTTATGTACTACGTATGATGTAGCTTACTTGAGTAACTGGAATTTTCTACTGAAAAAAGATTTGCTTGTCTATTTTATTCCTATGTTGTTGAGTTTGTCCATAAGCAAGCCATGTTTTTACTCTATTCTATGCCTTGGAAGAATCTAGTTATATTGTGTTTGCAGTTTTATGCTTCTCTAAGGTTTCAGCTATGTAGTTTTTAAACTGTGCTATGGCTTAACTATTGATTTCTTTTTCTGGATGCCATGTTGGTTTCTGTGTATTCCTTTATACTATAGCAAATTATTTTGTTGTTAATTTAAAATTTGTTAGTTAATGTAAAATTAAAGTAATTAAAAATCAATTTTTTCAAAGTTAAAGTTTTAAAAATACAATTTTCTAAAATTAAAAGTTATAATAGTACATTTTTGTTAGAAGAAGTTCTTATACTAGAGTAAATTATTTTGTTGTTAAAGTAAAATATGTTAGTTAATGTAAAATTAAAGTAATTAAAATAAAAAAAAAATAAAAAAATACTGAACAAATAAACAAATAAGGATGTAAGAAAAAAAGCAAACAACCTAAGTCAAATTCAAGCAGCAAAAGGAATACACAGAAACCAACATGGCATCCAGAAAAAGAAATCAATAGTTAAGCCATAGCACAGTTTAAAAACTACATAGCTGAAACCTTAGAGAAGCATAAAACTGCAAACACAATATAACTAGATTCTTCCAAGGCATAGAATAGAGTAAAAACATGGCTTGCTTATGGACAAACTCAACAACATAGGAATAAAATAGACAAGCAAATCTTTTTTCAGTAGAAAATTCCAGTTACTCAAGTAAGCTACATCATACGTAGTACATAAGAAGAGCAAATTAACATCATCAGCAGTAAACCATCATGCAACTTCTACCTGCTGAAACAACTAAGTGAGTATAATTTATCAGAAAAATGCCTACATTTCAGCCTAATTTACCTCTACATTAATAATACTACCAGAATACTAAGGGTTCAAAAGTGAACACTAAGAATAATGTTCAGACTAAAGTATAGGGCATCTTGCAAAGGATTATTACTCCCTACATCTACAAGCCAATAACAATTATTCTAAATAATACGAACTTGGACAAAATATAGTCAAATACACAACACAAGAAGGAAAATAATTACAAGTAAAACAGCAGACACTCAATATCTCAAAACAATCATGTAAAAATATTCTACAACAAAGTGCCTCATAACATAAAACTGCTAAGTCCCGAAAACATATACAAATACAATCAATAAAAACTATTTGAAATGGGAAAACAGACTACAGTCTCACAGACTTGATGTAAAATAACAGCAAAACTTAGAAGCATGCATAGTCAATAGTGCTCAATTTGCATACAGTTCACATGCAAACTCTCATGAAAAGGTTCAAAACAGTCTCCCAGCTCAGTTCTCATCTATACTTGGACAACAAAATCCTGCAACAAATTCTCAGAAATCCTACCTTTCCTACCCTTGCTTAAATAGCTAAAGTGCAATCTTCATACTAAAATATTGAAAAAAAAAGCATATCTATTTACATAAAAGTGTGTACACATGTGTTTGTCTGCGTGTACTCTTAGATAAATTGATAAAAAAAGCAATATAGTATTAAATCAAAGACTATACCTAATAATATTAATTTCAAAATAAGCTGATAGAAAAAGATATAATAACTACAGTATAAGCTTTTAATTTTTGTTAATTACAAAAAATAAAAGTTAAATACAGTAAATGAACTTGGTCCCTTACATTGAAAAAGGAACATAAATTGAGAGTATTTGAAAATAAAATCCTTAGGAAAATATTTGGGCCTAAAACAGATGAGTGGAGAAGGTTACATTATTTAGAAGTACATAATTTGTATTCATACCCAGATATTATTAGAATGCTTAAATCAAGGAGACTTAGGTGTGTAGATCATGTGGTACGAATGGGAGAGGAAAGAAGAGTATACAGAATTCTTGTTTGGAAACCTGATGGTAAAAGACCAATAGAAAGACCAAAACAAAGATGGAGGGATAATGTAGAGATGGACCTAAAGGAAATTGGTGGGGAAGGAAAGGAGTATATAGATCTTGCTCAGGACAGGGACAGATGAAAGGCATGTGTTGCTGCAGCCATGAACCTTCGGGTTTAAGAAGGCTAGAGAGTTAGTTAGTTATACATTAAATAAACATAATATTTGAATTGTACGTAGAGAATATAACAAATGTACAATGCATTGTGCGAAAACTATGTCAACTTTGCATTATAAGCAGAAAATTAAACCAGTTTGCCTTAGAAATACATTTTAAAAATAGCCCAAAATAGCATGCGTAATAGAAAATTAAGAAAACTTTCTGAAGCATAAAAGTACTGACTAGTGCTGAATGAATCAATTACTGTAAAATATTATTCTCTGATTCAAGTAATTTAACTGTATCTTTTGTGTGTAAAATATAATTGTTAGTTGAACTGATAAGTACAAATATTAACTTTATACGCCTTGATACACTCTAAATAACATAACTTTGATATATAAATTAGTAACAATTTGTTAAAATTAAGGTAAAGTGTAGAATTGTTTTCTTAAATAAATATAAATATAAAGTAAAAATAATAAACAAATAATTCCTTCTTTTCCTATTTAAAGAATGCCAAACAGTGTAAATCAGTTGTTAGTGGCTAAATAACATCAAATTTGAAGGCAGTAACAATATTTTTAAAAAATACTGTTTTTTACCTAACTTTGTGAATTAAATACTAGTACATTTTGTCAAATTATAAATAAAATATACCTATTTCTTTGATATTTGTACTAAAGTGAAGAAAATGTTACTAAAACTTGGCTAGTACAGTAAATCTGAGAGTTTTAGCTAACTGGATATAATTGTAACTTGTTAATCTCGCCAAACACAATCTTTACCTCAATTTTGGAAGCTAGCTGAACTTTAGCGTTTCGAATTACATATAATGAAGGCCTCTATAGTGGAAAAATACACCCAGTCTGAAAAAAATTGGAAATGTTGTCTCCTTCTCTGTCGAACCAGACCAAGAGTGTTCTCAGGTGTTTCAATATATTTCTTAACATAACTAACTTTTTAAAAATGCAGGTAGCTTAGTTTGTATAGCGCTAGGCTTTTAACCTATCTGTCGAGGGTTCGAGTCCCTGTCTGGACGATAACAATTTTTAAATTTTATCATCGGATCTTTTGCAACAGTAAGTCGTGAGTAAGCTTTTAAGTTTCTCAAATATCAGCATCTTTAGCTAACAGTACAGCATAACCAGTATTATTATGATAGAAATGTTCTGGTGGAAGAACCTACACCTACTGTAATATCTCTGTGGTATTAACTTACATGCAGCCCATAACTCTTGGGATTGTTTCTCCTCCGTTACATTTCCTGGCCATTTACCCTTAGCGTCGCGATTAGCCTCAGAAGCAAAAAAAGCGAAATCTTATATTTGTTCTTTTTATATCTCTGAAACCACCTATACGATAGACCTACATTTAATGAATTTTGCAGTCTTCCTGTTTGATCTGTTAAATAATCCAGTCAATAAAAATATACTTGCATAGAAAAATATGTTTTTCAGATACTTTAATCGGGTAATCTGCTTTTGCGTACTTCCTCAGAAATATACACATAGTTCTTTATAAATTTAGCACCTGATATAGAATAAGTCGAAGTCTAGTTAGAGTTGGCCTGTAAGTGCTTCTGGAACATGTAGTTACTTGAAAAAGCAAATATTGGTTGTGTAAAAAATAGCATTCTTGTGAAACAATGAAAAATTAACATTATATCCTCGTAGCATTAGCTGTAAATGCTTCTTGCAGGTTAACAAAGCTCTGGCGTGTGGGCCTACGTCACCTATAATCCTTTGTAAGGTTCGTGTTGTCCTATAAATTGTCGATATACATACTAAGTCCCTAGTTACAGCCTAAGCTTTTAGTTTCAATAAATGTATTTTAGTCCTCGGAGACATATATTGATCTTAGAGTAAAAAATAAACCTCGTATAATAAACCAAATAGAAATAACCCAAATGTTGATGCACCCAAAAAAGCCAGTAATACTTCAAAAATACCTTGAAAAAGGTTATAAGGCTAAATTATTCTTCTAGCATAGAAAAAAATTTAGCAAGTGGACCTATGGTCCATATAGTCAGGCGTCTGTGAACTTCGTCTTGTCCTGTGAATTGAGAATATGTTGATAAATGGTTATATATATTTTTTAAAATAAAAGAAACAATGTTGGTAAGCGTCCAGTTATGGACCCATCGGTAAAGGGATTTCAGTCTTTATAGACACACAATAATTTTCGTTACACTAAAAATTTGGCCTCGTATAAAAGTAAATAGTCGAAATGATAAACATTTCGTGTACTTTATCCAGTAAACCTTAGCTACAAATACAATAACAGCGTTACAGACATAAAAATTAAGCACGCTTTGATATTCTAGTAGCACATAATAAGTATAAAATATCCTTTAAAATACTCTGACAAATAGTTGTGGGTTATCTGAAATGAAAATTTTCAAGCCCTCTCTCCTGCATAAATAGGCTCTAGAATTCACTAAGCCTCAAAATAATATTGGGTACATAAAATAAAAAGCAGATGGAGAGTGATGCTGATCGCATCATCTCCAAACAGCAAAAACAAAAGTATATGGATGGAGCCCTTCCTGATATATTTAGAAAACTTTACCTAGTATAAAAGTAACAAAATACTCAGCAAACTCTAAAATAAACAAACTTTCCTACATAGCAGGCGTAACCTGACCTAAATAAATACATATAGAAATACAGAACCAAAAATAGCATAGTGGAAATCAGTAAACCCTAATAATAATAACAATAATAATAATATATTCTGTGGCTTACATTTTAGCTAAAAGTACTTTTTCTTTAGTGTTTTTGAAAAAAAAATTAAATAAATACTAAACTCTAAGTTAAAAATTTGTAAATGTATATATGATACGAAACAAAATAAATACAAATTAATACATACCCTGCAAAAAAATCAGTAAAAAAGTTGAAAACATCTCTTTGTGCATCCAAAATATAATAACAAATCCTTCCTGACTGGATTAAATTGTGTTATTTGAGTAATAATAAGCCTAAACTTGTAAAATAAAAGGGTAGAACTTGTCAAAACATACTTTTGCATCCAAAATATAATTCAAAACACATCTAAATTGTGTTATTTGAGTAAACTAGAGAATAATACTGTAAACTTGGAAAAAATCTCTCTCTCTCTCTCTCTCTCTCTCTCTCTCTCTGTGTGTGTGTGTGTGTGTGTCTTTGAGAGTCCAAAATGTAATAAAAGACACGATCAAATCGTGCTATTTGAGTAAATATTAGGCTAAACTTGAGAAATAAACAAATAAAAGTTGAGAACACACACTTTGTGTGCCGAAAATGTAACTAAAAGTCTTTCCTGAACAGATAGAATTGTGTTATTTGAGTAATAATAAGCCTAAACTTGTGAAATAAACAGATAGAAGTTGAGAACACACACTTTGTGTGTCGAAAATGCGACTAAAAGTCTTTCCTGAACAGATTGAATTGTATTATTTTGGTAATAATAAGCCTAAACTTGTGAAATAAACAGATAGAAGTTGAGATCACACACTCTGTGTGTCGAAAATGCGACATAAAGTCTTTCCTGAACAGATTGAATTGTATTATTTTGGTAATAATAAGCCTAGACTTGTGAAATAAACAGATAGAAGTTGAGAACACACACTTTGTGTGTCGAAAATGTAACTTAAAAGTCTTTCCTGAACAGATAGAATTGTGTTATTTTGATAAAAATAAGCCTAAACTTGTAAATAATAAATTAAAAGTTGAAAAAATATCTTTGTAAATACAAAATTTAATAAAAAATGTTGCCTGAATAGTACAAATAGTGTTATTTTGGTAAAAATTAACATAAAGTTGTAAAATAATAAGTTAAAAGTTGAAAAAATGTCTTTGTGAGTCCAAAATTTAATAAAAAATGTTGCCTGATTAGTACAAATAGTGTTATTTTGGTAAAAAATTAATATAAAGTTGTAAAATAATAAGTTAAACGTAGAAAAAAATGTCTTTGTGAGTCCAAAATTTAATAAAAAATGTTGCTTGAATAGTACAAATAGTGTTATTTTGGTAAAAAATTAACTTAAAGTTGTAAAATAATAAGTTAAAAGTTGAAAAAATGTCTTTGTGAGTCCAAAATTTAATAAAAAATGTTGGTGATTAGTACAAATAGTGTTATTTTGGTAAAAATAAGGATAAGCTGTGAAAATGTTTGACATAAAGTCAAAGTTTGGTAAAAAATAAACTCAAAATTAAGTTAAATAGCACACAGTAACATACATTTACTACCTAAATCAATAATCAAAGGGTCCTAGGTTCGTTACCCCGTGATAAAAGCAAATAGTGAAAACTGTAGGCCCCGTCCCTAATAGCTCTCCCTTCTTCATAGTACAGATAAAAAAAACCTGCGCTAAAGCGTCCTGTGCCTTGGAGGCAAACCTGAGCGGAATATTAATTGGCGGCGGAAACCGCATAGCTTCAGAGATTTGACCCTTGCTGTGCATTCCAGACATCCTTTGTTGTCTGGTTGAATCCCTCCCCTGCCTTACTACAGTATTGCATAGCTTTCCCCTGTTCTTGCGTACTGGTTAACCTTGAAAAAACCGGTTCTGAAAATCTACCGACGCGTTCTCTGATTGGTCAATCAGATTCTTCCTTTGTTCTGACGTTCTGACGTCATTTGACCTTGACCGCTCTTCCCCCAAATTCCTTTCTCGTCTACCCTCAGCGCGGAGCGCGGAGTTCACCATCTTCTGTCTAGCGTGTTGCACCACCGTGTTTCATACCATGATGAAATTACTGCATAGTACTAATTAATAATATTGCATATCGCGGGTTCGAGTACCGGGACCGTCCCAAATCGTAATTGGACCTGTACCTACACCCATTACCACCGTTCATAGCGGTTCATAAACCATAAAAACTTATTTTCAATACTATAAACATTAATATTATCATTTGATACATTACATACTTTGCAGTAATGAATATAAAACCATATGCATAGCGTTTAGTACCTCTAATTACCTTCTATATACATATTTTTCATAAAATAAATAAATATATATTCATAAAAAGTTATAAACATGCAAATACATAAATGTAAAGTATTCTAAGTACATGCAAATGAATTCTAAGTACGTGCGAATTAATTAAAACCCGTGCAAATTAGTTATAAGTACGTGCAAATGAATTGCGAATATTAAATAGCGATTGACGTTATCTCAGATACCATCTACTAGCTTGGTTCCGTTCGTATATTAATGAACGCCAACAATGTGTCTTCAACTCTGGTGAGAAATCGTCGTGGCGATCAATCAGCGCCGGTGTCCCCCAGGGAACCGTCCTCGGTCCACTCCTCTTCTCTCTGTACATTAACCATATTCCTGACGCACTCGAACACTGTAAATATCACATCTATGCAGATGATGTTCAGCTGTATTTGTCATTTCCTCCAAAGAATATTGAAAATTCAATTCGCGATATAAATTATGATCTGAACAAAATCAGTACTTGGTCAGCTAATCATGGGCTACTAATTAATCCTTCGAAAACCCAAACTATTATTATAGGTTCACAAAAAATGCTTTCAGCATTTGAAATTTCTTCCCTCCCGCCCATAATGGTCTTAGGGAAAGCTATTAAATTAAGTAAAACAGCCAAAAATCTGGGCGTAATGTTTAATCAGCATCTCTCATGGTCAGATCACGTAAATTTAACTAGTAAAAGAGCCTTCGCTGCATTACACGCTCTTGTTCGGCTTAAACATTTTCTACCCGTTAGCATTAAAATCAAACTGGTGCAAGCACTTGTTTTTCCACACTTCGATTACTGCGATTCTGTCTATTCCGAATTACCAGATGATCTCGCTCAACGTCTTCAACGAGTACAAAACACCTGCGTCCGCTTTATTTTCGATCTGAAATATAGGGACCATTTATCCGTTTTCTTTACAAAGCTAAATTGGCTCAAATTAATTGATCGGCGAAAGGTACACAATCTCACCCTTCTCTATAGGGCAATCAGTTCAAAGGAACCGGCTTATCTCTCGAGCAGATTCTCAATGCTTTCCGAATCACACAGCCTTGACACCAGATCGCGAGGGAGAACTCAACTACTCATCCCCCTTCATAACTCAAATTTTTATTCAAAATCTTTCACCGTTTCTACTTCTCGTCTTTGGAACTCACTGCCCCTCGAAATCCGAAACTCATCTTCAGTATATGTCTTTAAGACGCAATTAAAACATTTTTTATTGGGCACAAATAGTTAGCACATTATATTTTAGTGATAAATTGCATACAGTTAAGCGCAGAACAACACTGAAAATCCTTATTCACCTTAATATTTCAAATCCCTGACTACTGTCATGAATATCTGATTGTGTGTGTGTGTGTGTGTGTGTGTTTTGTTGTATGTTCGTGTGTATAGGTTAGGATTTTATTCCCGTATGTATTTTTTTTCTTATCATTTTTTTTCTGTAATTTTTTCTTTGTAATTTTATATTTCTCTTTTTATATTTTAAAATTTACCTTTCTATGTAATGGTTTAAATGTTGTTGTAAACATGGTTAAGTGGTAGAAAAGGCTACAAAGCCTTAACTTCGCCATGATAAACAAGACGCAATAAATAAATAAATAAATAAATAAATATACACCCCCTTTCCCACCCACAATCATTACTATAGGTGTGTGTAACTTAGAACCTCACTTTTGGCATAATCGTACTTGGAGCTTAACTTTGGGGGAGTCAGGATCAAAAAGTTTTCAAGCCCATAAAAATATCATCCAGGACTATTTTGATATATAACTGTTTCATTTGGAAAATCATAAAAATTACTCGTTACTTTGCTCTTCTGGTTCCAGGAGGTTAACAAAAGTACCATTAACTTGTAAATGTTCATAAGCCTGATAATTTTGGGCCCTGTCAAGTTACACCTGTGATCATTAATGAAATCAAACTTTCGTTCGTTGTCTGTAATATGTTGAACATTCTTTCTAGACTACACGGCCGGCCCCCGTGGCTGAGTGGTTAGCACATCGGGCTACGACGCCAGAGGTCCCGGGTTCGAATCCCGGCCTGGGCATGGATGTTTGTGAGTATCCATTCATCAATTTCATCATATCATCAGTCTTCGCAAATTAGCCAAAAGTGGCACAGGAAGCGAAGTAAAATAAAGCAAACCAATAGCTTTCATTGCGAAAACAATTCCAAATTTGCTCTGTATGAAATTTTTATGGGAAATTGTTCAATGGGGTTAGTTTTCGACCCATAGATACACATCCTGGACAGTGCGAACTGTTCCATTCGTAATTTTCAACTACCTTAAGTTTGGTAACATTGTTTGGAAGAGACTACTCTGGAACATATGGCCTTTCCAACTTGGTTATAAAAACTTCAAAATATAGTGAGCTGTTTCGGAGGGAAGTTGATGGTAAGGGAGAAATTCGAAACAAAATACACACCTAGAAAATTATCGAAACAGTAACGAATTTTTAGAAATCAGTATTGAAGAATATGACCTTTTTTTTCGGTACGAAAGTTTCTGGAGGTTCCCAACAGGAAAGGCTTTATTTTACAAGCAATTGGGTTTCGTTTTCGTCTGTGCGGGGGAAATTTATGTGATTTGTTCACGCCCCGAGGGTGAATGAGTCGGCGGGGAGGGAAGGCTAGGGCGAGTTGATTGTTAATTAATTGACGCAACGGGCTTCATGGAAAATAGATCCAAAGAGAAAAAAAAAATGGTTCGAGCTTTGTATGTCCACAGTGAATTGAGCTCTCTACCCTTTGAAAAGTTTGGTCATATCGTCCGTTCCACGAAAACAAATTTTCGCTATGTTTGAGAGAGAAAGACACAGAGATAGATACCGCCTATAAAAATGGACAATCAGATTGTAAAGAGTCGACACGAAGTTTGAGTTTAGGATTGTTTTTCAACGTGTAGATTTCTGGTTCGAATGTATCTCCTCGAGGACAGTGTTGACAATATACTAGGACAATGACTTGTTACAATAAAATGTTTTTTTCACGCCATTGCTTTCGTTCGATTTGAATAATTACATTGATAAGCCGACACAATTGATTACCAATTAGAGCTAGAATAGAACAAGATTGTAATGATTGAATGATTATATATAAATAATAACCCATGGCGCAACAGCCCTTGAGGGCCAAGGCCTAACCACCGACTGTCTGCCTCACTCTCACATGCCTCAGCAGAGATGGGCGATCGTCCAACCAGTTACTGGGTGACGTGTGGTTAGCACGACGAACCCTCAATTGTTGTACGTTTTCCGTGACCGGGTTTAGCTACTCCTTCGTAGCTCCTCAATTTCACAATTTTCTCGCGAAAGGTGGCCACCGGTCCCGTACGTTTCCGAAATCTCAGCAGAGAAGCGTCCCCCTGGAAATTCAAACCAGCGGTCGTCCCGAAGCCCGAGCCCAAAAGACCGCATCGTCACGGTGCGGAAAACACACACACACACACAAGAAAGAGAGAGAGAGATAGAGAAAATCTATATATGGGTGCTTAGCATGGGCGTCTTACGTCTTCGATGTAACTACTTAGGTGTTCAATTCACTTGGCGATAAACACGCTGAAAAGCACTAACGGTGAACACTTAAGGGGAGTTGGGGGGAAAACACATACCGAGTTCGACGTCTTCAATCTTCTAATCCTCCTGTCGTTGGTTCATAATAAACATGTAGCCTCTCTTCTTTAGTAACATGTTCTGGTAGAGATACTGCACAGACCGATAGTTCACTCACAGTTTATTCTATAGACTCTATATCTCTTTCCGGCTGAGATCATGGCCATTAGTTCACTCACAGCTTGTTCTTTGCCCGCGAAACCAATAACCAACGTGACATGGGTCCTAACCGTACCAATGCTTGACTCGGACTGTCTTCTCTGCAACGCACATCAACCGTTCGCTAGAAAAGACGTTAACGTCTCTTGCCGGCTTTTTTCCCCAGCGAGGGCGGATCAAACTTTTATAAGGGGTGCGTCAAGATCGGTTACAACGGGTCGGTGAACCCCCTCCTGGAATTTATCATACTTCATTTGAAGATACAAGAAAGTCGAAAGTTTGTTACTCTAATTGTTAAGAACAGAAATAAAGTTCATTTAGTTAGTATTCGAACAGAATAATCAATGTAGAAATGCAATGGATAGAAAACATTGAGTGAAAAATACAGGAACAAGGTTATATTCTACCATTTCATCCAAAGAACATATGATTTCACAGTTTTCAAAACTCTAATATAATTTAGGTGACAATTCACACAACAAACTTTATGAAAAAAGAAATTCCCTAACATTTAAAGCCTGCATAAAATGCAAAATAAATAATGGAAAGTAGTTGTGCTGGTATTCACGCGTTTGGTGGTTCGAGTCTCCCCATTAACATAACAATTATAATAATAATAATAATAATTATTATTATTATTATTATTTCGAATTTGTTTTTAGTTTATAATATTTATTATTGTATGATGACATTTATAGCCGTGGTAATAATACTCATTGTTATTTTTTCTGCTATTCAACTTTTATCATTTGTCCGAAGACCCCCCTTGCAAAAATTTCTGGCGACGCCCACGGTACGTAGTCTATGCACACTAAGGAAAACTTGTTTATCCGTGAATCTGGTCTATCCAAAATGATTTTCAGTGTATTGTAAAAAAATGCAAAGCTATGACGACTTTACCTTCTTTATCAATGTTCGTTCGTTCGTCTTTCACGAGGAAGAAGAAACGAACTGACGAAGGCCTGATTCGGTATTAGCGCCGTAGGTTTCGTAATTTTCACTACTCTGAAGGCATAGGCCTTTTGAATTTGAATCCTAAATATTACATTGAATCGTATTTACATATTTATAGCTCAAGCATTACCTACTCACATAATATACCTACATATTAAAAAATATCCAATATGGCGGATTTTTTCAAGATGGCGGCCGTCAGAACGGAAATGGCGATTGGCTACTCGACTGAACATATCTGAAGTGGTAGCCTACAACAATTAATTCTACCAAGTCTCTTGCTTTTGTTAAAAAGTCAATGATTCCGGACTTAACCGCCGGACTGTGATAAAGAGACACTTTTTTGATTCTATCCTCCATTTGGAGACACATTTCATGGTGTACCCTTCATGAAAATACATTAAAGCTTATATCGTTTTAAAGCTTATAAAATAGGCTACAACTTTTATTCGAAACAATTTCTTGTCACTTAATTTGTTCAAAAGTTAAAAGGCAAAAACTTTAAAAAGTACTAGAAAAATTTCACTTTTTGAAGATTATTTTTTAAATTACGGCAAACACACTTAAATAATCGAAAAATTAAACAGAATCTTTTTTGTAGCCCATCTAATGAGGATTAAGGCTAAAAAAAAAAAAAAGTATGACGTGCCTACGACCATTGGTTACAGAGATATTGGCCAATAACTGAGAGTCTGCGAAATTGATGTTCTAACAACTGACCAAAATTCAGCTTTTACGGAATTATTTCCGACATTAAACCTTTATTGACTGGGCTATTAATAACATTCAGTACAGTTCATGAATATTGAAAAGGATTCAAAATTTGTATCTTTTCAACAGCATGAACACTCTAAATACGACAAGACTCAGTGGCTCAGGCGGTAACGCGTCTGACTACCATGCTAAAGGTCCCGGGTTCGATCCCCGGACGGTTCAAATCCGGGAACTTTTCTAACGATGGAAGCGGCCCCGGCGCCCACCTAGCGTCGAATAACATGGGTACCTGGGGGAAACCCTGGGGGGTAAAGGCGGTCAGGGGTGTGGTGCTGATCACATCACCCCCACTTACAACCGGTTCAAGAAAGTGTGGGGCGTTACCCCCACACCCCCTATACGCCTTCATGGCATGGTGCTCTAAGCACAGGGGAACACTTTGCTTTACTTTTTTTTACTTTACTAATTTTAACTTCATCTTTACGATTCTCGAGTGAACTACATTGCTTTTAATGCAGTATATAAGCCGGATTGTCCAAAAAGTGGGCTTCAAATTGGAACGAACGTGAACGCAGTTGCCTTGTAAACAAAGGGTTTCGGATTCGATACCTAGGTTATTCATATCTTTAAAAATGCAAATACACACTCCGTGGAAGGTACAAATTTACGTATCGTATCTACAGTCTTATGTCCCGGGTTTGATTCCCTGGGGGGTGATTTGAAGTAGGATTTTTTCTGTCCGATGACCCTGTAATAGCTGCTCTGCGCTCACCCAGCCTCTTATCAACGGGTACCTGAGTGTAATGACAACTCTAACAACTCTAGAGTGGTGCTTATCACATCACATCCACTTTCGCCGAGATCGAGAATGTGTGGAGATGTGATTTCACGGCTCGATAAGGTGCACAGGACACTGCGCTCGAAAACTATGCACAGTACAGTTTCTGTGTTGAAATTATTATGCTGTTTATTCTGTACATTTTGTTGCTAATTGTTTGAACTTAGTAACCTATGTATCTATCGTTTATTCAGTACAGCATTGTGTTAACAATACCTTCTATATGTTCTTCTGATATGCTGTTTATTTTCTTTTTCAGGTGAGTTCCTCCATTTCTATTGTTCGAGCTAATCATGCAAGGTAAGATGATAATCTTGGTTCTGTCTTACTTTATTTGTTCATGGCCTCCTTGATGGCGCAGTGGTAGCGTCGTCGCCTTGTAATCAAGGGGTCCCGGGATCGATACCCGGTGGAGGCACATATTGGGTCGGATTCCACTTTAAAACGTAGGTCCAGTCCCGATTAGCCTTACTGTGCATAAAGTGGATTAAAAACACTAAATAAAATAAACAATAATAAACTTTATTTGTTCATGTCTGAAACGTACGTGGTTGTGGGAGTTTTCCAGAGAGCAGACAGAGAGATAGGGGCGGGGGAGGGGGCAATATTCCATCAAAAAGTAGGCAGGTAGATGCCAATATTCCACCAAGAAGAAGAAGCAAATAGAAGTCAGTATTCCACGAAGAAGAGATAAGTGAATATTTCGTTAAGAAAAGAGAGAGATAAATTGACTATTCCACCAAGAAGAAGAGGAAAAAGAGATGTGAAAATTCCACCAAGAAGGATAAGAAAAGAGAGTGAGTGTGTGTGTGTGTGTGAGAGAGAGAGAGAGAGAGAGAGAAGTGATTATTCCACCAAGAAAAAGAGAGAGAGAAGTGAATATTCCACCAAGAAGAAGAAAGAGAGGAGGCGAGAGATGTTGAAGGGAGATAAGTGGATATTTTACCAAGAAGAAAGAGAGAGAAGCGAATATTCCATCAAGAAGATGAAGGGATAAGATAGAGGAAGATAAGCGAATATTTCATCAAGGAGGAGGAGTGAAGTTCATATTCCACCAGAGAGAGAGAGAGAGAGAGGAGGAAGATAAGGATAAATTCCTCCCAAGAAGTAAAGGAAGGAGGGAGAGAAAATTGAATATTTTGCCAAGAAGGAGAGAGAGAGAGAGATCATTCTCAGCATGTCGTCGCCAGAGTTCCGTTTCGAACCCGACCGCAGAGTATTTTCTTTGAGGTTCCAGCATCCGTGGGAAAGAGAGAAAAGCAGAAAGATTCTGCATGGCTAAGAAACTTCGAGCTCCGGTGGTCACAATGGCATTACCCGCAGAGGCGGAAAAGCATTTCCCTACCCCCCTTGTAAATCTCCTTTTGGTGGTTGTCGGGAGCGGTCAACCAATCGAAACACTCAACTGTCAAGATGAAAGTTGGCCTTTGAAGGGAGATGATCTTGTGGATACCGACAGAGCCGCTTCTGAGAGACTGACATGTTCACTCCATGGGGAATCCCCTATTTCTGACGTTGTTTTCATCCGTGCTCGACGTTATTTACCTTTTTACATGTAACTTTAGTAGTGGGATTTACAATAGGGACAGCACGAGAAAGTACGAACCCCCCTCCAGCAGATTTGCTATACTTAAAACAGGTTCAACATGCCCATATGAGCTTTTTGCTCAAGTGTGGAACTCTTGCATAATCCAAGATTTTTGTAAAAATGCCCTCGGGAATTTTTCAGAAAGGAAGAGAATTTTTCAGAAAGGAAGAGAATTTTTCAGAAAAGAAGTGCCCCTCAGATTGATTTGTCTACACTTACAGAAGGCACTTCTGTGAGATTGTTGTCCATAAACTTGTCAAAAATATGCCCCTCTTGGCCACACTTAAAACTAGGCTACCCACACCCATACACACCTACACCCACCCACACCCACCCACACATATTTACTTCCGGTCCACTTCCGGTCCACTTCCGGTCCACTTCCGGTCCACTTCCGGTTTACTTCCGGTTCACTTCCGGTTTACTTCCGGTCCACTTCCGGTTTACTTCCGGTCTACTTCCGGTTTAAGTTCAATTGGACACCAGGCTCATCTTGCATATCTAGTACTAAGACAATGCAATATGCAGAGACCCCTCTAGAATTGCTCCGTGACTCTCTCATTTCTTACGTCATAAACATATGATTTTTCACCTATGAGAATGACACTGCATATGGTGTCATCTGGTAAAGCCTCGTGGAATTCACAGATAATTTTAATGTTTGTCCTGTCATTTACCACAACTTGTTTTCTTTTTGAAGTGTTAATTACAAACATGGGTCTCTGTGTCTTGAATTCATCTGGTGAGTAATACATGTCTGTACTGCCAGTAGTGACACGCTTGAAGGAAGAAAAAGCTTCATATAATTTAAGAAAATCATCCTTGGACATGTCTAAATTATAATTTTCTCTAGGAAATACCTCATTTCTGCCATTTTTAAGATATATGTTCTTGATGTTGCAGCTATCAAATTTACTTGAATTTTTTTCCTGATTATTGTGTCTTCCAGTCTGAAACAGTACCACCACAAAATCAGGCATGTCAAATTGAATACTGGAGAATGAATTTGTGGCATCAAACTCATAATAAGTACCAGTGGCAACCTTCTGTACGCATTGATATGTGTAAAATTGCAGAGGAACCTGTGGATTTTTTAGGATATCTGCTTTGTATTTAAGAGCGTAACTGGCTTCATACTCAACAACAGGGATTCTTAACTCCATAGTCTGAATAATGCACTTGCCCTCATCAGGTAGGGTATTAGGCAGAGCTTCTCCTGTAGGGTTTATTGCACTGTACCTCATCAAAGCATTATTATCATTTGCAGCTCTTCTAAATGTAATTCTTAACCCACCCTTCCACATAATTTCTTTGTAATCCGAGAAGAATCCTGGCAACAGGCGCATAGGAAACAGCACTGTGTGGTTTTTAGATAATATCTTATCACCAGCCTCAAATCCACCTATTTTGTAGTATGAAGCCTCTGTTTTGGATAATTTTAATGTGGCCAAAGCTGTGGAGGTAATGCCGGGATAATCTACTCTGTTTATAACAACACCATGCTTTCTGATCTCAATTTCAGAGAACAGATGCGGCACAAAATTATCTACCAATCTTATATTCGAATTTGCCGGATAATCTGTTCCATCGAGCTTTACAACATCAAATTTGATGTATAGATCTGCTCTGTGGGGGTGTATAAAGCCATCCCCTACATCAAGATCAACCTCGATTTCTGTGTTGGGTTGATTTAAATTTGCAAATGTCCTCCTGTTGGGAGGGAATGATTGTAGCTCATAACTCTCAATATTTTCCATTGTATGTATTTTTATTTAAATGTTAATCTCTACGATTGCAGTTGTTGTGGCTCCAGCAAAATCAACTAATTCTTCTTTTTCATTAGTGACCATCAACTCAATGTAATCTATTCTGTTATGACACACGGGAAAATATAATGTTGGGGATGGATTGTAGATGATGGGCTCCATGAATTCGGAATTAGGCTTGAATGTTGCAATGATGCCGGTTTGTTTGTGAGTGCCTATGCCATTTGATTTGGTGATCATACCCTCGGCCACATTACAGTGAATATTCAGAGTCTCTATGGCTAAGAATTTAGGTATATTCATAGCAGTGTGTTTGATGGCCGGTTCAAGTTTTGTGTTGTTCTCAAAGCCTAACAGCTCTCCTATAGTACCCAGATGCACTGTTTCTGTAGCAGATACAATCTCTACTCTGTGAGTGACAGAATTTTGACTTAATACTACACCTCTGGGTAATTGAGCATTTAGAGTGGATAGATTATACTGCCCTGGAGTGATGACAATTTTTTGATCCCCTACTGCAATTGTGTTGTTGTGGTGAGTAATATTAGGTATCAGGTACATGCCGTAAAATGCTCTGAGAGCTATTGTTTTGGGATACACTATGTCATCATGTAATTTGAGTTTCAATATTGAATTTTGGCTGGTGAGATGGAATACCCCCATGATGTTTCAGATACCACAAGGCTTTTTGAAAATCTTCAATTGATGGTTTATTTATTTGAGACATATATCTGAGAACAGATAAACACAAATGTCCGCAATTAACATCTTTGAAGTTTTGAACACGGGCATTATTGTAATAAAGATTAGCTGATTTTAGATATTTTATTAAATTTTCAGGTGGAACACCTCCAAATGAATCAAACACAAATGCCTCATCTTTTAAATATTTAAGATAACAGATCCAGTGAGTGCCCTGATTTTTGTACTCATCCAAATTAACAATGCCACACTCTTTATTGAATGGTTGTTCCGGTAAAGAATCAGACATGTACACACCCCTAAAATATTTGATGCCCAATGGCTTGATTAAAGCTTCAATATCTTGGTTTGTAAGCGGCTCTTGTTTTTTTTAAACTTATTCATGGCTCTCTTAACACCTTTGCCTTTTTTCTCCATGGCGAGGTTATGGCGCTTCTGCTCATCTAATTCTGCCTTATTTTTCTTGGCATCTATCACTGTTTTTGCTATGGCAGCTGATCCCCCAGCCAAGCTCCCAACAGCCCCGAGAGCAGCTAAGATGGCAGGGATGGTAAATATGAACCCCCCACATGTGATTTTTTTCTTGATTGCTGTAATTTTTTTAATTGGGGGGTACTAAGCAACAATTTCATACCATGGCCCTTGGCAATACAAGAGCTTTTTTTCTTGCGCTGCTTTTTGGTTAAAAGACTATCAATAGTTTTAAGAGATTTGAGACCTGCATAAGGTATTTGATACATAACACCCTTGGCCTTCATTGTAGGTTTATTATATACATATTCACAGCCCCCACCCCAGTTTTTGTTTAGTGCTCATAGCTATGGTGGTTCCCAATGCTGATATTCTCTCACTCAAAGAAGCATCTTTGCTTACAAATCTACCAAATGCAGCCTCTTCTAATTTCTTGTCTGCGACATGTCTCTTGTCAAGATCAGAATGTGTGTTGTATGCTATGTCATGGTCTCTACAAGCAGCATCTAGGGGATTAACACCAGGATCACCTCTGTTTAATCTATGGTCCAATTTTGTACCGGGACCACAATACTGATAGCCTGGAATGTGTAGTTCAAATGGCAGCTTGTTTATGATGTCATTAACCAGGCCCCGACCCTCAGAAATATTCCAAAATTTAGGTGGTAGAGTATTAATAATTTTTATAAGATATCCAATGCCCTTAGGGTCATTCACTATAAAATTAGACAATTTTGTGCTTATCATGTCCATAATTCCAACCTTTTCATTGTAAAAATTGTGGTTCCCAGCATTTTCCTCCCCAGCTATCACCAGCAACCTATCCACAAGTTTCCTGACATCATCAACCCAGACAAATTCTTTAGGCAGGGTGTTGTATTGTTTGATTCCACTCCCAGTCTTGATCTGTGACCATATGGGCTTGATTAAATTATTGTATTTTGCTCCACTGCTAGACTTGACTCTTTTTTGTGTGGGATCATTGTTCTGGTATAGAGCATCTGATTTTATTAATATTTCCTTGTAATGTTCATAATCTTGATCTGTATAGCTGCCAGGCCTTTTCCTAGTCATCAGTTCCCACAACCCAGGTGTGCCGGGGTACTTAACAAAAGCACCTTTTTCTCCGAGACGAGATTCTGAATAAACAATGATATCATCTCCCATAAAAGTTACTCTGAAATTGCCAATTCTATGTATGATGCTCCCATCAAGCTCTGTGTCAGCATATAAGCCAAAGACCTCATCTTTGTTGTCTTTAGGTGTGGTTAAATATTTTTGAGCAAGAAGACCCAATTCAATAGGATCCTGACTAGCCTCAATTCTTCTAGGAGCAACAGGACTAGGTGTATGAATACTGGAAAGTGGGGTGAATGGATAATCTAATATGTTCCTTGCAGCTACAGGTACAAGCTCCGTGATCAAATCTTGATTTTGCTCTGTAACAGTTTTGATATTCTTACCTAAATTATTAATAGCATCAATTACAGGCTGTTCTGTTTGTTTGTGTTTTTCATAAATTCCACGGTTCTCTGATTTCCATCCCTTAAATCTTTTTACAAGATAATCTCTTAACTTAAGATCATCGATGATTGGTCGTTTCATGGTTATTTATTTATGTCTCAACGTCTAGAAAATCGTTGATTTTATTTCTGTATTTGCCAGTATTAGGTGTTCTTGTCATATCAATTGTGACAAACCCATAACTGTCCTGGCTCCAGCACTTGCTGCAAAACTTGGAAAAATCATTGTAGCTCAAGTCCCCACCTACATATTCATCGTGTATGTGTTTGAGGTTGGTATGGTCTTGATGAAACACACATATAAAATTGCTGTTGTCTCGGATCAGTTGCTTCGGTATTTTGGAAAAAGTCTGCGCCAGGTAGAAGCAATCAATATTTTTGTGCCGGCCCTGTGTAAAGAAATTTCTAACTTTGTTTTGATTATCCAGTATAATGTCATCAAACACAACAACAGAATTATCGAGACATTCATGAAGTGGCTTAACATCTGGTTCAAAAGTGGCAATATCCAATCCATCATATAGCTTCATCAGCTGCTGATATTTTAATTGTTCCAAGCTCTTAGAGAAGACATACAAGTGCCTGTTTTTCCAGTCTAACCAGTTGGGTGCCAATAAAAAATGATCAACCATTAGTGTAGTTTTACCACAAGCAGATGGCCCAACAATAAGACACCTAATATTTTCAGGCAGCAGCACTCCATTTCTCTTATTCTGTTGTTCAGGTTCTGGCAGCCTTTTTATAACATCCCAGGTGCTCATATTATCACTTTGTCTGCATCGATCCAGCTGTTTTCCGGATGACCCAGCCATTTGACAAATAACTTGTTGCCTTTTCTGCGGATGATTTTTTCTATGAGATATATGTCAGGCTGTTTAGTTTTGCTGAGTTCTTGTTCATAGAATCGGCCTTTGAGAATTTCTCCTCGGTGATCCTTTATTATATATGTGTTAAGGGTCCCAGGTTTAACTTGAACTACTGTAAATAATTCGGTGCTCCAGTTTCTCGTAAAGCCTCTCTTGAATAAGTGCTTATATTTGCTGATTCTTACTTGATCGCCCACCCTGTATTTGGCCCTTCTTGTTGTTGGCTGGTATCTAGGATAATAAACAGTCCTGATCAATTTTTGCTCATCAGATGAAGTTACTTCAGAGGGTTTCATGTTGATTGTGGAATGGACAGAATTGTTATATTTATGTAGAAGTTCTGGAAGAATATTAATCCATTTATAATTACCTTGGAGGGTAAATTGTTTATACATAAGATTTTTTAGGGTTTTGTTGAATCTCTCTACAATTGAGGCTTTGAGATCACTGTAACTCGAGTAATGTTTTATTGCCTGGCTTTTAATAAATTGTTGAAACACTGAATTATAAAATTCTTTGCCATTATCTGTTTGCAAATAGCGCGGGGATCTTCCTGAATGATTGATGATTGTCCTGAGGGCTTCTGTAACACATTTTCCAGTCTTGGATTTGAGTGGCACAGCCCAGGCAAATTTTGAAAATGTGTCTATTACAGTGAGTAGATACTTGTAGCCCTTGTTAATTTTGTCTAAGTTTTTCAGCTGTCCACTTGCCATTTCAATCAAGTCGCTCTGCCATAAATCATCTATGCCCTTTGTGACTACTGGCAGTCTCTTATAATTATGTCGGGCTTGTCTGTGTAATTCATCAACAATAATTTGTCTAGACATAATATGTAAACAAGAATATTGCAACTATGGGGTGTTCAGCAGCTGATACTGCAGGATTTTCTAAATATAATTTGTCCCCTATTTGTATTTTAAATTCCAGAGAGCCATCATCTTCAGAATAGGCTGTTTCTAATGTATTGGGATCTGTAAAATCCTCCAATTCTACACTGGTGATTTTTGGTTTGTTGTCAGCATTTGTTATTGATAAGGTGGGGTAGTGGTGTGCCTGTGGTTGAAGCCAATATTTGATCTTGATTGGTCTCAGTGTGCCCCCAACAAAAAACTGGTAATAAAATTGTGCAGGGGACAGCATATATATTTTGCCACCTGGTGTAAATGGTGAATCATATTCTTTGTTGGGGATGCTGTACAATTCAAGAATTACTGTATGTTTTGGATTCTCGATTATGCCTGTTATTTCTTTTTCTGCTGTAAGCAATCTGCTTGTTACAGATTCAAGGTGCTCATTGATGGTCCTAACAACATCATCATGGCCTGGCTTGATCTTTACGTCCACAACAAGTTTCTTGTATTGTTGCACAATCTCTTGAAGCTGGGTGGCAAAAACAGACAGAGCATTTGCTTGATTGGATTCCATGGTCCCTAGCTGTTGCTTGATATTAGCTACAATTTGCTGTAAATTTTCAACAACTGCCAATTTTGAATTTTGAGCAGTAAGATCATGGACCTGCCTTCTGATATCCTCAAACAGGGCATGCAGTTCATTAATATGTTGATTGGTTGGTAGAGTGGCCACTGTCTGAGTGAGTTGTTTGATCTCTGCTTGGATATTCTTGATATCTTCTGATTTCAATATGCGATTCACTGCCCTCTTAATATTTTTAAGTTCCTGTGATGTGGGAAGATTTGATACTGTATTCTGCAAAAATTCAAGTGCCAATTTTACATTGTTTAATTCAGAAGCATCAGCCACATTTTGCATAGCATTTTGGAGCAGGGCTATATCTGCCTGAGTGGGTGTGGATTGTTGTAAAATTTCAAGTTTTGTTTGGATATCATCTATCAAGTGATGAAAATGAGACAGTTCAGATTCAGTGTTGAGGTTTTCAAGCTTTGTGATTTGTTGCTGGACACTGACAAGTGTGTCTACAATACCAGGCAGGCGGGATTCTAGTACATTTGCCAAATCACTTTGCACTGCTGCTATTGTACCTTCAAGATGGGTTATGGAACTTTGAATTTTTCCAAAATCTTCATATGTTTCAAGTTGCAGCTTGATGTTTGCAACACTCCGAGTTATTGCATTCAAAGCATCAGAAGATGGCAAATTGTTCATAAAATTTTCAAGTGTCTCAATTTTTTCTTTAACCTCGGCTATGGCATTGTTCAGGGGGTCCAGATTAGGTATCTGGAGTGATTGAATCTGTTCTTTTAGAGTAGAAATCACTAGATCAAAATCTTCTTGTGATTTTATGCTTTTGACAATTGTTTGGAGCTGTGTCTGGACATTATTTATCTGCTCTTCCAATTGCTGTTTCAATTGCTCAGAGTTGGTGGCCTGGGTCTTAAATTTGGCTTGAAGAGTTGCTACAGCTTCTTCTAAACTTTGAAAATTATCCAATGTTGCCAAATCAGTATATTTCTGAAGCAGCACTTTGAGTTCAGAATCAATTTTAAGAAGAGGGTCCATGCATTGTGATTGTAAATTTGTAATTTCTAATTGAAGACTGGCATTGAGTGTGGTTTGTAAAGCTTGTAAATCACTTCTTAATTTCTTGACTCTGACATCAAGCATCAGAATCTCATCACTGTGATCTTCATGCCTTGTATGGCCAAATATATCATTAGGCATTTTTGCTTTATTGGTTATTTATTATAGAGTATCTGATTCTTAATTCTATAAAAAAGGGTATAAGCTTGTCATATGATCCAGGGACCTCAATATATAAGCAGTCACCAGCAGAAACAGTATATACAGTGCCAGAAACCATGTTTGAGTGCTTAATTCTGTAAATATTTCTCCCTACTGAAATTTTAACATCACCCTCAGGGGTTGTAATAAATTGCAATTGCCCACCTACAGGTAATTGGTAATGATTTAAATTATTGTTAAATATGTACAATGTTTTGCCTGTTTCATCATCATTATCTGTAAGTATGCTGTTCAGATGAATAATTAACAAGCCACTCAGTTTAGACAGCATATCAGGAGAGGCTTGTGGTGTCGGCAGGTCCATAATAGCCTGTTTTTTGAACCCAAATAAGTTCATAGGCATGTTTATTTATTTCAAATCATGCTCTGTAATTGGGCATTGTTTGCCATTTTTCAAATCACAATGCCCCCATGGTAGAGTATGCATGCCACATGATAAAATGCGTCTCTTATCATCATGTGGGTCCAGGGCCACTTTTCTTACAATATTTGAAGTCAACAAGTGATCCTCACTCTGAATTCTATTTTCCGATGTTCTAATTGAACTCTGGGATTTGATGCAATTTTTATAATCTTCAAATACAAGATCTTTTTCCACAGTAACTCTGCCAATACCCTTGGCCTTTTTGACAACAGCACTACATGTTTTAAAACTATACACCTTGGCACTTAACCCAGCAAATTCCACAATAACATCACCACATGTCTCATCTTTTAACTTGCCAGGCACCTTTTTGTTGTGGGGTTGAATTCTTGTATGTTCACTGGTATCAAAGTATTGAAACAATTCAGGCTGTGACATATCTTGATAAACATCTTCTGTTTTAATATCAAGAATAAAACTATCCGTGTCCATGTACAATAATTTTACACGATCACCATAAAAAGGTTTCAGCACATCATAATACAATGTTAACATATGTAATTTGGACAATTCCAATATCACAGCCCCTACATAAATAGGTTTATCAAATTTGATCTTTGTTTTCTTCATGTTGAAAAGTGCCATGTGCTCATCATAAATTCTTCTATAATTGAAATTAGGCTTTGCAACCAATTTTTTACTCAGGCTGGGGTCAGTAATTATTTTAACATCGGTATGTTTTCTGACATTTTCAATTGTTTTGCCATACACTGAATACACCATCAATTTAAACAAGCCCTTATCAAATTGGCTTTTTGCAGATGTTCGAAGCTCCGTGTTTGTATCAATATATGACTTCAACCATCTTGAGTGCCTGAACCTTAAGACTTTGCCAATTTTGGTCACTTGGACACCATGTTTCATCAGGAACTGGAGGTTTTTGTAATATATGACATAGCCTTGTTTCGGCTCCAGAGTCATCATGAGCTTCTTCTGTTTAGAGCCAGGTGAGCACTGAACCTCGGGAATTGGGGGCAGATCAGAAAATTTATTGTGCAAATCATCAGGAATTGTCAGATCAACCTCTAAGAAGAGGCCATGGTTACTGTCATCAAAATCCTGAAGATCCTCAATGTTGAAATCTTCGACCCATTCAAGCCCTGCATATGGCAATTTATCCATCATAGCATGACCATAGAGGTTGTTGGCATCTACATACAGTATATAATTTGATGGCCGTGCTGGATCATAATCAGGCATATGCTTGTTATTTGCTCTGGCATATCTCTGGGAACATTGCACCATCCCTCCTCTTATACCTTTCTCCATAAACAGATACATATCTTGATCGTGGATCAGATCCAATTGCTTTTTGGTGTTGAAAAATGTTGCAGACCATGCTAGGCCCGGGGCACTGTAAAAATACACTGGGTCCAGTTTATAATTTTGCATGGAAGATTTTCTGAATGCTTGCAGTATATCAGCTAAGAGGGTGACATCAAGTTTCAAATATGCCATGTGATAATCACCAAATATCTTGCATTTTAAATTGTTCCACATCAACTGAGCATGGTGATAATCTTCATCACTGATTCCAGATCCTCTGATTCTGCTGTAAAACTCTTCTTGTGGTGGCAGGGAACACTCATCAAATTTGGAAACATCTGTAACATAGTCATATGGATATACACCCTTCCGCCTAATTAATTTCAGGTCCTGATTTGGAAACAATGCACGTGTGATTTTGAATTGATCATCAGATAATTGAGTGGCCAGTGTATCCAGGCTAGCAGATAAAAATCTGTAAGAATCAAGAAATCTTATGTGAATAGGAACACCATCAACTTTAATTATCTTGCTAATAGATATATATTTTTCATCATTTTCAGCTAAAATATTTAAATTCTGCTTCTCAAACACCTCGTACCTGATCAGATGATGGAAATCATAATTGGATGCTCCGTGGCAAAATATGGGGATAAATCTTGGTCTCTTGATCTGAATATTGCAGCTATTACACAGGGCCATTAAGAATTTACCATCTGTATGAGAATGGTGATGTACCTTGATATTTGTATCTGAAAATTCACAATCACATACCGGGCATTTTTCTGCATTGTTGAAATCTTCAATCTGTTCCTCTGTTAAAGGCAACATAGGCTTTGATTTTAATAAGATGTTATATGCTATGTCACGGCACTCATTTTCTATTCTATGTGCAAATATTTTGATGGCATTTGGTCCCTTGTATGAATATTCTTTAATAACAACACCATCCTGTACAACCACATAACAAAAGCTGGAAGGTTCATGTTGCTGGTATGGTGTAGCTGAAGATTCTTCTGGATCTGGGCTACAGAATGCAAGAGATTTGAGATTTGATTCGGAATCCCAGACAATATATGCCGGGTGTTCCAACAAGGCTTCAGACTTTTTGAATTTGCAATTTTCACTTGGATTGGGCATCACCATATGAACAGGTTTATGGTTGCCACAATATTTCAGATGCTCAATTAACTTGTTTTTAGCAATTTCTGCATTCACTTCCCGAACCCCCTTCACCATTTTTTGACCATCAAATACAGTTAAGCATCTTCTGCACAACTTGAATATTGTATTGGATTTGTCTATTTGCTTTCTCACCAAAGCTTCAAGATTATGTATCAGAGTATAATGATATGTGCCATCCCCCTCAATTAAGAGCAGATCAATCGGAATTGCAGATTCATCATCAAGTGTACTGATTCTGAGAGGTTCTATCAAGCAATTGCCAGTGGAACAAGTAAATACATTAATAGATAATTGTTTGCCATCGATGTGCCTGGCCTTTTTTTCAAATTTATCAATATTCTGAACTGACATTGGATATTCCAAACCCTCCATTGCATCGTCAAAATCGTGCTCATGCTGTTTGTAATAACTTATTCTCTGAGGATTCCTTGAAACTGGATACAAAGCAGCTAATATACACCACAAAAAGCATTTCGCGTCATTATTTTTTATATTAACCACGGCTCTTTTGTTTTTGATATTGGCAGGTAATGGCAGATATGTAGAACCTTTTAATGGGCTGAATTCAGAAATATTAACATATAACTTGTGCGAAGAGCCACATAGGCTCCATCCGGACTCTTTTGCTGCAAATTCAGAGTGTTTGATATTCAGTTGATTTATCAACCTGCTTATTATTGTGTCTAAATTTGCGTTTGAATATACCGGTACAGTTTCTGTTACGTGGGGGTGTGTAAATTTTGTGTCATTTGGTTTCTTATATTGTACAAACAATTTGAGAAAGAGCTTATAAGAGCCATTTTGTGCATTTAGAATTGCCTGCACTTTAGGATTTACACTGTTCAAGAAATTCTCAATGCCGCATCTTGGCTCTGATACAAAACGGTGATCCCTTAATTGGCCGTTAAAACTGCTACGGATGGGTTCATAGCGTGGCTGTTTTGCTGCTCTGGCATTAACAGGTGCTTCGTACTTTCTTTTCAGACCAGAAGTGGATGGTTGTGCAGAGCAAGTATTTTTATGCGTATATGTGAAGTATCGCATGTTATATTTTCTATGGCATTTGGGGCAAATTATTGTGGGAGTTTTGTATTTGTCTGGATTACAAATTTTTTGGTGTCTGGCCCAATTAGAGCTAAATATATTTTTATTGCACTGATTACAATATTTTTGATTCGGCATTTTTGTTGTTGTTTATTATATACAATTTCCTGGGATTCAAATCAAAACTTTATACTGAATAAAAATATCAGTTGGGTTCAGCTGTGTGATTTGTATGTGTGTATATGTATGTATGTGTATATACACTTAATATTTTTGGCTTTGGTATTTATATACAATTTCTTGGGATTCAAATCAAAACTTTATGCTGGATAAAAAAAGCAGAAATAGGCCACAACTTGGCTACAAGTAGACCGGAAGTAGGCAAACCGGAAGTAGACCGGAAGTAAACCGGAAGTGGACCGGAAGTAAACCGGAAGTGGACCGGAAGTGGACCGGAAGTGGACCGGAAGTAAACCGGAAGTGGACCGGAAGTAAACCGGAAGTAAACCGGAAGTGGACCGGAAGTAAATATGTGTGGGTGGGTATGGGTGGGTGTGGGTGTGTATGGGTGTGGGTAGCCTAGTTTTAAGTGTGGCCAAGAGGGGCATATTTTTGACAAGTTTATGGACAACAATCTCACAGAAGTGCCTTCTGTAAGTGTAGACAAATCAATCTGAGGGGCACTTCTTTTCTGAAAAATTCTCTTCCTTTCTGAAAAATTCTCTTCCTTTCTGAAAAATTCCCGAGGGCATTTTTACAAAAATCTTGGATTATGCAAGAGTTCCACACTTGAGCAAAAAGCTCATATGGGCATGTTGAACCTGTTTTAAGTATAGCAAATCTGCTGGAGGGGGGTTCGTACTTTCTCGTGCTGTCCCTATTGTAAATCCCACTACTAACTTTCTTTCAATTTTTCGTAATCCGACGTAAACCCACGGCACAAGTTTCTTTCTGCCTTCTCGATTGCCAAGTGCGTTGAGTGGTCGACTCACGATCTTGCCACCGAAGGTTCTGGGTTCGAATCCTGGCCTTGTCACGTGTCTTCCTTTGTAAGTGCCCTCCCTTCAATTTCATCTTCGCGATTGACCTAAAGAGACTTGAAATTGAAGTCCACTTCGTGCATAGATAGGCTAACCAGGACTGGACCTACTGCGTCAAATGGAATTCGAACCACCATGTGCCACCACGGGGTATCAAACCCGGAACCCCTTGATTACAAGGCGACGTTCACCACGTACGTTTCAGACATGAACAAATAAAGTTTATTATTGTTTATTTTATTTAGTGTTTATGACATCGGACATAACCTATAGAGGCATAAGTATGATGTAAGATTTTATTTATTTGGGCCTATTTATTATTATTTTTAAAATATGACGCTAGAGGCAAATGCCCCTATTGAGTATATAGTGCCCTCCATATTACATAAAATTTGTCACAAAATGTAAGAGGAATTAAAAATAGAGAAGATTACAATAAAATTAGAAAAAATGCAAAGGTACAAAATACAAAGCGCCTACGTGACACGACAATCGTCACATGTCACTTTGGGAACGAACCTTCAGAAATAAATGCAAACTTTCGTATCAAAGCGGCCTCCCCGATGGCGTAGTTGTTATCGAGGGGTCCCGGGTTCGATATCCGGTGGAGGCACATTGCACAGTTGTTCGGATCCCACTTTAAACTGTAGCCCCAGTCCCGATTTACCTATCTGTGCACAAAGTGGACTTAAAACATCAATTTCGTATGAAAGTGACGCAACAAGCTGCACATATCGTTTGCCTGCCACTAGGACGGGGCCGTCTCGTCAGTTGCGTGCATCATGTATCGGTCTGTGAGTCGGCCATGCTCATGAATGCTTTACTGATTGCAGGGTTCCTTGTTTCTTGCCATTTCAGTGTAATCACTTCAGTCTGAAAACTCCCTATCACTGGAAAAGTATCAAACGTATCCTTACAATTTTACTTCTATTGTAGATGAACTTTTATTTTCTGTTGATGATTAATCAATTTTGAATCGTTCTTTGAAACTTCACTCATTTGTTCTTTGCTTATACACAAATAAGATGTTCCCCCCAATATGACGCAGCAAGTTCTCAAGGAGTGTTGACAAATGATCTGGCCACTCTGATCGAGTAGGCTTATTGGCGCCAAAATTAATAGTCGTCCATTTTATTCTCAATGATATACACCTTAAAATGGCTGCTGAATAACATTAACGGCCTTTTTTGTGTGAAAAGGTATATTTTTCATTACTAGTGTTGCTCACGAGACGAGACTTTGGCCTGTCTCGTCTCGTGGAAGTCTCGTGGAAATGCTGTCTCGTCTCGAAAATATTCGTTTGTCTCGGGACACATGACCAATCTCGTCTCGTCTCGAATTTTTAAAAGCCTGTCCCGTCTCGTCCCGTGGGCAACACTATTCATTACAGCCAATCATATCATACTAAGCTTTAAGCGCGACTGGTGTAACTTCATCTATTCATATTCATTATAAACGACGAAATAACAAGAGATTACCGGGTCAGAGATTACATATAGCATACAAGTAGATGAGAGGATTAACGAGAAAACAGTTCGTTTCGACAGCAATCTGTGGATTAATTACAATTTGACGTCTGTTATCAGGCAGGGCATGACATACAAGTGCACAAGAACGCAAATAAATGGGAAGGAATTATCGCCTCTTTATGGAAGTCCGATAATGTCACAATATCCAATGCTTTTCTTCAGGGTAAACGCTGTTCAATTCATTGTGTTACATCATGTTTTTGCTGTGTGGTTTATTTGACTGTCAAAAGGTTAGTGCTCGCTACTGGTAGATACACCTACTCAGGGTGTGAAATCTTAAAACACCGGAGAGGGGGCGGGGTGTGATCTTAATTTACACCGTCCACACACACACACACGTGTGCACAAGAACCACAGTGGCCCCGTCGGTAGGACGCCTGATTGTCACGCAGGATATCTATCTGGAAATTTTGTCCTGCAATAACTCTGCATAAAGTGGCTCTGCGGCTCATTCAACCTCTTATAAATGGGTACAAGGGTGCAACCCTGGAGGTCGAACCTGCCGGAGCATGATGTTGATCAAATCACCTCCACAAATGGCCGAGTATGTGATGGGGTCCCTCTACCACCGCATCCTTCCATATGCCTGCACGGCATGCCACAATGTGTAGGGTATGGCTTTTCCTTTTACATTACGCTTACATGCAAATATACTTACTTATATAAGTATATAAACTGATTCAAGTGGTTAATACAGAATACTTTACATGGTTATATTATTACGTTTTATTCGTTTACTTTTTTGTATAGATCACATTTCCATCCTTATAGTTGTTTTGCATTCGTGTAAGACATAATGCTATTGGTGTGCCTCCCCGATGGTGTAGTGGTAACGTCGTCACCTTCTAAATAAAGGGTCCTGGATTCGATACCCGATGGAGACACATAAGTGTCCCACTTTAAACTGTAGGTCTAGTCCCGATTAGTATTTCTGTGCATAAAGTGGACTTAAAAAACACTCAAACTCAAAGCTATTGGTGTACACTCGTGGAATGAAATACTTACCCCATAAGACTACTGGTATTAAGGCTCTATGGGGAAGTATTTTATTTCCATGACAGTACATCTGCTAGTGGTCTGTTTAAAATGAAAAGTTTCCTTGTCGGTTCAATTATGTGTAAATTTTAAATTTACTCCGTGACTAGCGTTATGTTTTAGGGCCATGCTGCTATCAGGGTCGAGAGTGTGTGTGTGAGAGACAGATCGACTTAAATTTAGCGTATTTGGACAAAAGTTGTCGCTTATCATATTTGTTACAATAAAGAAACTCTCTTCGCCAATAATTTTAGTGGGGAGACATTTTATAGTTTATTAAGATCGTTTGGTTGGGGACCCCCTCACCCTGATTTGGCACCCTGGACCTGTGCAGGCTGGATTGAGAAAAGTCGCGCCTAACATTATGCAATAAGCACGACGAACATGGCGTGGGGAAGTTGAACACTTTTTCGTTTCGTTCCACAGCCCTTCAAACCAACATACCACTTTCTGGTTGTAAAGTCCTTCAGATGGATACCAGCTTGATTCGGTGCAGGGTGGAACTTGGGTATGTGTGAAAGGGAGACAGCGTGTAGGGGACACACCATAGAACGCCAATAAGGGGGTTGTTACAAACTCGGAGGGGGAGAAAACGAAAAAAAGGAATCGAGGGAGCAGAGAACAAAGAGATCAGAAAACGAAATCGGCGAGGGAGGAAAAGAGGACTCCGATAAAAAGGAACGGATAGAGTGGAACGAGACAGAGGGCGAAAGCTGATTAATAGGAGAATGAGATGCTCGGAAAAAGGAAATAGAAAATGCTGAGATTGCAGTAGGAAGGAAAGTGGAATTGCTTTTTGTGACATAAAGACAGCGCACGAGGCATCCACGCGAGTGCTTTCATAAATAAAACATACATTTTCTTAAATTATATTTGCCTTAACGGGAATTTAAATCACTGCGGGGACTGTAAGATTGTCACTTTAATAAAGTTTTCAGTGGCGCCATCTAAAATGCATTTTATCAGCTCAATCTTGAACAAAAAAAGACTATTATGGTTGAGGAAAATTGTTAACGGCAATGTGTCCGGGGCTTACTTCCAGTTTGTAACGTGAGATGTCGCTATAAACAGCCGTGCCGTAACGAATGCAACCAGCCGCTTTTCGCTAGGTATTTTGCCAGCTTGACCTCATTGTCAACACGACAGGAAGAACCGAAGGCGCGTCGGAGCAAGTGAAATATAAACATTCGCAGGCGAAATATCAATCTTCCGTTCAGATCAAGTGGTTGTTTGTACTGTCCATTTTCCTGGCTGATGACTCATTCTTGAAAAGCAGGAATTACACGTACAGTCAGAATTTAGATTACAAGGAGAGCAACTGTCACTGCATTATAATTTGAGCACAGTAACTGTAAATCTGTTACGTTTAAGAAGTAACTTTAATAAAGATTGAACTTATGCCTGAATCACACGAGGCTATATTTCCTGCAGGATATTCCAGTTGGACTGTTACGTGGTACTTGTTCATCTGCTAGTTTTTGCCTCTCAAGACCCTCGTTACCGTACTTGCTGGAGGACTTTGGTTCCGAGAAGGCATTACGCAGACGAGCGACTTGAGGATGAACGTTGTAGGAGAATCCCCACTGCTGCTATTTTCCTTACAATTGTGAAAATTAAAAGGAAAGCATGGGCTAGAAATTGCCTCGAAAGAAAATGCAGTAGTCCATGTGTACTCCGCATGCTTTAAGTAAACTCGGGTATGTATTCATACCCAAGATTTGCAGGATTCATTCCTAAAAACATATACTTTGTTCAACTACTAGGTATATGCCAAACATGTAATGCAGTGGCAATAATAAAGCCTTTCTTTATTGACTGATCACATCTGTCGTTTACATTCACCTCAATTACTACTCCGGCAGTTTGTTTCTTTGTACAGCATAGTTGCAAAGGATTCAATTCAACCTACACGTGTATCAATATACGCTGTATAAAAAAACACACTTACTACTAACTTCGTTGACCCTGTACAAATCTCATTGCTACGTATTAGATAGATTCCTAAATATTAATAAACGCCTCATTTCTGTTGATTTCTTATCGAGCAACTAACAAACAAACAAAAAAATGCACACATTGAAAAACCACACACAAAAACCGCTACCGCTTTTTCTCACCAAACTCGCAGATTATCTTCACGTGACCAAAACGCTCGCTCTGATTGGTTGTTACCACATCATCTAGCAGAACACAATCTAGTCGTCATCAAAACCGTCTAGAAGCATCATTCCAGCCAGGTAGACAGTCCTGCGCCAACTAGGGCATTCCCACTTATATCCAGTTTCATGTGATTCGATCTTTATTTAATAGTGCCGATCTGCGTAATGCAATGGTTACGCCATTTCCGTTTTGCGGTGTCCTAGTGAAAAAAGTCGAGCGTTAGCGAGTTACGACAAGAGGATTACGAACTGATAACTGCAGGAGTACCTTGTGTAGGGATCTTGATACCAACGGCTCTGAAATCGTTTAAATTAGCGATGGGGATGCGATGATAGGCTTGGCTCTCTTGGAAAATCTTTTTTAGTCCCTCCAGGGGCGGATTAAAACCAATTAATGGGCACGGTCGGTGGGTAGGGCGGTTAAAGAGAAACTCTCCGATTACTGCACGAGTCTGCACCACGTATGGTTTAATGCTTCAGAATTTTTTCCTTGGACTAGTTGAGAGCTACGTTGATTATTAACGAAGTTATATCCACTATATTTATCTCCAAAGTATTTATAGTATTGACAAAATACCTTGAACTTTTATTCCACACCTTTTCACAAAATACAATTAATATTGTTGATAGGCACCTCGCAGGCTCAGAGAAAAAGAAAATGTTTGAATAGGTGGCACACAAATGGTTGTCCTTCACAGAGTTGCCAAAAATAAATTAGTCAAAATTACCAAATTTAGTTGAGGCAGCAAATTTTTTTGTTAAGTTTGCCAAGAAGCTTAACGAAACTTGTTATATTAATTCAGTTTTTTTCTGTCTGATGTATCAACCTTTAGGTCACCTACACAGAAAAAGTGATTTGTTTGACAGGCAAGCAACATCTGTACGAAAGGTTGTGTTTATTTGAAGAGGTTGGTTTCTAAGTAAACACGTGTTGCGTGTCGTTTAACTCTGAAAGCTCTCTTAATCCTGTTTCTATTTCTTTCTCTCTGTTTTGTATTCTCCCGTTCGTTCTTCCTCCTGTTTCTCGATTTCTTTCCATTCCGATTTCTTTATTCCTCAGTTTTCTCTCTTTTTCTTCATCCTCAGTTTCTATCTCTTTTGCTTCTTCCTTAGCTTTCTATCTCTTTTTCTTATTCCTCAGTTTTGTATCTCTTTTTCGTCTTCCTCAGTTTGCTATATCTTTTTCTTCTTCTTCGTCAGTTTTCTATCTTTTCTTCTTCCTCAGTTTTCTATCTTTTTCTTCTTCCTCAGTTTTCTATCTTTTTCTTCTTCCTCAGTTTTCTATCTCTTTTTCTTCTTTCTCAGTTTTCTATCTCTTTTTTTCTGTCTTCCTCTGTTTTCTATCTCTTTTTTCTGTCTTCCTCTGTTTTCTATCTCTTTATTCTGTCTTCCTCTGTTATCTCTTTTCTTTCCTTGCTCTCCTTTCTTTCTCTCTCCGCTGTTTTTCTTTCTCTGTTTCTCTACATTTTTATTTCTTTCTCTTTCTTAGTATTCCCCTCTCTCTTTGTGGGGTGCAAGGCGTGATCCTTTCTGAAGACACCCAAATCCCAACCTCCCTTCCATGTAGTACATCCTGGACTGCATTTTGGAGACCAACGGAGCTCTGGCGTCTGGACTCGCAGTCCGTATAATCCTCAGTATCCTGTCCATGTGTGTTGAAATTGTCCCTTCACCAATTTAATCTTATCACCTTTCATCCTTATCTTCTAGATTAGCCAAAAAGTGGCAGAAAAGCAAAGTGAAATATATCAAATCAGTCTATCTCCTTCTTAACCCATCTGTGTGTCGTGTGATTCTTCCTCTGCTATAAATGAATCGGAAAGTTCCTTAGAGCCTTTATACACTGCTCCACAAAAACTTAAGGAACACCAAGGAACGAAAGAAACAAACACAAAAACATGGATCACCCTGTGTACCATTCTGCAATGTTGCTGGTCATTTTCGTTTGATGTTGCATCTGTGCCTTATTGGTGTTCATAAGCCCTGATCAAGAGCATCCCAGACATGCTCTATGGGATTGATGTTCGGTGAGCATTCAGGGCACTCAATACGGGTGATGTGTTCTGTTTCCAGGAATTCCAACACAATACGTGCGCGGTGCAGGCGAGAATTGCCATCCATAAACAGGAACTCCGGATCAAATACTCCTCGGAAATTGGGAACTTACGTACGCAAAATGCTGTTTTTTACCCAATTATGGATTGGGCTCGAGCCTCATCAACCCCTCTCTGCGTCCGGCAGCGTAGCATGACAAAGCTTAAATAAACTTGGGACGATGATGTGCAAAAGAGATATTTTATTGTACGAGTGTTATTCTCAAGATTTACAATATTCTCTAGTACTCTACTTCCTGTTATAATCCCTTGGTGTTCCTTAAGTTTTGCAGACCAGTGTATATATCAACACCGATATAAGGATAGTAATGCTTTACTTACTGCTATTAGTAACTTTTGAAGAGGCTATTGGAATATTAAGTTTGCAACACTGAATCAGCTAGGGTCTCCCCTTCTTCAACAAAAGATTGAAAGGAATTTGCCCCGACTTACGGATATCTGTTATCAATCCGTGTATTCGCAACTTCTAATATATTGTTACGTTAACATGTACGGCACGATTGTAACGCCAGGGGGGGGGGGGGGGAATTCGAGAATGACAAGAGAAACGTGAGGGTACCTTAATATAGGAGAAGAACCCCCATGAGATTTTTTTTCCAGAAATTCAAAAATTCTTCTCATCCTCATGCATGCATTTGTTTAGCACAGAGAGGGAGAGTCGGAGATGTATAAAAGAAAAGGGAAATCCTGTAATAACTCTGTGAGTTTCGGCCTTCTCCCGAGGGACGCGGGAGGGGGAATTCCCCCGTTGCCTAGCAACTGCGATGCTTCTCTTCCCCGCCCCCGGAGTACAAAAGTTGTAATTGTCGTAGATTCCTTTTGTCCCGGAAGAAATGTTGGAAGTAGGGAACGGATTCCCCAAGGAGCAGGGGAAAAGCGGGGGGCAGGGGGGGAGAAAGACGGTTTTGACTTCTGCGTCGTATTGCTTTTAATTTCCGGTTTCTGGGGCATCCGATGGCGGTTCTTAAAACCCGGATTATGATTTTTAAACACTTGTCTTTTACTACGGTCGTAGCAGTGGTTTTCAGACTGTCTTATGACACAAGAGCTTTGGGACATCAAATCTGTTTTGATAACTTTGATCATTTTTCAGCAATGCTTTATGTTATTTTTTCTTTCCTTGCCGTCCTCTGAAAAGATTTCTTTGCCGACTCAGTGGTCGAACGCATTGAGTGTTCGACTCACGATCTACCCACCGAAGGTTCCACACTCACGTCTCAGTAGATCGACCTCCGTGGGTACCGGGTTCGAATCACGGCCTGGCCATGGTTGTTACTTGTGAGCGTCCCTTTATCAATTTTTTCATATCATCATTCATCCTCATCTTCAAGATTAGCCAAAAGTGGTAGAAAGGGGAAGTGAAATAAACGAAACAAATCAATCAAGTCTCTTCATAAATTTCATCCAATCATTATTCGGCCAATAAAAAAAATAGAATAATGACGCAGATAAAACGGAATCTTCCCCGGCCAAGGGAATATTCCCGTAGGCTTGGGAAAAAAATTCTCAGACAATTGAAAAATTCCTTCGGACAAGGAAAAAATTTCTTTAAGGTAAAGGAAATATCCTTCTGGCAAGGAAAATTTCCTTCGACCAAGTGGAAATTTCATGCGACCAAAGGAAATTTCCTACGACTAAAGAAAAATTTCCTTCGACTAAGGGAAACGTATTTTCGACCAAGTGTAAATTTCCTTTGGCTTAGTTAAAAAAATATTTTTTGATGGAAACATTAAGTGTGAGACATACTTTTGAGAACCAACAAAATGAAACACTTCAAAAGTCTCTCCCTGCCTGTCCCCTACGATCATGGGCGTCGGCAATGGGGGGGGGGGGTCGAACCGGTCGGTCAACCCCTCCTTAAGATTTCCATCTACTTTTTTCAAATTATTGCAAATAATAAACAAATCACTTTATTTCACCTCATTTTGCGTCATTGTTTAAAAATGGTCTTGAGATATTGAGTTTGGTATGAAACTTTCATAATTTGCTACACTGAAACTCTGTTAATTTGTAACTTTCACACGTTCCGATAATGCAATAATTTTAAAAATGAACCTTCCCGTTGACAAAGTTCTGCATATGTCACTGGTCTGTATCACAATATTTTTAAGGGGAGGGGGTGTCCTCGACATCTTCGATTCGACCCCCCCCCCAAAGGAAAATTGCTGGCGACGTCCATGCCTACGATTACATCTACGGGCTATGGGCCACTTCAATGTCAATAGATAGTAATGCAAAATAAGTATCGCTCTTGATATTTGAAGATCGGTGGGATCTCCAAAATTTCTGTGTTGACCCACCACCATCACGTCTCCGGCACTTCATTTTACTGGGGAGAAAAGAATAATATAATTATTTCGCCCATATTCGTTTTCATAATTGCATAAAATAATGGTTTTTTTCGGCACATCAACCATCGCTCAACAATTTTTTGGTAAGCCCCATGCCCGGTGCTGAGGCGTCTAAAGACCCCGTAAATCCAGGCCTGAGCAGTGGATGTGACGTCACATGATTAATACTACGTTCTTGCCAGAATTAATTCGGCTTGTGATTCCTACCAGAGAACAGATGGAGAAATACGCTGAATAATAAGCAGTGTACGTTTGTTTATACGTTAATGACATTGGTTTTTCTTTCAACCGTGAAACAAGAAACAAACAAGAACGATGCTTTTTCAGAGAGAAAAAAAATTACGAGAAAATCTTTGGAAAGTTTCTTTGATGAAAGGGTTGCTAGCGTAACGTACTTATCATGCTTATGGATTTCCCATGGAGGTCATTAATCATATTTCTCGTTCTGCCGTCCGGGAGAAAACAATATCGGAAGAAAAATTGACGATCTCCGAAGTTGTACAGCTGCCGACCATTAGTGCTGGAAAGATAAAGCTTTATGACTTCTTCCATGAGGGTCGTGGGCGGGGGAGAGTTGGATAAGGGTGGGTGGGGTAGTTTTGATCTAGCGTTCGTTAGCCAGAAGTGTTTGCTCAGCAGAATTTTATCCACTTGATTTGCGATATTGGTGATTACGGATGGACAGTTCGTAAACTACAGTTATCTCGGTGATGGGTCTGAACCACTTATTTACTTGAGCGGTTTCCAATTCTCTGTTCCTGACGAACTGTTCACGTGAGGAACACTACTTCTATGTATTCTTTTGGGTTAGTGCGAGTTTGTTTTTAAGTCCACTTTATGCAGAGAAAGGCTAATCAGTACTGGACCTACAGTTTAAAGTGAGATCTGGACCACTACGTGCATCCACCCGGTATGGGGTCCGTTGATTATGGCGGCGACGTTACACCATTGCGACTGATCTCCGTAGCGGAGTGGTTAGGACAACTGGCTACGACGCCAGGGGTCCCAGGTTCGAATCCCAGCCTGGACATGGGTGTTCCTTGTGAGTGCCCCGTCATCAATTCCATCATATCACCAGTCATCCTCATCTTCGCGGTTAGCAAAAACTGGCAGAAAAGCGAAGTACAATAATCCAAATCAGTCAGTTAGACGACACCATTGGTGAGGCCCGTGTTCTCTTTAATAAGAAGGGTTCTCGTCTATCTTTTCACTGGCAGAACGAATTTTAGCGATCTCTTCACTCAATGGACGGTTCATTTATTTATTTATTTATTGATTTAGTTTATTTTACTTCGCGTTTTGTGCCTCTTGGCTAATTTGCGAAGATGGGGATGAGTGATGAAATGGTGAAATTGATGAATGGACATTCACAAACAACCAAGCCCGACCGGGATTCGAACCCGGGACCCTTGGCGTCGCAGCGCGATGTGCTAACCACTCGGCCACAGGGTTGGGCTAAATGGACGGTTCACAGCGATCTGTTCATCCGAGGATGGTTCTCGAATCAGCTCACTTGAAGATTGGTTCTTGCCGATCTGTTCACACGACGACACTTGGCTCAACTCCTTTAGTTATGTAAAACTAAGCTAGTATGTTTTTGCTGTCTTCCACATTATACCTTTTCCTTAGGAGAAACTCTTTTAGCTCTGGAGTAATTTTTAACAAGTACGGTAAGACCAACGAGTAAATTCTGTTTTCGAATTTCAATTAAGAGAAAAAAGAGAGAACTTTCTTGAAAATTGAAAGCTGAAAGTGCCAAATAATTTCAACAGCACCATAAAAATACAGAATTCTCAAAATTCACTGTATGGAAAGGATAATATATAGAAAATTTAAATTCTGTAAATAAGCATGAAAATATAAAGTTGTCGAAGCACAGGTATACAAGTATAATAATACAAATTTCAAAGTGTTGAAATACGTAATTGTATTGTATTTTATTGAAATACGGACATGCCAAAGAGAGAAAATATCACATTACCCATCAAATACCTATTTACAAGAATGTGATCCTGGTTCGATCCTTTCCCATACAGCACAGATCTCCGAGGTATATTCACAATGTTCATATGAGATCCATGAATATTATAGATATCCATGAGACTTCCATGAGATATCCAGTCTTGGATTACGGATGGATAGATGTCTCTTGGACGGACATGTAGACATCCAGGGAATATCCAATGGATATCGACATTATGTCTCCTGGATATTTGTGTGCTGTGTGGACTGTGGAGGTACATTGTGCAGTGTTTTAGATAAACCGATTTAAACTGTAGGTCCAGTCTCGACTAGCCTATTTTAACATAAAGGAGGACTTAAAAGTGAAGTATCGAAGTATGGAATAGAAAGAGAATTCCAGCATATTGAAATCTCTCTCCGTCTCTCTCTCTCTCTCTCAGTTCAATACATCATTTCGCAGCACATTGCAGGAAGAAGGGCTATAATTAAAATATGGAAGCGGCATCGCAGGATGTGACGACGTTCGACAAAAAAAATATGGACTGCGAAAGTCGGAGCCTTCCAGCCGTGGTCACTTCAACCCCTCCCTTCCCCTTACCAATCCTAATTAGATCTTTGCATGGGCAGGAGCTCCCGTTTAATTTTATCCACATCACTTCCTGCCACCTGCCGATCAGCGGAGTCGCATCTGCCCCCGGAAGGAGCCGTTGAGCGGAGCAGTTCGAGTAGAGGTCTCCTGTCCTCTTTTTCTCGGCTCATGGAAGCAGTGAAATCACTTGTGTTCTTTGTGTCTTGAAAATGACTCACTCCTGCTGTCTCTTTTGCACGCGTTTGGCATCAACCAACTTCTTAAAATAAAGCCTTAGCATATTATTTTCGAACAACTAAGGGTAGAAACCAGGAAAATGAACGTCAGAATTTGAAACCAAATTATTGAACAAATTGACACATTCAGATACACTGGCGTACACAGGATTTTTTTTCCCGGAGGTGATTGGAATTGTAGAGATGGATGTTGCATAGTTGCGTTCGGGAGGGAGAGGATAGACCATTAAATATTTTATAATTACTATGGTTATTTAACTTTCGTCTTAAAGGTTGTTCAAAGACAAAATATTGTAATTGGGGGTCATTTTAAGGCGGAGTTTCAACTATCACCTTGGTTTTTCCAGAACTATTTAATGCTTTCGTTTACTCAAAATTTCGGAAGGGTCTGTATCCTCCATCAGCTCCCCCTCTGCATGCGCCAATGCCTGGGATGTGTCATAAACAGTGGCACGAGCAGGATGTCAAAGTGAGAATAGCAATGTCAAAAGAAGCCTTTAATAGAGAAAGTGTGTTAGACTATACCCTGTCCCAGCTAACTGTGAAGCGAGTCTGCGCGTAGTGTCAGAGAAGCGAGGGAAATCTAATAGTGGCAAGAGCGATGCAGTACACGCTGCTGGTAAGGTTGGTAACTGCAGTCGCTTTTCCCCACTCCACGCAATTCCGTCTCTCTCGCGTCTTCATTGGTGGAGCCGTCTCGCGTCAGTACTTGCGCAGAGACTTGTTTTTGTTTGTCTGCTCCACAGTTAGCTGGGACAGAGTATAACAAGCAAGCAAGAAAGAAACTAAGGAAGAGAAGTTATGAGATACTAGATGATATTAAATTAGATGGGCTGACATAAAGCGCAAGGCACAAGATAGGAAAGACTGGAGGTTAGAGTGGAAAACTTGTCCCTCAAGGCAGAGGACGAGGATTGAGTGAATGAATTACTAGGATTTGTGGAAGTTAATCAAACATGTAGCAGATCGCGCTACAGGAGTCCCGGGTTCGAATCCCGGCCTGGGCATGGCTGTTTGTGAGTGTCTATTCATCACATCATCACTAATCCCCATCCTCGCAAATTAGCCAAAAGTGGCACAAAAAGCGAAGTAAAATAAAGCAAATCAATCAATGAAACGTATGTCGTATATGTTACAATAGTACGTAACATTTGAGGTACGCGTTTGGCCAATTTTTGTCCATATTTGTGTTATTACTAAACTGGAAACAGATGTTTAGCTATAAAAAAAAAAAAAAAAGATCGACCACAAGGAAAAAAACCTTGGGACGAGAAGTCCCCGCGCAGCTTTCCCTCCTTCCCCCCACCTCAGGCCATAAGGAAGCATGGTCAACTCTCCCCCTCCCCTACTCACGGGGGTACGGTGCACAGGAGTCGCGGGTCTGCGCAGGTTGTTTTGCTCGTGGTTCCACTATAGTGATGAAACACGTTAAGGCGGTAATTTCAGTAATTTGTCAAGTCAAACATGTGTCATTTGAAAGTTATTGCAATTAAAAGGAGCGAAATGTAACATCCGTGACAGTTAATAGTATCTCAAAAGCAATAACTTAACCAAATGGTCTTCAGTGAAATTTTGCTTATTTATACAGAGATAGCCAAATTTATATACATTATGACCTAATGAATCACTTGAATTTAATTCTTTTATTCAGTGACCTGGATTTCTATATATTTCAGGAACATATCACAATTACAAAAAAAGGGGGGATATGCAAGCCATGAAAAATCTTGCCCCTAGTGGTTAGATCAAATTGAAACTGATGCCTGTACCAGGGCCCGAACAAGGAACCATCGGTGACGAAATCGTGAGTCGACCACTGAGCGTGCCAATTGGTGTAAATTGCAGTCAAGAGTCCAGAAGTGATGCATTTTTTGTACATCATACAGAAATGGATGCGCTAAAAAGGCATCAAATGAGATCTTACACGATCATTTCAGAGAATAAAAAACTACAGTTTAACTGTGTCGATTGATGCACCAAAAAATGATCGATGCATTCCTGTGTGTCCTAGACAACATGCAGATTTCAAAGAAAAAAGACTTAGTCATTCGTAGCAAATTGGTATGTAATACGCATCTTTGAGTCATTCGGTAAATGCTTCGTTTAATCGCTTTGCATTGATCTGAAAAATATGGTCCCCCATTTGCTGGTTGACCAGTGGAGAAAAAGTTCACAAAAGCATTATGACTCGTTGTAGTGCTAAGAGCTGTGGAATTGCGTCTCAGTTCAGTCGAACTCGTAATACTCTTTCGCAAGCGTCGTGCCTTCGCGTTGAGTCACCAGTGTCCCGATGTGTGCAGGTGGCGAGCTCCATTGTGTTTCCAGGCAGTGAGGAAAAAAGAGCAATGAAAACCTCATCTCACCGAAATCCCCCATTGAAGCGGAAAAATGTTGCCTTCTCTAAGAATATTTCCCTCCTTGATTTGCACACAACCTTTAGAAGCTCATTTGGGATAAATGAGAAATCAAAATTCAGTACAAGAGTGGACTGAATTTCAGCTGAAACGACATTATTTTAACGAAAAGAATTCCAGATTTGTACACGTATCATGTAAAATTTTTAAAAAAATGTCTGTCGTAACAGGCATTTATAATCGTCATCTTGTATCACTTATATCAATCACGTTGGATATACATTTATTCCATTTTAAAGAATTTCTGCATGACTCGTAGGATAATTGAAAGTCAAGAAAGTGTAGTTTTGACATGTACGTTTCGAGATAAGGAGTTTATTTCGTATAATTTCGAATCAGCAATGGACACAATATATAGTAAGAAGGTGTTGGGGACGACGGGTACGTGGAATATGCGTACAAGCAAAATTCTTGAACTTTCAATACACGGGAAAGGCAAGAGGGTCTTGCTGCAAGCGGCAGATGACGTGGAATCTGCGTACATGTCCTCCGAGGTCTAACGAAGGAGGTAATTTGAGGTCTAACGAAGGAGGTAATTTGCTACCAACATTTTACAGACCTTTCCGTCACGCATTATATAGTCTTGTCAGCTGTGTAGGATCTGTGTGGGTCACTACTGGTGGTTTAAATGGTTTCTTTTCCATTATTAAGTTTAAAGAAAATATACACGAATTGACTGAAGTCAATAGATTAATTTTGAAAAGTCAGGTAAATCTTTTCGCAACAGAATATTTTTTTCAGAAAATTCACACTTTGGAGGAATGTTATAAAATGTTAAGCCGTTCTTGAAAATATATCTCACCACAGCTTCACTATACACGCAAGTACTCGAAGAAATTTCCCTATATCGTTGCCTGTTTCAAAGTAATTTATGATAAATTTAATTTTGGAGTCTTATGTACAGTCACCAGTAATAAAAATTGGTACTCCTAGATCCTGAAATACTATCTTCCCTGCAAGGCCTTATGTGTGTTGACGGCGCTGGTAGAAGTTGTGGAAAATTTGCTTTTAAAATCCACTTATCACCGCAAAGTTAGTCAACACACATAAGGCCTTACAGAGAAGCGAGTATTTTGGGATTTAGGTGTCCATTTTTATTGCCGGCGACCGTACTGTGTATCCTGCGCACTTCATTGATACACATCCACGACGAAAAATATTCTCCCCTGCTTTCATGCTCTATTTACTCTGTACTCAAATTCCACGACACCTCCCACTTTTAGCATTGTAGATGTTATTACAACCCCACTTCACTTTCCTCTGCACTCAGTCCACGAATTTTGCTTGTACACATATTGCATGTAACCAGTAGCAAAGTGTACTTCCAACCTTTCGAGAGGTGTAAGGGGTGACCCTTTCCGAAGACACCAAAATGTCAAACTGCCTTCCACGTTGTACACTCGGGACTGCATTTTGAAGACTAGCGAGGCTCTGGCGTCTGACTCTCGGCCAGTATAATCCTCTGTAGGACTCGTGTTGTGTGCTGTCCTGGCGTGTTTGTGATTGTCCCTTCGTCCATCTTATTTTATCACTAGGGCTAGCATTTTTATGACATAAAAATCACCAAAATATGCAAAATAAAATATGCTCTTATGACCTAAAATTTTACAAAATATGCAATATAATTTGAAAAATATGCCCTTATAACTAGGCTGTTTCCAACATCAATATCTAACGTGCTGAAATATTTTTATATACATACTATTTTTAGTTCACTTTATGGGCCCTGATGACTCGAAATGCACAATTAATACTTTCTGTAAATTTTCAATTAAAAATGAAAAAGATTTTACAGCCCTCGAGTAAACATGGGAGTAAGAATGAATCCACTTGGAAAATGATTGTATATTTCTTGAAAAAGCGAAAATATGCTGAATACGACCGAAAATCCATCAAAATATGCATTATCACGTAGAAATGGCCGAATATGCCAAAACATGCCCTTAAAAAGCACCTTAATTCAATTAGTTTTTTCACAATATGAATTCCTATATATTTAGGCAACACATCACCCTTGCCAAAAAAAAATATATGCTAAGTCATAAAAATCCTAGCCCTATTTATCACCATTCATCCTCATAGTCGCGATTAGCCAAACCAAAAGTGGCAGAAAAGCTAAGTAAAATGAGCTACATTAATCAATGATCCAAGCTTTCGAAATGAAAGGTGTACAACGTTGAAGTGGGATTGACACATGAGGGCGTTCTGAATAATCCTTACACCCCAGTTACTCATTTTGAAAACTAACTCTGTTACAGTTACTTACAAAGTAAGTTACGTTAACTGTTGTTACTTATTGTGGAGAAGATAGCGACATCTGGACCAGCCAGATCCTCTGTGGTGCTTGTGTTTTGTCCTTTCATAAATTTCATCTTATCACCATTCATCCCCGTCGTCGCTATTTGCAAAAGTGGAACAAAAGCAACGTAAAACAACCAAATCAATGAAATCGAGTAACTGTAACGGTGTAGGACATGGAGGGCTACAAATAAAGAAGAGTTAGTGACCTCTTGGAGCCTCCAATGGTGATGCAACTGTGGTCTTGGCAGAAGAAGCAAATTCGCCCGATTATGGTCCAGAGGCTGGAGAAAAATCGCGCATTGGAAAACGATAAGAATTTTTGTGCCCACCCTAGCGACTCCTCCCATGTCAGTGAGTCCCTTGTCATTCCCGACGGAGAAATACTCGCTCCTTATTCTTCCATTGAGTTTGTCTTGGAGAAGACATTCGCACTATCTACGCAGCCACGAGAGAAATCTTATTCATCTTTCATCCCGGAGTGCCGGAGGAAGAGAACGTTTTCCATCACGACTGTTCAGCCTCCCGCTTCCTTCTCGACTTTTTTTCCTCCCAAAGGTTGGCCAGGTCTTCAAGTAAAGGGCGTATCTGAACTTTTGTTACGCAGTGTTGCAAACTGACAGGTTATTTCACTTTTCTTAGGTGCGGTAATGAGAAATCGCTTTTTGCTCTGATATGTTAACAGTGCCGCAGTTAAAGTTTAATCCGAGCCGCTGTGCAGTGCGTATCTACCGGGAATCGAACCCTGGATCCCTTGATTGCAAGGGATATATGGAGGTATGGAAAATTGAAGGAAGAGACATACAAAAAACACACACGCAAACCAACCCACCCCAGCAAAGCAAAAAAGTCCTCTCCTATAATGTGGTGATGACGTATTGTATTTAAAGGGTTTCGGGTTCTGAATCCAGTTTAAATTGTAGGCCCAGTCCCTATTAGTTTGCTTAATGATGAAAGTATACTTGAAACAAAACTCGGCACCCACAGGTATCCTCGTGTTGTAGCCCCGGTGAAGACACGTAGTGGCTCGCATCTACTCTTTAAACTGTAGTTCTATTCCCGATTAGCTTTACTGTGCCTAAAGTGGATTTAAAACACAAACTTAATCATTCGTCTTGTAGAGAGAGGACCCATCAATTAATAATGTAGTTGAAGATTAATGTTATCATCAGATAATTGTAAAATGTTTCGATATTTTCGTTTTTATATTTCTATATAAACATGCTTTAACTTACCGCTGTCCACAGAAGTTCTTCAGATTTTATCATTTTTTTTTAGTTTTTGTGTGAATTGAAAAAAAAATCTATGTTTACAATTAACAAAACAAGTGCATTAATTGTTCAACCCCTCACCTTTCCGGAAGTGAGTGCCATGCGAAAAGGGCATGTCTTATGCATCTAATTTAATTTCAGTGACAGTATATTGTCTTAATTATTAATATTACTAGCTGATTACCCGGCGTTGTCCGGGTGTTTATTTATCCAAATCTTGTATTAGACATGAAAATAATGAATTCTAACTATAGTGTAAAATGTAACTAATTTTAAATGTGATCGTTAATGTCCCCATTTAGCTTATCGACTCCCAAAACTATGGATTCGACACTAATCTAGGTCATTTGTAGCATTTTAATTTTCACCCCCTCTCACCTCCCCCCCCCCCATGCCGATAGGTGATGAACTTGGGAGTTGAACCGCATTGGGAGTGTCACGAAAACTGTGGATTCCATTCGCAACACAGCCTGAATGTTAGACAACCCGAGAAATACTATCGTTGTGCGGATTGCATAGAGTCACGGATGTCTGTTTGTGCGGAATTTAATATCGGTTGTTCTCGATTATTTTTGCATGGCACCCTTTCCCACCCCCACCCCTAGGGGTGCCAGGGGTGTCTTGCCACCACAGTATTTATTTCGAGATTGTAAGTGATACCTGTACCAAGTTTGGTTGAAATTGCTCCAGGCGTTCGAGAGTTATTGCTGAACAAACATACACACATACACACATACATACATACATACATACATACATATATATATATATATATATATATATATATATATATATAGAGAGAGAGAGAGAGAGAGAGAGAGAGAGAGAGAGAGAGAGGGAGAGATTGATATGTTTCATTACAAATTAGACTCGTACAGTCTAGTCACCCACAATAAAAAGTATTCTGAAACACTTGCTTCCCTGTTTGGCGTTATGTGTGTTGCCTATATCTACGGCGTTGAGCTAACTTCCATAGCATGTCTCTTCAATAGAATGTTCCACTATCGCCGTAGAGTTATGCAACACACGTAACGCCATGCAGATGTAGGTGTTCCATTGTGTATGATCGTCACAGAAACAACGGATTTTAATATTGGAGCAGTCTCTTCCAGAGCCTGGCCAACAGCCGCCTCTTCCGGTAGATATTTCCCGTCCCTAACTTGAAAGCGTGTGGAACTGAATGTGAAAAGTTGCTAGAAAAAGCATATGCCTATGATGGAATTTATATGTTACTGGCAACACTGTCTTTGGAAGACTTCCATGAAGTTTGGTTTTGACATGACCAAAAGCATGAGAGGAGTGGGCATCCGCTTATCTCTCTCTCTTCTTTTTTCAAATTGTTTGCAGAACTGTACCGTCTTCGATGGCGTCCAAAGATGGGAACATCATTCCCCCCTTCCGACCCCGGGGGCTTTGGCGACTGGGGCTGGAAAGCCAGGGATAGAAGGGAAGATGCATCCAGCACATTGTCTGTCTGAAGAAACAAGACAATCCTCCTGCCGCTTTTTTGTGACTGCGTTTGGGGAAGTTATCATCTTGACCTGTTGGTGGCTGATCTTTCTCTTTGCTGGAACGTTACAAGATGTATGAGGTTTCCCAATCCTAAGATTGGTGCTGCAAAGTCGTGGGTTCTGAGTTCGACTCACCGAGAAAGTAGAAAATCAAGAAAATCTAGACGTATGGTTAGTCTCACTGCTGAGAAGTGAATAGAATTATAGACATGCTTATGACTCAATGGGGTTGCTACAGGGGGTTCACCAGCACAAAGAAAAGCGGTTAGACATCGAGGTTACTTCAATGAACTTACAATTGAGTGGTTACATCTCAGCTGTGTCCAAGACTGTACACATGTATGTATCCATTTTGGTATAAAATGTGGAAGTATACTGCACATCCGAAATTGGATATCCACAATAAAACAATAATAATGAACATCCAGTAGATAGCTATAATAACTATGTATCTGAACTGGATAATGTGAAGATTTGTGCTGTATGTTCCCACGTTCTGGACATGGAACGTTGAGGCATAGAACACAAATAATATATTTATGAAGAATGCGAGGTTCAGCTAGGGGCTGATTTGCCACCTAACCCTTGTCAGTATAATATCTGCATAAAGAGCAGTAAACTACTCGCGCCACACACATATACATATATACATACATTTACATATATAATAGAGAGAGACAGATACGTGTAAGAAATGCACAATCAAAATTAAATGAGCATTGAAACCCTTTAAAAAGCGAATTCAAAAGGTATTAACAACGGGAATAATGCAATTTCACATAAGGACGTATTGTATACACCGTGACTCTGCCATTGTTCCATTAAGAGTAAATCTTGTACTTTACTTCTGAAACGTCTAGGGTAGTTTATACATGCAATGTTCGCAGGCAATGCATAATGAAATTTATTAAAGCGAAGTAAGAATAATTTTTTTTGCACGCAAGACAGCTTTGATAGAATAAGTCCGCAAAAGTCTCGGACGACATACGAGTCCCGGACAATAACCTCGATGTCATCTCGAGTTTCAATACGGGAACGAGAATTTTGTGGATACCATCTGTATATAATAAGGTTCTGGCATGACCGAGTTCTGAGCTCATCATATTTTTCTTGCGTCTGTTTTTATGTATTGTACAAGATTTTCTTTCCCAATAACTGATTCTGCACTGTCGCGAATACTTTACCTGGATCAATTAAATTTGAGATGATATCTGCTACAGGAGCAGTAATAGCATTGAATTGCCATTCACATTAGCTGAAGGAAAGCCTAATTTTTCACGGGAATAAAAGAAGATAACATTTGAGCCGCAAGGTACATCGTTAGTTTAGTGATCTGTTGGTCTTAATCAACACATTTTACATAGTCTTTTTTCAATCCCGGCTTCCTGAAACATACCATCTGTTTTATATTCCAAGGCTGCCTGTGTTCAAGACCTGGTTGATATCTCTTTTCGACTCCTTCTTTTCTTCACATCCATAGTTATTAAATACCCTTCATGGCACAATAAGAACAAACCCTTCGGGCCAAATGCAAAATATACCTTTCTTCCTTTGCAACCTGTGGTTGAAGACTGTTGCAGCCTTAAATGTTCTCTGTCGGCAAGTTTCCAGGAAGTGTTGTCAGCTTTTGGTGCCTTCGGGGACTTAGGTGGCCGCCTGTGCTCGGAGTTGCAGTGGATTTCATACGGTCACCCCAATTTTTTATGATTCCAGTACCAAGGTCTGTACTAAATTGCGTTTGTCAAAAGTGGTTCCTACCGTTCCTACTTACTGTTGGAGAATTTATACGTTGGCGTATTTTTTTAATTTGGTTCTTGTGTACGAGTTGAATTCTTAACTTTGAAAGTAGAAATTAACTAGTGTCTGTCTCGTTTGCAAACTTATAAATATCCATCTCTCTCCAAGGTCAAGTGTTAGTCTCGAAAATAGGCGTTTCTTGAAGGGGGCAATTGGGGCACTTCCCCCTCCCCCAAATTTTCAGGCTTTTTAAAATTTACATTTGTTAAGCTCCAGTGACCTGAGGAGCAAAGTATAAAGAGTAATATTTGTGATTTCGCTAATGCCGAAGTTATTTAGCAAATAACTATTAGACGCTATTTTTATGAGATGGAAAACTCCTCGAGCCTGCCCTCCGCCTCCCCAAAGTTAGGCCCTAAGTTCGATTCTGTCCCTTCAAGATTAGGCCCCAGGTTACACACATGGCTCAATGTATATAGAAATAAGCAACATATAGAACATAACAGCGCATAAACTTTCACAGTGTATCAATGGCGTTGCTCGTTAATAAGGTTATTCGGTTTGACGTCTTTTTTCGACTCGACGATACCTCGAAAATTTGCAAGTCTTGTAATATGAACATGTACAGGCAGGTCATGGGAAAGGAAGTTGCAGAGAAATCTAACCTTGTTCATAGAAACAATTAAAGTTACCTAAAGTTATAGGAAATTGGCATTAGACTTAGAAGGTTTTTTTTCTCGTCAGATATGGTATACGAATTTGTTTTATTTTCTCTGCGTTTTGATTGAGTCATGACTTTTTGAAAAAAAAAAAGTATGTTATTGTGAATACATTCATTTCTCAAGAGATGTTCGAGAGAACTCGTGTCATTTGAATCGATTTCCATAACGGTTTAGTTAAGTCTTCAACCAGATTTCCTCATAGAGAGAATTCACACAGCATTCTCTAGTTTCCCCGAGAAGAATTTCTCCGTGAGAGAGAGGGAAAGGTAGGCAGGTTTTGCGTAATGTGCCCGGGCTTCCGAATCCGTTCGGCCAGGAGCCTGTTCAGTTGGATTTTTGTTTCCCTTTGTTCCAGACCAGGAATAGCACTGGGTCATCTTCCCTGTTCTCATGCTGAGCGTGCAGTTGGATGCAGCGTTGCCACGTGAAGGGAACTTTCCCTCGGCATATGGAAATGCAGGTAAAATTTTAGGTGAAAATGGAAAAAGAGAAATTACAGGGAAATTTGCAAGTGCGTATTTGTCATGTTCGTTTCAAGCTCTTAGAAGTGGACAATACATTTTTCCCTTTCTTTCATTCTCTTGCCCCAACGATTTTATGTGTAATATCTTTAATCTTCAAGAGTAGTTAATGGAATTTCCCCCATTGCAAGCCGTTCAAATGCAACACTGTTTCTTCTTGATTTCATTAATTCAGTCAAATCCAGCATTTCTTAAATTGGTGTTTTCTATGGGCTCAATACTAATAACAATAATGGTTGATATAGTTTTGTGATCGTGAATTTCAATTTTTAAAGGATCGAAAGGGGGAATTTGGATCTTGAAAAGGGAAATTGTGGTCTCAGATTGTGGCAACACTGTTTGGAAGCGGTCCAGGTTGTACGATGCGTCATGGAATGCAGCGTCACTTGGGAGAGCACAGTGGTTTCCTCTTCAAGTTTGCTTCCTGTATGTCAAGTGGACGCTAGCCACCATTTGCCAACTAGTTTTTTTTTTCGTGTGTTAAATTCCCTTGCTCGTTCCCAGGAAAACGTCTCCCTATTTCGGTCATAGCAGTACACTCCTAAATAAATTTAGCTCCTGATGTTTAACATAATCAAATTCATTGAGTCGTTTCTGAATACTTCTGTGTTAATCACTGTCGTTTCATTTTCAGGTTGATTTAAAGGTTCTCGTAGCCACCCCGTAGTGGTAACGCTGTCTCCTTGCAATCGAGAGATATCGGCAGCCGTGTAGTCACGATATACACTTATATTCGGGTGCCCACCCCCAAATCTTTGTTAAAAAGCAGTGTCTTCAAAATAATTTACAGCGTTCCTGTTAAGCGCTCTGTACACGATCGAATTAATCATGAACAAATTGTTGAATGTCATTTTTCAAGGTAGTGACATCAGAGTACACGTCATGCTGCTTCTTGCATTCGTGGAAGCAAGAATTTCTAAATAGGAACCTTACTAATGAAAGCCTTTCGTGACAGACTGTCGACCAATCGGAGCACATGCTATTGAAATCGATTATCGAAAGAAGCATCGAGATACAGAATGCTATTTATTTATTTTCTGTGGTTAAATAAGAGTGTAGCACATGTTTCTGACTTGCGAGGAAGGAAGGGAGGAATTTATACAACTACTATGTTGTGTATATCTGTGGAAATGAGATTTTTATTAAATTATTTTGTTGTGTTCACATTGTTTTTCTGGTGTCTCGGATTACATTTAGATTATTAATACCGAGAAAATACATCAACATCAACTACTTTTGACTTTCTAATATGCCCTACATCTTCCTTTGGAAAGAAATTTATCATCTTTGTTAATCATTGCTAGTCTATATCTTTGTTTTCGTGCCGTACACACTGCCATCTTTTGGTAAAATGTGAACTTATCCATTTTTTTTATGATGGTGTACATGTGCAATTTCAGACCATTCAATATTTCCAATAGGAACGCTGTTCGACTTTCAGTTGTTGATTTTAAGCGTTCATTTTAACGGCGTGTTCATGATTCATTTGACGTGTACAAGCAGATTTAGCGAAGGACAAATTTTTAGAGGGGGACTCAGGGCGGTGGGTCAGGTCCCCCTCCCCCGAAGGATTTACCAAGTAATGTAATTGTAATCTCTGCCAGGAGCTTCTGCTTTATATTCCAAAGAGGTGCATACATGACATGAAAATTACACAATGTGCATAAACAGTATGATAAAGATGTATGCAGAAAACTCGGCGTGTGAGGCACCAGTTAAAATATTACAGAATGAGTTTTTGTTCTGCGATAATATTTTCGTAAAATGATTGCGAACCTGATGAAAGTATGAAGGAAGGAGCACACGTTTCTCTTACTAGGATTCGAGTCTAGGACCGCCGGTCCCCGTGGCGGAGTGGTTAGTACATCGCGCTACGATGCCAGGGTCCCGGGTTCGAATCCTGGCCTGGTCATCACTCATCCCCATCTTCGCAAATTAGCCAAAAGTGGCACAAAAAGCGAAGTAAAATGAAGAAAGTCAATCAATCAATCGAGTCTAGAACCCTGGTTATACTGGCGAACAGACACGTACTTCCCACTTGTACGTCACACATGAATATCACGTATATGTAATGTGAATGCATATGTATGAGAGGGAGAACGACCACACATTGTGACAAGGTCTCATGTCGTTCAGACGGTCAAGGGCTGTCTGGTGCTCCCTGTCCACGGATCTGCTTTGAGAGGTCACAAGGGCATGAGTCATGGCTGAGAGCGAGAGACGCATGTTATCATATGACGGAGTTCGTTCTCTGCTATTTAAGTCGCAATGAGGAAGCTCTTGTTGGATCAATGAAGGGATCACCGAGACGAGAACGAGACGGGTGTTTGCAAAGTAGAGGCAAGACCGAGACCAAGGTTGTCTGACCCACCGCCATATTTGTACCTGTGATCAAGGATTACAGCCGCTAGTGTGGCATTTTTATTAAGTCCCCCTGGATGTATGACGTGACAGTCATGCATCCAGGGACTCTATAATATTATATGCATGTAGTTCGCATTCTTTCCTGAGGCACAGATATCATAGCGCTCACTATCTGCGACGCTATGTCACTTGTCCTCCCCCCTGATTATTGTAATTCGAATGGTGAAATTGTATCAATATTTTATAACAAAAATGTTGTTTTCTGTGACTTACAGGCCGTAAGTCACAGCAACTAGGCCTATTATTATTTTAAGTAGGGGTACATTTAAGCTTACAGTCTATTTTACACTGATTTTCTAACTATAAAAAAACATCTTCTTGTCAGTATACAGTTATGCAAATTGTATATGGATATGGAAATTACAAAAGTATGTAATTTTTTAAAAACATAAGTAGTAGTAGTAGTAACAAAAATGATATCAACACTAATAGCAGTAATAATAGCAATTAATAATAATAATAATAATAATTATTATTATTATTATAAAAGTTTCTGTGACCCTGCCCTCCCTGAGAAAAAATCCTCCGCGCGCCCTTGCTACCAGTTTTGCCATAACCAATGAGCACAATTTACAAAATTTCCCATTTCGACATAAAATTTCCCTTCTCAGACAAATTGAAATGTCGATCACAAAAATAATACTTATTGGTGGTTTAATTCATCCATTGGAGAACGTCAATTTACAAAAAATTGAATGAATGAAAATAAGGGAGTTAATAGTAAATGATATCAAATTGTATATTTTAGGAATTACTAATATTTTTGTGACAACAGTTAATATTGCGTTAACAATAACTTTCAAAGTTAAATAATGAAATGTTAATGATTGGTCCCAAGTTAGATTAGACATTTTCATTATATTCCATTTCGTTGGAATAGATTACGCGACGAAAGGGAAGATGTATTCCATACATCCAAAGAGTTTGAATCTAATACAGATAAGTCGGATATCCTGAAATTTTCATGCTGCCTCTTTTGGCTAATCACGACGATGAGGATGAATGATAATGATAATATTATGAAATTGATGAAGGGACTCTTACAAAGAACGCCCAGGCCCAGGACGGAATTCGAACCCGGGACCTCTCTTGTCATAGCGCGCTGTGATAAATACGCATTCGAATCGAGTAAATAGGGTAGAGTCACTCGTGTACATTCAACACACAGGTCTACCGGACCACGTTCTATAACATAATGAGTTTAGATTATAACTAGACCTTCGATTTTTGGTTTTTAACCTATTGTTTTCTTTTACAGGTATGTAAGAGAAAATAAATTATGTCAGCGTTTCGTTAAAAAACGCAAAACGAACCTATTTTAGGTTTATGGGCCTAAATGAAGCTTTTTTTAGGTTTATATATATTTTTAAAGGTTTTACAGGATTTTTATATCACAGAGGCATTTTCCGTTTGGTTTCAATAACGTGTTTGAAACGTACTCTCTGTCGATTTCTCTTCATCCAAGTACATGGTGATTTTTCAAAGTTCTAAGCAAAGTGTCTGGTGCCACTGATCTGTGTAGTCTTGCTCACTTTTGTGTCACTTCGCTGCTTTGTGACATTCACGCCTTGGAAACTATACCCTGTCCCAGCTAACTGTAGAGCAGGGGCGCGCATATCGGCAGAGGAGGAGGAGGAAAATCGAGTGTGAAAGCGCAGTGTTGCCAACCGTACGGTCCAGACCTTAGTCCTTACGCTAAGTGCACGGCTTGTCAAAATTTTCTCTTGCAGTTTTATCCTTAATATATCCCTAAGAAATTCTTAAACCAATCGTACGGACCTGTAGGCAAAAATACGGTCCGTTTGCCATGTGCGTTCCATATTATCATTTTCAAAAGTTGGCAACGCTTACAGAGAGAGCGGGTAACTCCCGTCGCCCATTACACAATCCCGTTTCTCTCACTGTTCATTGGTGGAGCCGTCTCTCGTCACTACTTGCGCAGAGACTTGTTCTCGTTAGCCTGGTCTACAGTTAGCTGGTACGGAGTTTAACATTTCAGCATTGAAGTTTGCATCACTGACATAGGCGCCGAGCCTCCCCAATGTTAATGATGTGGGGGCAGAGCCCCTCAAATAATTTTGCTTAAGAGGATCTAATGTATTATTATGCTTCTCTTGTAAAGTTTACTCTGAATTGTGCAACATGAACTTAACTTTAAATACACATTTAAAATGTTCTAGACCATCAACTTGGGGGGGGGGGGCTGAGACCGTTAAACCATCAACTTTGGGGGATGGGGTGTATTACCGGAGACAGCAAAACATATATGACTTATTACTATATACTAAGTATATAATTATGAGTATTGTTAATATTTTACTAAAACGAGTTTCAAAATAACGAGGTGATATGACAATTATACCAGTATGTTGTTTACTGAATTCTGAACAATTTGAGGTCGTAGACACGACCTTCAGGCAATATTGATATGTACGATATTTAGTTATCCTGGAAATCTCGTACTCTAGTACAAAGAATAAGGGGAAAATAATTCTAAAGTCTTGAGTTTATTTAACACTGGCTTGCAGTGGCATAAAACTGTTATGTTGGCCTCTTAATGTAAATACATAGCCTACTTTTAAATAAAAATGTTAATTGTTATCTAAAAAACAAATGAGCAGACAAAAAGACATAAAGCGAGTTTGAAACCTTTTCTAAACGTTACATTTCATTTGCATGAGGAATATAATAGCTGCTTAAAAACTGCTATACGAAGACGTAATTTTTATTTTTTAAAAAAGGGAGGGAGTGAGTCATTCCTTCATTTATTTCAGTGATCAGAGGCCCCCCCACAATAATTTTGACAAGTCGGCGCCCCTTATCACTGACTATGTTTTTGTTGAAAGATTTATTTTCAGCATATAAGATGCTCACAGACAAAATTGTGGAATTTGACTGTGGATAACATGAAAAAATATTTTAGCCTAACTATAGCTACGGCGAGGAGTTGATTTTAATAGCAAATTTCCAATGGTAAGTTCTGCCATCGCCGTAGGGTTAGGCAACACACATAACGTTATGCATGGTACGGTAATGCGTATTTCAGGCTATAGGTGTCCCAATTTCATTGCCGGTGACTATACCTAATCAGCATTTTTCAGGAATTTTGAACTATTTTAAGTTGTTTTTTTAACCTACTTCAAGGTTTTTCCAACCTAACGACCTATTTTAGGATTTTTAGAGCCTATTGTAGGATCCTAAAATCACATTTTCCATAACGTAAAAATCGGGGATCTAATTATAACACATGTGCCGAAAGAACGTCACGTAACTTTAGAGAGTAAGTAGAGAGGATTAGGTATTTTCAACAACCAACGCAGGTGCACTATGGATGCAAAAAGGTCGGCTGCGGTGCCTACAATAACCCTCCCCCTTCTGCTCTTAAGATCCTCAAATCTTCAGCTCTCGCGCTACTTCCTCTTGGCAACCTCCATACGTGGGCCAATATGTCTATAATGTGCAGTGACGTGATTGATGGAGAATTTTTTGCACTTCCCACTCCGCCGTTGTTGACCAGTTTCTCGTCGACGCTGCGCAACTGTTGCTGCTGACGCCGTGAATGGAGCCAAGCCGTTTGGCCATGTTAGCTCTCGTTAGAGCCGCTTTGTTATCCTTGGAAAAGGAAGCCTCCGACATGCGATGACGTGGGGAACCAGGCTACGCACACAATTTTTACAGGCTTTGCATTGTAGGGCGCAGAATGGGTTCGGGAAAAGGAGGTCTTTCATATGGGTTTTGCGTTTTGTTAGCGTATTCATTTTTTCGATTTCTGTGCGACATACATGCGCGGAACTAAGAAACTGGGTGGGAAGACTGGAGACGGAAATTTGCTTGGTACGCGTACAAGAGAGACAAGAATGATATGGAAATATGCAGGAAGATTGATGCTAGATTGATAGGAGGAGAGCTGAGAGAGAGAGAGAAAGAACAAACAGAGAGATGTAGAACGAAAGCCAGAGAGTGAGAGAGGATAGATGGATGGACACGGGGAGAGCGCAACGATGCTGTTTCGTTCAAGGAGTAGCTTCCTGCCGCCTACGCTGTGCTTTTTAAATCTGAACCCTATTTTCTTATGATCATACGCAACGACCAACGCGAACCTTTAAAATTAATATTTTCTTGCAGTTCCTTCATCAGTTTATCTACGGTGACAACAATGCCTTTCGTGTATAAATCATGGATTGTTCGGCGCACGATTGCTTCATTAAAAGAATCCAGATTTGTGACACGTTGCTGGCGTTCGGTTGGTTTTTGCCCGCGTTGAAAAAGGTTTCCCGCTCGCACTCGCAACACTTTTGTCTTTGTCCTTCAAAATTCTCACACATCTTTCACTGACACCTGGCGCCACAGACGTTCTGTGAACAGCTGTTGTTTTGTTTTCATCGCAATCAAAGTACTTATACACATTGAAAACAAAATAGCCTGCAAATACTCGCTCATACCTGCGGTTTATTTCGAAAGAATAATGTAGCATTGTGGGGGTTTGCTCTCGGAATGATTTCGATTGGTTTGCACGTCACCTTGTCGTCCGCTCTAGCGAATGATCCTTCGCTTCTGGGAGGAGAGGTAAAGATGGGAGATGACGTAACTGCCAAGTTATTCCTTCTGCGTTGTAGATACGACGAGAACTATATAGAGGGAGAAAGAGAGGAGGAAGAAAAGGGACAAATAGAACGAGAGCGAGAGAGAATGTAATATTAAATACCAAAGAAAGAAAGAGAGAATAAGTGCCAGGAAGAGAGAAAGACGATAGATGGATCGAAAGTGAGAGAGAAAGAGATAGGCACAAAAGGAGAGTGATGGAACGAGAGAGAGAGGGAGAATAATAGCAGACCCGTACCCAGGATTTTATTGGAGGGCCCAGATCGGAATATGTTTGTAAAGATATTGCAAAATAGTTGAAATGTTTAAATGTTTTCATTGAGTGTTAAATTTGATTTAATTCTTGCTTTCTGTTAATAATGGTCAATAAGATTTCATACTTATATTAATTAGTCTTGCATTTGTATGTTAGCTTTTATTTGGTATGTTGCCTGAAGGCCCGTACCTAGAATTATTTTAGAGGAAAGAGGGTAATTCCGGATATGTGGAACAAAGAGAAGATCAGAAATGCTGTGTGGTTGATTGCAGTACGTTATTTTGCGTTGCTTTTCTGCCAAGTATCGCGACGATGAAGATGAGAGATAATATGATGGAATTGATGAAGGAAAACACTCACAAAGAAGACCTATGCCCAGGCTGGGATTTGAACTCTGAACCCTTGGCCTCGTAGCACGCTGTGATAACCACTCTGCCTTGGTGGTCGGTTATGGTTCAAAGTAACGAAATAATTCAACTCACCCATGCAAACCCCTTCTCCCCTCTCATCTCAACAATCTTACATTCTTTCTTTTCTTCTTTCCTTCTTTCTCTCTCTCTCTCTCTCTCTCTCCCCAAAAAGGAAAGAGAGAAGGAAAGAGATACAGAGAGTCCTTCTTTCTCTCCTTCTTTCTTTCTTTCTTTCTTTCGAGAGAGAGGTAGAGAGAGGGAGGGGAAAGAAAGAAGGAAAGAAGAGAGAAACAGAGATAAAGAGTGAGAGAGGGATAGAGCGAGAGAAGAGGAGATAAAGAAAGAGAAAGGTGTCACACGGCGTATAGCTTAGTGCTTATTGTTTACATCCAATTTTCTGAAGTAATCGATTAGTTTCTGTGTTCCGCAAATTAGCAATATTTTCAAATTTCCTTTAATTTTCTAACACCAGCACCATTTAACAGTCAAGATAATCCTATGTTTAGAAAGTAATATATTTACAAATTAAATGATACGCATTAGCAATTATTATTATAATGAAGAACATGTCTAGATGTGAGTTAACAAAAAAGCGAGACATTTTCGCCACACGACTGCAGTTCGAATGAGAGTCCGGACAGGTATCAAAAGGAACGGGCTGTCCCTACTAAATGGGTACATCTGATACATTGTATCATAAAACTAAAACTACCCAATATTGCAGAATGCACACTTATGGAGCCTGCCTCTCTACACAACAAACACATTCATTTATGCAAGGACAAAATTGAAATTTTTACAAATTTGAAACATCGTCGATGTTATTTCCGTAGATTTCTATAGGTTCACATTAAAATGTATCATAGTTCTAGGGGGGGACATGGCCCCCATAGTCCCTCCCCTGGGTACGGGTCTGAGAGAGAGAGAGAGTATTGGGGCAGGACGAAAGGAAGAGAATGCGATAAGTTATTCTTGCTGAAATGTGATTAACGATAATATTTCAAAATTGAAACTGGATATTTGCTGCGTTTTTAACCCCTTTTTTGAAATAATGGATACATCCGAGGGTAATGTAGTGCTTCTCCTCCCCTCAAAAAATGTTTCATCTCCTCCAACCCACTCCAACTTATAATCTGCCATTAAATTAAATTATTTCGGAGCGCTTACTCAATGTTTGTGGTGAAGATTAACAACGTGCCTGTTTTAATGGAATTAGTTCATTGGTGTGCGGATCAGTTGTTTATTTTTATATCACCGTAATTGAAATTTAGAGAATATCCGTATTGTATACGGTTCGTCTGAGCGAATAATACTAATCCAGTTTTCCAAATTATTATACAGCTTCATCACATAATGCGTTACTTGCATTGTCCTATCCAAGAAGCTAATATAGTTTTGCGTTCCAGCAACATGATGATATGATGAAATTGAAAAGGGGCCACTCACAAAGTACTTCCATGCCCAGGTCGGGTTTCGAACCCGGGACTTCTGTCGTCGTAGCGCTCTGTGCTAACCACTCACCCACGGTCGGCTACTATGCTCTGTGACCTACTGAAACCACAGACTGCATTGACATCCTTACCTACACTACATAGTTATGTAGGAATACAATCAAAGAGCACAAAAACAATTCAGGTCAGAATGCAGTTAGTATGAAATGAATGACCAGTATAGTTAATTTAACGGCAGGTTATGTACGAGGGACATTCCGAAAGTAAGTCTCGTCGTTTTTTTTGTTTTTTTTTCACAGGGAAGCTGTATTACAAAGTGAGAAAACACATTGCCATAACAAAAGACCATCTTTCCTGAATTCACGACGGGAGGAGCGAGACCAGATGAGCGATGGCACATGCGCAGATTGCTGAAGAATAGAGATAAGCAGCAACCGACGTGCTCGAGCTCATTCGAGTGCAAACCAGTATGGCAGAAAGACGTGTGGTGGAAACGTGGTCAGAAATGGAAATGCGGCAAGCTATTGCCACACACTAAGCAAACTGAAGTTCGCCATTCGACGTAAGAGACCAGGCCTCTTGAGTCGAGGGGTTTTGTTCTTGGACGACAATGCAAGACCCCCACACAGCAAGGGTCACTGCAGAACACATTCGTCGTCTGGGATGGGAGATATTGAATCGCCCGGCCTACAGCCCCGATCTTGCCCCATCAGACTTCCACCTTTTTCCTGCGTTGAAGTCAGCACTATCGGGACGTCACTTCGGAAGGAACGAAGAGGTACAACAGGCTGTGAAGAACTTTCTTAAATCGCTGGGTACCGAATTTTACCAGGAGGGTTTCTTGAAATTGATTTCACGGTAGTACAAATGTATCAATGTCGGTGGCGACTATGTGGAAAAATAGCCAAAATATTGTATTTTGTTATGCCATTGTATTCTTCTGTTTGTACGCGTAATAAAGCTTCCCTGTGAAGAAAAAATGACGAAACTTACTTTCGAAACATCCCTCGTAGATAACGAGACATTTCTAATATTAACATAAGAACTTGTCTTTAAATTGGGTCTTTTAAACGTAATTATAGATTTTGTTAGATTTTTTTTTCCAAATTTTGCTTGGAACACAACTGCATTTGTTAAACGGAAACAACGTTTGTTACTTGAAACTGTTTGTTTGGCACCAACTAGGTGTTTATTATTGTTATCGCTAGGTGGGTCTTGTTATTAGTAAGAATTAATAGCTATTCTTTGTAGAACGGGATGTTTTTGTTGCTTATTTTGTGTTACAATAGTGTGCATAGAGATACAGCTGTTCTTGATTGAGACTTGATTCTGTATCCTCGGGCCAGATTTTCAGATCTGCTACATTAATTATGCTTGAAATCAGACATTTCACATAATTATTTTCCACGTTTATCCATATATTAAACCGGCGGACAAGAAACTGTGTTAACAGGCCAACCAAGTATTTACGATTGGCGCTCTAGTGTAGACACAGAAACGTCACATTTGCACTGTATGAATATTAATATTATGAAGCAGTAAATGTAATTATACTGCGTAATTCTATTTATGATGTAACTGTTGAAACCTGAGATGTGTATTATCTTTCTTCACGAAACTCGCTTGAATTCATAACTTTTGCGTTCACCATAAGTAGCACAAAAAATTAAGAATTTGTTTAGTTGCATGCGTGTATGTATTAAAACTCAGTTATAATCTACAGTTATACAATGAACTTTTACTAATAAACTTCAAGAGTCTTTATAAATGAAATGTATAATGTTTATGTCTTTTCTGAAGTGTTGAGTGCGTCTATAAATTTAACGCACATGAAAGGAATGAGTTTTATTTGACAGTAGCGACACCTATAATCCCTCGTCGTTGCAAATTATTTTCAAGATTATTTTATATGCAATGAATGTGGAATGGAACACACTGGAGGACTAATTAACGTGACCGTACGTAGGGAGACATGGAAAATATTGCCAGAAATTACAAGGAATAAATAACATTTTTCAGAAACAAGGGATCGAAACTGAATATCGTATGAGAGCATGCAAATGGATGTAAGTACAATTAACGCTATCTGCTAACAAAAATGTACCAATGTGCCCAGGCATGAGTGTATGATACAATAGGGCGTTTGGAGGTAATATTCAGCTGGGATGAACATGAAGGTGACACGAAGAGCACCACGCTCTTACTAGCCCAGTCAATAAAGGTTTCATGTCGGGAATAATTCCGTAAAAGCTGAATTTTGGCCAGTTGTTAGAACACTGCTAGTAGTGCAAAATCTCAAAAGTCCCCGCCCCTTCACACGGTACTCCCCTCCCTCAGCCCCCACAAATATCAATTTCGCAGACTGTCGGTTCCTGATCTATGTTGGCACGTATCAGCTCCCGGTTTTCTCAAAAAGCTCCAAATAGTGTAAATTTTTATAATTATCAATCTATTTTTGAAAAATAAACCAATGGTTATGGCCAGATATTTTTTTTAGTCTTAATCCTCATTAAATAGGCTACAAAAAAGGTTCTGTTTAATTTTTCGATAAGGTCAGTGATTTTGCTGTAATTTACAAAATAATGATTAAGGTTTTTGCCTTGTAACTTTCGACCAAATTATATGAGAGAAAATTGTTTCGAATAAAAGTTGTTTCTCCTAACTTGCCGTTTGCACTACGTTCTGTAGCGGTGTAGTGTGTGGTGTATGATCTCGTGGTGCGTGCTAACTAATGAGGTGAATGTTCAAAGGAATAGACAGGCATGTGTTCTTCCGAACTTGTGGTGCGAGCGAAGGGTGCATATTGACAGCAGAAGGTGTCATTTACGACTGCACAAAAGTCAGGAGTGTGGCATCAACACTTTTTGCACTTCCAGGCTTCCACATCTGGATATGAAAAGTCTGGGTGTGTTCTTTCATCATGCGGGCTTTTGGATCGATTGAATGAATGAAAATAAGGAGACGAATAGAAAAAACTAGAGAACGATATCAAATTGTATATTTTGTGAACATTATACTAAATACGAAAACAGCTAACATTTATTGTTGAACGTCATTTCCTTGCATCAGCTTGACACCGGGATACACCTGCACTACACCTAGTGTCAAAAAGTGCAGCGAACTAGACGGGGCCACTGTCTTTCAAGTGGCTCCACAGCTGTGCGCAAATTGCTCAGTCAACACCGAAACTTTCAGCTCTCATGCCTCATCGAACCTAGGACCGGTCTCACCAAAGGCAAGAGCGCTAACCATTAGGCATGCACCTTCGTCCAATGCACGAGTAGGGATGGACGATATTGGAAATTTCATATCGCGATATATCGTCAACAAAAGATCTTCACAGACGATACGATATTTTTTTCCGTATCGTGATATCGGCAATATATTCTGTCAAAAAAGTACCGCGAATTGTTAAATAAAACGCACATTTTTTAAATTTATTCATCAATATTTATTTTGTCGCCTACAAAGTAGGCAACACACATATGCCAGCATTTTTTCCAGTCTTCGAAACACTTTTTATAAGCGCTTTCCGGTATGGCCTTCAGCTCCTTCCACGAATTTTGCTTTATGGCTTCAATCGAGTCAAAACGGGTACCTCGGACCGGCAATTTTAGTTTTGGGAACATAAAGGACTCACACGGAGCCAGATCTGGTGAATACGGTGGTTGATCGATGGTATTTATTGTATTTTTGGCCTTAAAACCGGTCATAACTCTCGCTCTATGCGATGGCGCATTATCGTCGTGTAAAATCCACGATTTGTTCTTCCACAAATCTGGCCGTTTCTGACTGATTTTCTCACGCGAACGCTTCAATACGGCCAAATAGTATTCTTTATTTACCGTCTGTCCCTCTGGAACGAATTCATGTTGCACCAAACCACGAATATCGAAGAAAACAATGAGCATCACCTTGACTTTTGAGGACTTTGACGTGTTTTTTTCGGTTTCGGCTCGTCTTTTGTCCTCCATTCTGATGACTGTTGACGTTTGCATGTCAAACTCGTAGACCCATGTCTCGTCACCAGTTATGATGCGTTCCATGAATGTGGGATCAGAATTGGCGCGATCCAGCATATCTAAAGAGACCTGTTCACGGCACTGTTTTTGAAGAAAATTCAGCTCTTTTGGAACAAGCCGTGCGGCGACGCGTCTCATGCCCAAGATATCCACCAAAATCGAACGAACAGACTCATGAGAGATGTTAAGATCAGTAGCTATCTCTCTAAGGCTGGAATGGTGATTATCGAGCACAATTTCCTTCACTTTTTCGATGTTTTCATCGGTTGAAGAGGTCGAAGGTCGTCCAGAACGAGGCATGTCTTCGACGACCTATCGGCCCTCCTTGAACGCTTTGTACCACTCGTAAGCCCGTGTTTTTGATAAAACTGATTCACCATAAGTCTTTTCTAACATTTTTAGCGAGTCAGCACACGAAATTCCGTTCGCAACACAAAATTTAAGGCAAACTCTTTGTTCAATAATTTCGTTCATTGTAAAAATCGTGATGCACTACTGAAGTGGACTGATTCAACCTCCTGCTGTAAACAAACTGGTTGACAGATCGCGCTCATGTTTGGCATAGTAATTAAGTATAGAGCTACCAACTTACGAAAAAAAATATTTTTAAAAAATCATTTGCGCGGGCCTTTTAAATTACAAATTCCAGGTACTTTTTTGACAGAAGGTATATCGTCTCCACGATAAATATCGCCAAATATCGTGCGATATATCGCTGACATGACATATATATATATCGCTAAATATCGTTACGATATATCGCATAGTTGATATCGCCTGGACGATATTTTTTCAATATCGCGATATATCGTCTGGAGGGTATGTCGCCCAACACTACTCCTTACGCAAGTCACTTTCATGTGCATTATGCGGCGCCGACAGCAGATAACCCGAGACAAAGCGTGCCTTTTGTCTCACTAGGTAGGTCACCGGTTTCCGCAGACGGCGAACAAAACGAAACTGCTGTTGGAAAACAGCTGATTGCGAGTCCCTGCACTCAGCGGAGCGCATCGCTAGTTTTTTTTTAATTGCCCCCCGCTCTCCCCTCCCCCTCGACGTGAGCTAACGGTACCGTTTGCAGCGGTTGACACCTGCTTCGCTCGAAAGAGCCTCGTTGTAATGTTGTGAAGATAAGCATCTCATGATGCTTTTTTTTGTTTTCTCATGTCGCACCCGAGTGGCTTTCATTCCACACACGACGCGTCAGCTGTTGCGCAAGACACGCAACCTGCATTTGTTATTTTGGTTGTAAAGATCCCAAAAATACATCACTGTGGAACCATAGTGTTCATCCCTCCTTGCGTTTATTTAATATTTGTATTCATTGCTTTCCTAGGTACCGAAGTGAGCCTTGAAAACATTGCTAAACCTGATATCAGTTCATTTCCCATAAGTTATAACCAGAAAGCATTATTTTTATTTTGCATTGTGTTGCATTTTTCAGCCTTTTTGGCTTTTAGGTCATTTTTCAGTATTTTTTTGCTGTCTTCTTAGCATTTTTCTTCATTTTTGAAGTTTATTTTTCTTCTCCCCCTGTTGTTTCGTGAATTTTAAATGCATTTGCTAGCATAACTTACATTTAAATTTCCTAACATGGTATTTTTAGCAAGTTCACCATTAATCGAAAACACGGTCAATGGAAATGTACAATAGTATTTGTAACTGAAAGTTTGACAATGGATTAAATAATTAATTGTGGTACATTTATTTTTCCTCCAGCACTTCACTTTGTGTGAAGTCTACTTTGAGGTTCCTTTGCTAGCCACTATAATCGCTTTAGTATTGGGTTTTAGTCACAATATATATAAAAATATATAAGCTGATGTACGCGAAACACAACTGATTTTCAGATGCTTACCGACTACTATATCGTTTAGGACCCACACTAACCCGATGGCGCAGTGGTAGCGTCGTCGCCTTGTAATCAAGGGGTCCCGGGTTCGATACCCGGTGAAGGCTCATAGTGGTTCGAATTCCACTTTAAACTGTAGGTCCAGTCCCGATGAGCCTTCCTGTGCATAAAGTGGACTTAAAACACCAAATCAATCAATCAGTCAAAGACTCGCATTGAAAGGAGGAAGGTCTTGAAGGAAAAATAAAGAAATCTACATTTGTTTCAGTAGATTGACACCAAACAATGGGGTTTGTCTAATTATTCAACTACTCTGTTGTAATTTATGAAAAAAGCAAGCTTTCATGTTATGAGCAAAAATTATTTTTTAGGTCATTTTTTACTATTTTGGATATTTTTTAAAGTACTTTTGAGATCATTCTGTAAGTTATTTTTGATATTTTTTTGGTCATACACTTCCGAACGCTAGGATGAACGATGTGATAAAATCGTAAAGATACCAAATACAATCATCCTAGTCCTACTTAAAAATCAATCCCGTTATCTCTGGCATCGTAGCACGTTACGACTACTACTTCTAGAATATATGCCTTAGAAGCACAATAGATTTTATTGTTGCAGTGGAAACACATCGCCCAGCTTCAATGAAATCCAAGTTCCTTGTTTATAGATAATCTGAGAGGGCTGTTGTGGTTTTAAAAACGTGTAGAGACATCATGGCAACAATGTTTGTCTCGTAAGCGGTGTGTTTTCTAAACCGGAGTAATAGCGATCAATATGTCAACACTGAAATTTTGTATCTAAGAAGGGGATCGAACTGGGGACCGCTCGAGCCAAAGGGGAGAGCGCTAACATTGCTTTATTTATTTATCCATTTTTATGTGTATCTGGGGCCTCCCCGATGGCGCAGTGGTAGCGTCGTCGCCTTGTAATCAAGGGGTAGCGGGTTCGATATCCGGTGGAGGCACATAGTGGTTCGGATCCCACTTTAAACTGTAGGTCCAGTCCCGATAAGCCTTACTGTACATCAAGTGGACTTAAAACACCAAATCAATCAATTATGTGTTTACAAAATTTCTATTTAAAGAAAGAAATGGTGTATTTTTCTTTATTTTCCTATCATTTTTTTTAATTTCATTTTTGTCTTTGTTCCGTTCTTCGTCCCTGAGGACACTCACAAAGAACACCCATGCCCAGGACGTGGAGACGGGAACGCCAGAAACACCAAAGCCGTGGCGAGACCCGCAATCCGACCTCAAGTTGTGCCCCCAACTTTGCATCTCTGAGACTCGAAATTCACCCTTAGCTCTTCCCGTATGCTAAGTTCCAGCCGCAAAGCTCTCCTATAAATCCTACGAGGCTCCAACTGAAAAGGACCCTCTCCGCCCTAATTCTTTGCGGCCCTCCCTTTCCTTGCTGGGGGAGTTTGTTTCGCAAAACTTTCTGGTCCGTTCGTTCAGAAATACTTTCGAGTCTAATGAGTTAGGGAGTACTTCATTAACCCGTCTTTAGTTTTGCTAATCTCGCTGCTTACTGAACCAGACGAGAAGGTTAATCAAATATCAACTTATCTTCCTGTAAGAACACCCGGATTCATCCCAATTGTTTCTTTATTTCGTCCAGTGCGAAAATTCGTTATGGATTTTACCGAGACATCCTTTTAAGAATCAGAACCAGACCGAAAATTATTTTTATGCCACTTCTTCAGACATATCACATCATGATTATTTATAGATGAGTCATATTTATTTATTATTACCTTCAACAAAGGTATATCCTCCAATGACAGAAGGCGCACATAATAATAATAATAATAATAATGAGGGCCCCCCAATGGCGCAGTAGTAGCGTCGTCGCCTTGCAATTAAGAGGTCCCGGGTTCGATACCTGGTAGAGGCACATAGTGGTTCGGATCCCACTTTAAACAGTAGGTCTAGTCCCGATTAGCCTTAGTGTGCATAAAGTAGACTTAAAACACTAAGTCAATCAATCAATCAATCTATAATTATAATAATGAGTAGCAATTACAAAATTACAGAATTACAATACAACTACAAGTACAATAGATATTATTATTATTATTATTATTATTGACGCTTCATTTTACTTCGCTTTTTGTACCACTTTTGGCTAATTTGCGAAGATGGGGATGAGTGATGATATGATGAAATTGATAAATGAATACTCAGAAACATCCATGCCCATGCGGGGATTCGAACCCGAATTACAATAGATAATTATGCAATCCAGTCACAAATTGTATTCATTACATAAGTATAGACATACAGAACAGTTTATAATTAAAGTAAAGAAAAAATTAATAATCATATAATCTTGAGTATAAATACAGTTATTATGTATTAACTATCACATATTCGTACTCTCAGAATTGACTCTAATGTTTTCTTGTAAGTCAAGAATGGCATTGATAAACTTACGGAATGGTTATTATTAATCATAATTTCATTATACATATCACAAATTATATTAATCGCGCAGCTCTTAAATTTTGCGGTTTTCCGAATTTTGGGGATGAAAAATATATTATGTTTGTCATAATTACATAGTCAAATAGTCATCCTTCAGTGACTTGCGAGCTTTTGCTACGTGGTTGCATATATTCAGAATTAATTTTCGTGTTTTTCGATGGTTCGTAGCGTCGAAACGAAACCTCAAACAATATATATATATATATATATATATATATATATATATATATATATATATATATATATATACATACATACATACATACAAAAGGATCGAAGAAAATGGTTAAGCTTTTTTGGTGACCACAAGCAAATACTATTCGTTACTAAATTTGGTAATTTTGACCAAATTATTTGTTAATTCTGAACAGACATGCACAATTACTAAAATAATTTGGTTCTGGTGAACAATTCTTCCTTCGTTACCTATTTAAATAATTATTTGGTTGCCAGAATGTAGTTTTTAGTTATTCCAAACAAACCTTTTTGTACGTGTGCAAAATTTCGTCTTCTCTCGATACCTGGTGATTGCTATTCTTATTCCATCTCAGACGTGCTGGCATCCCGTGGTGGAGTGGGTAAGGTGGCCCATCCTGGGCAAGACGGGATGTATTCATGTATTCATTGTATTTGTTTCATCATCATTTTAGCATCCATGTTTATCGACACGATTAACCTTTTAAAAACATATATGAAGACAGAAGATTGAGTCTTATTGCTGTCGCATCGCATATAGTTTAAAGAACCAATCATACTCGTTAATCAGGATAACATCTTCCCCTTAAAACAGGCTTGAGCGAAGAGCAACAACGCTCCTTACCGTGCAAGCTTTCAACCTGCACGCTGCACCTCTAAGCCAGCAGGACAATGAGAGAGAGCCTCTTGCGTTGAGAGAAAAACTGTAGGCGAAGACCCTTCCTTTTTACAGAACCACTTCGTCTTGTCATGATTAAAATATCACATTGCACTGTTGCTCACGAATCAGATAAAAGGTTTACCACCTCACGAACGCGACCAACGATGCCTCCTTCATCACTCGCTCTCTCCCTCTTTTCCTGCTTCACACGTGCATACGCCAAGAGCGTGCTCTTTCACAAATACGGCGGGTTGACCAGGCTTTCTGTTAAACAGTTCAAGTTGACAACCTCAACTGAAACGTAAACTTGCTCAGGGATATTATAAACAGGGTTATAGTATTTTTTTCTTTAGAAGTCAGTGCTATATTTTGACATCCGGTCATATACCGACGTTCATGGAAATAACTGGGTCAGTGGGTGGAAGCTATCATGAACATCGAGCGCATTGGTCACCAAAAACCAACAAATGACGTTATCGCGTATCAACCAATAAGAGCTCGTTATCCGTTATTGACTCACCTTGGTAGAAGCCCACTGGACAGTAGAAAATCAGTTTTGTAACTTCTCATAATTGGACTAATTGGTGTGGTGCCTCGCTACAAATGAGTTTTTTAGGTCATTTTGTGTTTGTGCGCGTGTGTGTTTGAGACTTTGGAATGTCAATAGCAGATCCCGAAAGAAATATGAAAAAAGAAGCAGAAATAAGCTCATTTTTCATTGCTTTTCCAGTGGCGGGAACGATTGTTGCGCGAGTACCCCACTTATTGAATGTTGCTGCTCATTTCTGTTCGACGCAGTTCTCCCGTCATCCCCCTTCTTTCTGTTTTAGCTCGTGTTTTGACGTACAGAGGGAGTGGGTGCATGAATGACGGCAGATTTTATCGACAGTTGGCTGGGAAACGATTCATAAGCGGGATGATATCTCTTTATTCCAAAAAAACCTTTCTTTCTGAATAGATGAAGCAGAGCTGTTCACTTCTAACTCTGCCAATCAATGTCTCTTTCCTTTTTTGTTTTCGGTGGATGCAAATGAATAAACGCGAAAAAGGTACACACTCACTGAAAAGAAAAAAAGTGACGGCCGATAACAGCTTTGAAATTCGTCGGATGCGAGAGAAGAACGCACTTTTTCACCCGTGGAAAGTTAAACGCGGCGGACGCACACTTCAAAGGCCATGTTCTTTCCGCTGCGTTTCTATACGCATGTGTGCTTCTGAGTTTGACTTTTAGTGTGGGGAAAAGAGATACAGTGTCGGATCGCATCGGCTCTGGGGGATTCGTCTAAAAATAGCCGAGTTGACATGCTGTGATGCTGAGGGGGCTTCTGTGTGAAGATGACATGACGGACGCGTTTTGTCTGACGTGTCGGAATTAATGGGGTCGTTCACCTCTACACACTTGACCTCCTCATGCAGTATATGTCCCTTGCTTCACTTTACGCGTCCACTTTTCATGTAACGACCTATGTAAGATGCCCGAAATGTTTCAAAACTGCGCACGACGAAAAAAAACTATACTCGCAGTCCCTTCATCAATTTGTAATTTCATTATTTGTCCTCGTCGTTGTCATTACTCTAGTAGAAAAGATACACAATTACACTCTCCACGAAGTGATTTGTCAACAACGCATTGAAATTTTCCTTCCTAACACATCAAATGTTTCTCGAAACCTCCTCCCCCAAAACAAACTTTTTTTTATGATCACTTTTGCATCAAATTTACTTTTTTACCCGTAAGAACCTCCCTACCCAGGCAGACCTACACGACGCCAGGGGTCCTCGGGTTCGAATAATGGCATGGATGTTCTTTGGTAGTTACCCCCTTCATCAATTACATCATGTCACCCATTCTCATCATCGTGATTACTCAAAGTGACAAAAAAACGACGCTAAATAAAAAAAAACATGCACAGATTGATTTAACCCTTTTAATATACTCATGCTGCATTACATATAATTTCCAGCTGAAATGTTCTTTAGGATAAAAGATGACGATAAGAGTTTTAAAATTACCTTAAAGTTATTAAAAAAATAACCTGCTTCCTCGCTGTACATCAGAACCAAAGCAAAATATTTATTTTCCAAGACTTGAAGAATGCAATATGAACAATGATAAAACACTGAAAATTAACCCAAAAATCTCACAAGGAAAAAATGCAAAATAATAAACGTGTTTTCTCGATGTAACTGAAGGAAAATGGAGTAGGCTACTGTTGTATACTTTATATTAGAACGTTTAAGTATGCGGCCATGGGCTGAATCGACCATAATTTTAATTGTTGTTGATTTCTGTATTGGATGAAAACGAGATTAAATATGAAAATATGTGATTCATATTATACGTATAAATTGTGTGTGTTATACAATAGCAAGGAGAAATCCTTAAGTGGAGATCATTATTTAATGGTATAAGTGATTGAAAACTTAGAAGTTTGGAAAATTAATATGTTGCCGGTTTTTGAGTCTAATGAAGTAGGAACTAACATTAAAGCAGCCCTGGCCCAAAACCATGGTAACGGTTGAAGTTTTTGCGTGCGATGACGTGTAACCGGCCAAGTGAATGCATCACTTCAATGTGAAGTCACGTGAAATGACAAAACGAAAGTGTGCAAGTATGCAGATATTAAACACCAGAACAAGACTCAACTCAACAAAGATTTATTGGACTTACAGCTTTACAGATGGCTGTTTATGCCCAGCATACATTATAAGTACATAATAAACATTTTTAATATAAATTTTACACACAAAGTTCATAAACGCTCTTAAATACAATTTTATGTAACTACATTAAGTCAGTCAGTAACAGAAGTATATTATAATTTTATATCAGCTTTTCTCAAAAAAGCAAGTATAACATATCCAATTCTAATATCTGGAGCATACAACATTGAAGTCATATTAATAGGGAAAGCACATTAATTTTTGACAATGTTTTGTATAAAGTCTTTCTTCTCTCTGAGTGAATTAGACATTCCAAAATAATATGATGAGCATCACCCCTTAAATCACCACAATCACAATTCGGAGATTTTAAAATGTGTATTTTAAATAAATGATGATATGTTCTCGCGTGACCACTTCTTAGTCTATTTATTAAAACAATTGCATTTCTTGATCCTTTACAATTATAAAACCAAGGTTTTTTTCTATTGTAATCAACATAAGGACGATAACTTTCACCAACGCTTTCTAATGCATTATTACACCATAAGTTCCATTCTTCAAAAATTTTCTTCTTAACCCTCGGAAGAAGATCTGTGTAATGCAATGGTAACTGGATTGTTTCATTCATTTGAGCAGCTTCTTTTGCATATCTGTCTGCTTGTTCATTTCCGTAAATATTAATGTGTGATTTTACCCACACATAATGAACTACCTTTCCATTGCTAATTAAGCTATTAGTTGCACGAATACAATTGATGACATATGGTGATATTTTAAATAAATTTTTATAATTAGATTGTATTGCTTGTAAAACACTTCGCGAATCAACCAGTATTAGAAATTTCTGTTCAGGAACTGTACCAATATAAATCAAAGCTTGATATACCGCATATATTTCTGCTGTAAATATGGATGCCTCCACTGGTAACCTAAACATTTTTGATATATTTCTTTCAGTATCATAAAGAGCTGCTCCTACTCCACTTTCAGTTTTAGACCCATCTGTATATATATGATAAAAGTCTTCCCAAGATTCTCTAAACTCAGCTGAATGATTATATTTCGGGATATATATATTTTGAATTGGTTGTGTGGGAAATTCTAACGAGTATACTGGCAATGTTCTTGCTATGAGTACTTGACTACATTCATGGTGATATTTACTAAATAGTTGTACCCAAAGGGTAGCTGATTTATCATTGGTTATTCCTGAATCATGCAGCTCTAAAAGATTTAATAAAACATCATTGAATGGATGCCATGGTGAATGTTGTATTTTAAATAACATTTTTATTGCAATTAACTTTATCCTCACAGAAACCGAACATTCTACTGACTCCATATATACCACTACATTAGGAGTACTGTTCATTAATCCCAAACATCTTTTTAGAATTTTTCGTTGCTGGACTTCTAGTGGAGAAAGTTTTGTTACTGGAAGATTACACAAGACCATTAATCCATAATCTAATACTGCTCGATAATAATTCTTATAAAACATAAGCATGCTGGTAGGATGTGCTCCCCATTTGGTATTCGCCATAGCTTTAAATAAATGAAATATTTTATCGGATCTATTTTTCATCATATTTATTTGATACTGCCATGATAATGATGCATCAAAGTATACACCTAGATATTTTACTTGTGAAACAATTGGAATTTGTAATCTCCTATGATTAATGTTGAAAATATTTTGAAGACCCTTATGTTTAAATACTACTATTTTGGATTTTTCTAAAGATATTGATAATTTTTTCTGCTTTAACCATTGGTTAAATTCTATTAATTTATCTTCAAACATTGAAAAATCTTTCAAGTGATTGTTTGAGTCTAAATATATACATACATCATCAGCATATTGTAGAAACTGAAATGGGGAATCTATTATTGTTTTAATATCTGATAAATAAACATTAAATAATAATGGGCTAAGAGGACTTCCCTGTGGTAGTCCTTGTCCAATATATATTGGACCTACCATTTCTGAACCAAAATGAAAATAAAGTTGTCTTTTAGATAACAATTTCCATGTCAATATGAGTATACAATGAGGCACTTTTAGTAATTGTAATTGTCTCAATAGAACATTAATATCTACGTTGTCATATGCACTTTGAATATCAATAAAGGCTGAAAGTACTGATTGTTTTTTTTTAATAACGCTATAAATATGAGAAGATAATGTTACTAATGCATCCTGGGTTCCATAACCTTTACGAAATCCCATTTGTCTGGGAGAAAATACCTTTTGACCTTCCATAAACCACTCTAATCTCTTTAATAAAAGCTTCTCAAAAATTTTTGCCAATACGGAACTAAGAGCTATTGGGCGATATGACTGACCCAACGAAGGGTTTTTTCCTGGTTTTAGAATTGGCATAATAATTTGAGAGGTCCATGCAACAGGAATTTTACCCGATAGGAATATTTGATTGTAAATTTTACATAAAATGCTTAGTGCATTCTGTGAAAGATTTCGTACCATAGAATACGTAATTCCATCAATGCCAGGAGCAGAATCTTTAGACCCTTGAAGAATTTCATGAATTTCATTTACAGTGATAGAGGATGTGAACCCCTTTGAGTATTTTGATGTAGATGAGAACGTGTAGAATATATTAGGAGGTTCGCAGACTGATGTAAAGGGTGTAGGAATGACTTTATTAATAACATCAGTTTTCCATTCAGTGGACAAAGGTAAAGTCCGACTTACATGTGCTTTTCTAAGTGATCTGAACTTGCGCCATATAACGTCTAATTTTGTTTTAGGGTTTATTTCTTCGCAATATTTTTGCCATGAAAATCTCTTAGCCTTTATATATACTTTTCTAGATTTTGCAGTAGCTCGTTTTAAATTTATCAAAGTTGCAGGTGAAGGAGCACTTACAAATTGTTTCAATGCTTGTATTCGCTTCCTTTTTGCTTGAAAACATTCTTCATTCCACCAATCTATTTTAGGAAAATTTCGATCATATTGCGGTTTCAGTCGCGGACAGGCATAATCCATAACTTGAGTTATTATATCCACAAATTTTTCATATTGTACAGTATATTGGTTTTGATATTCTTTAGCTGAAAATTTTAAGTCTAAAACTGAATTATATTTCATCCAATCTGCCCTCTTTACGCTCCACTTACGAATTGTTTTTTGTTTTATTAATTTTGGAAATTTTTGAGATGATGTTAGCGTGATGAAACATGGAAAATGATCACTAGTTCGTAAATCAAAGTCTATTTCCCATACAAATTCAAAACACTGATTATCAGATATTAAAGTTAGATCAATTGAGGACATATTGTTTCCATTTGGTGGTACATGTGTTGGAGATCCATCATTTATAACTGTCAAGTTATTATAATCCATCCAATCTTCAACTGTCTTTCCCAAAGTATCAATTCTATGATCACCCCACAATGTATTATGACAATTAAAATCTCCTGTTATGATAAAGGGATGTTGAAAGCCAGACAAAAGAGAATTTAGATGAGAGCTCTGTATTTGTTGAGAAGTATAATGAGATGGAATATACAAACTAATAATATTATAAAGTAAGTTGTTTAACTGCATTTTTATACCGACCACTTCTACATTATATTTGGAAAATAAATCATGTGTTGAATTAAACTGAATTTGTTGAAATGGTACACTTTCATGAACAAAAATTCCCACACCCTTATTTCCCACATTATAATCATTTAATATAGTATGATAGTGAGCAATATGAATATTTTCTGATTTTAAACCCCATACCTCACGAACACAAATAATTAACGGGTGACACTCATCTATTAATTTAATTAATTGAAGTTTCCTCGCAGAAAAGGATCTTAAATTCCATTGTATTATTAATGGCAAGATTTTTCTTTGCTGGCAACACATTGTTGTTTTAAATTAGGGGGTGTCCCCGAAATCTTGTAAGTCTTGAATTAGTTTTAAAATTTGTACAGAAATTTCGTTACATTTTAATATTATTTTCCTAATATATAATAAATCATCACTCACTGAAATTGTTGTGGTTAGTTCTGCTATTAGATGTAGCAGATTTACTAGCGATTCTTTCTGAGAAGGACTCTCCGCTGTTGTCCTGCGTCCAATCGAATCTGATTTTCTCTCCTGTTCCTTAGAGGAACACGTCGTGCTCACAAGTTCACTTGAATTACCCACTGCTGATGATGTTGACGCAATTTGTGGATCCTTGTGTTTATTTTTGTCCTTTATCAAAACAGGTTTAATTGTTTTCCTCAATTGTGAAGCAGAATGCAGTCTAAAATTTTCCCCGTGTTGTTTTTTAAAACTTGCATAAGACCGGTCAGATTCTGGTGGAACTTTCTTCCAACAGAGGTTACTTAGATATGTGTCATTTCTTCTATTTTCCCAATCTGTAACAGAATTAAATCTGTTTGTAGTATAATTTTCTGATGTGCAAGGGCTTTCCTTGTTTATTGATTCCTTTCTTATCTCCAGCAATTTAGGAAACTCTTTAGCAGAGGTCGCATATGTTCGCCGTTCATTTCGTGGATCAATTCCAAAAAGTACTTGTTTCTTTGCATCTTGATAGGAGATGATGTTATAAGCAATCAGCCTTTGTATTTCTCTCTCTTGCTCCCATCTTACACAAGACTTATCGGTAGATAAATGGTTTCCCTTGCAATTAATACATTTAGGACTGGCATTGCAGATTCCATGTTCCGCTTGACCGCATCTATAACACACGGGAGAGGATTTACACTGTGTTTGTGAGTGTGAGAAACGGAAACATTTCTTGCATAAAATCACAGATCTTACTTTTGGCTTCACTTCAAATATTTGTCTCCACAACTTCACTTCTTTTGGTAACTGTTGAGATTGGAATGTTACACTAATGAGTTTTGTAGGTTCTTGTCTTACTTCCCCATCCTCATTGAAAAAAGTTTTCTTCATCCTTATTACATCTATTATTGGAACTTCAGCTCTAATGTCTTCGATTATCTCGTCTACTGGGATGTCGGTAGGTACACCATATATTAATCCTTCTCTCACTAATAGACCTTTAGGAATTCTGGCTTCTAAATGGTATTTTTCCTTGATGAATTCATTTTTAGCAAATTTATTTGCATCATATGCTGTGCGAAATGACAATTTTGCCTGCTTCAAACCACTTTGTTTAACGAATTCAACATCAACCTTCTCCTTACACAAATTATAACCTAATTTTACCGTATTCAGGCTCTGTGATCCAGGTAATGTACTGTCCACCAACACGATATATGGGCCTTGATGTCCCTCATAATATAAAGACATATCATATGCCTCATTTTTATATTTAGCAACACCAACCTTTGTACTTGCACTTACTTTCGGATTTTTGGGGTTTTTCTCCACTTCAGGTTCCGTGCATTCTTCATTAGATCGACCTCTTTTGAAAGAAGTCTTATCACTAACTTCGATTTCCGCTAACTGTTCAGGTACAATCACATTCATATCACTCTGGATTGCTTGCATTAAATTTTCTTCATTAATCTTCACATCCTGAGCCATCTTGGGAATTCACAAGCGTTTTTATTTCGCTTTTCTCTTTCACATATCAAATGTAAAATGTATAGAGAGATTTAATCTTGTAACTCTAGAACTATTATTCTCAAATCAAACTTCAATTAATTAGATCTCAAACTAGAAAAACAAACAATTCAACACGCTATTCACACAGAATCCAAACGATACCACCATGAAAACTCAACCATTTTGATCTCCACCAGAACAAGAACAATGTCTAGATGAGGATGTGTACTACAGGCTACGGAAAAGGAGATGCGATAACCACTAACGCCGTCAAACGGTTGGGCGGGAACTTTACGTCACATACCATGAAGAAGTAATAGAATCTGAGCTGATTATGTCCTTTGCGATTAGTCCACTCAGAATTAGTTCACTTCATCAAATGATTTACTAAATCTCATCAATTTACATTGTCGAATTCATTATTTGAGGTTTTTTTTTTTTTGTTGTTGTTTAGGTTCAACATCTTCTCCGAAGAGAAAATCATGCTCATTTCTTTGTTTTCCTTGACCCTGTACATCCAGGGTCAAGGAAGTCAGTAATAAGGTGTGTTATATACAGTGTACGTACAACTATAGATTGAATTGTATCTTCTCCAAATATGATGTATAAAGAAACAAACTGCCGGAGAACTAAGTGAGGTGAGTGTACAATTTTATATTACTATTATAGTGGAACCACAAGCAAAGAAACCTGCGCAGACTCGTGACTCCTGTGCATTGTACTCCAGTGTGGAGGGGAGGGGGAGAGTGGAGCATGCTCTCTTATAGTCCGAGTTGAACGGAAGAGGAGGAAGGTTATTTTTCTTGTGGTCGCTCTTATAAGTAAGGGGAACTGTGATTGGCCATTCATCTATTTTATCACTTCTTCATCATCTCAATTGACTTAAATGGCCGGAAGAGCAAAGTAAATTTATCAAATATAAATACAAGCACGTATCGTTTAATAAATAACCAAAATGGAATGAATATGTAGGGAAAAAAGCGAGAGAGAATTGTACACCAATGGCAAAGAAATGGTAGGCGAAGTATTTACGAGGATTATACTCCCTACATTCCTGCTCATAATAAGGAGTCGAAGGCATCTTGCTTAAGAATCTTTCTTCGATGTAAACCTAAAAGTTGACTTTTCAGATTACGTACATAATCTTCTGGGCAGAAATGCGCACTGCAGATTCTAGCATTAGCATGATTCACGTTAGCGTTTCCACACGAATCCAAAGCTGGGTGACCGACGAATCCTTTTGAAAAACGTATATAACGTATATATTATGTTCAACGTACTTGGAAAATGTATCTTGTGCTGAACTAAAATAAATAATAATAACAAGTGGTGTGCGGTATCTCGAAAAGTCGGGACCGGGATCGGAAAGAAAAATTTCGTCCTTATTCCGACTTCAGCAAATGACTTCCCTAAATTTCTGGATCCCGAGCAGTCGGGAAATACCGAATGGTCATTTTAAAACGGTATTAATTCTTGACGTTTTCTACATTGCAAGTGTCTGGAACTTATCGGAAATTGTTAGTTTTCATTCCAGAAATGCAAAGAAAATCACTTAAGGTGAAAATGAGAATTTGAGATTTCCCGACTAGTCGAGAAATTGCGAATATTTCCCGTCCCGAATGTCGGGATTTAAAAAAAATTCCCGTTCCGATCAATAATATTCTGTCCCGCATAACAATAAGTACCTATTTATATTTATTTTCAATTTGTCTGAAGCCACAAAATGTAAATGAGTGGAAATGCTCATTTGTGTACTCGATTTCGAGTGTTCAGTTTCTGGCATGGTTTCCTATCTACATAGTGCAACACTAGCGCATAGATTTGGAATTCATTTCATGGATAAATTCACCTCTTACCGTCGTTTCGTCATCACGAGTAATCAACGGATTGGCCCAACCTATACTTCTAATAACCTTGCATTAAAGCTTGTGTACTACGATTTAGTTCATTTGAAAGGCACAATGCGTTAGAGAAGATAAAAGGTTCATTTGTTGTTAGTGATTTGCATAATTAAACTTTCTACTGTGAATAACAAGGGCCATTAAGTGTAGCATTTAGATTTTTCATCAACTTCCGAACCATGATGATGTTTATTTAATTATATTAGTGTTCGTGAGTGTTTGTATCATCGTTTAAGGTTTTATCTTCGTCAGGGGACCGGTGGAAGACATGTGTTGCGGAAATAAACCGTCTGGTTTGGGAATGCCAGAGTGAGGGAACAAGTATCTTATACATTACATAATTGTCTGTCCCGGTCTAAAGGCTACGCAAGCATTTCAGATATTTCCTAGTTTTCCCGCCCCAATGGATCCAACTTCCATCAACGTGCATCAAAAATGCATGACGATTAACTTGGTCCAGTTTTTTAAAATACTGAAAGGAAAACAGTATAAAGGTCTCCTTAAACTAGGTAAAATATTCACCTTTTCCGATTAATGCCATGTATAACATTTTAAGCCTTAATTTACGAGGCAGTGAAGAATGTTGTCAATTCACAGGAGCAACCAGCGCAAAGTCGTTTCAATATAATTTGCATTGCATTTCCATAAAGCAAGAAAAGGATAAACATGTTTTGTGTTCGTTATCAGCGCATTCCATCACAACTCAACGGTACACAATTAGCAACACGCGAAACACAAAGGAGGAGGGGTGATAATTAACCTTTATTTAACATTTAGAGAGCATTGTGTGTTTTTGATGGTGGCTGCCACAAATCTGGAACAAGCATGAATTATAATAAGTGGATCTACAGGCCTGTCCAGGTTATGGGCTCAGTATGACATGTTAATCAACGATTTGTAACTTCTGTGATGTGCGTTGTGTTTACGTGTTGCAGTTTTCGTTTCATCGTGCACATCAGAACAGTAGTAAAGAAAAGGTCTTCAAGCTTCAAATGGGGTTGGTTATTTGAAACCTATTTGTCGTGCTGAGGTGGATAATACTGTCATTCAAGCGTCCACTCTCCCAAGGAGCAGTTACTTGCTGTGTTGTAATTGTCTTGGAACGGACTAGAAAGTAGGAAGAGAGAGGGATTTAGATAGAGAGAGAGAGAGACAGAGAGAGAGCGAGAGAGAGAGAGAGAGATTTAGATAGATAGAGAGAGAGAAAGAGAGAGAAGGAGCAGGATTGGTTTTGATTTATTGACTGAATTAGGTTATTTTAAGTTTCTTTTCTGCCTCTTTCGGATAATCGCGACGATGAGGGTGAGTGATGATATGATGCATTTGATGAAAGGACTCTCCTCACAAAGATCGCCCATGCCCATTGTTCCACTAAGAAGAGAAGATCCCTCTGGTGCTATCGTAGAAATTTGTCGGCCCCCGTGGCGGAGTCGTTTGCACATAGCGCTACGACGCCAGGGGGTTCCGGGTTCGAATCCTGGCATGGGCATGGATGTCTGTGAGTGTCCATTCATCAATTTCATCGTATCATCACTCATCCCCATCTTCGCAAATTAGCCAAAAGTGGCACAAAAAGCGAAGTAAAATAAAGCAAATCAATCAATCTATCGTGGTACTGTACACTATTAAGCGAGCGAAGGGAGCGTGGGTGATGCAATCAGCTGCTTGCCATGTAATCCTGCCACTGCTTTGCTAAAATGTGCTGAGTCCTTCAACACATCGTCGTGTTGGCAAGTGTTCGTGTCACGAAGGGGGAAAACGTATATTAGTGCCAAGCTCTCGGAGACCGCTGAAAATATGTGAAGAACGGGCTTCTCCGTGGCTAAAACTACTGACACTAGCGCCACTGCTTCCTTGCTAAGGTTTCAAATTCATTGGTGGATCTCCACAGCAATAGCAGTGACGGAATGTGTTGAATTTTTTGACAGCGAAGCGAAAGGGAGGGAAGTTATATGTGAGGCAACATGGGAGCAGTCTGACACAGGTCTCCCTTTTTGGAGAGCACTAGAGTAATATGCGTTCTAACGTTACCGGGGAATTCTTTAATTCTTAGGCTAAATGCCTAAGTTGTTATGTTATACTTATCATTATACTATACGGATCTTCTCTCTAGAGTAAAGAAGAAAATTCTGAATGAATGGTTTGATTGGTGTCGGAATAAACTTACAACAGTTGGAGAATCTTACAGACCATTTGCTGAATTCAAAACACAAAAACCATGGTTTCATCATGTAAGTGCTACAAGAAATGTAATTGTATTAACTAATAGACTGAGAACGGGCCATTTGTGTACTTGGCAACATTTATCCAAAATTGAAATAACGAACAATAAGAAATGTGAATGTGGCTGGGAAAGTGCAGATGCACACATATAATACTGGAATGCTCAAAATATAATAGAGAGAGAAATATCTTGTATAAAACTAAACAATCTAAATATTCAGTTTCCAACAAATTTGTTAATTTTAGTTGTTAATCCAGATGTGCGGATTGGTTATAGTTTGTTATCATTTTGAAGGAAGTGTAACATACAATTGTAAAAGGCAAAGTGTTTTTTTTAAAAAAATCTAATATCTGTAAAATAGGGGGAAAGACTGATAATTTGAATGAAAGACAATTGTGTACATTTTATATGTGTATTGCTATGGACAAAAAACGGCATAAAAGCTGTTAGGTTGCAAATGAATGAATATGTTAGGCTAGCTAGGTTTAGCATAAATAATAAATTTTCAGTGTATTTATGCTAATAGAGCCAAACATCACAGACCTAACCTAACAACGTACGCATTCCTCGTCTGACGTCAGAACGAACGGTTGCTCTAGTGTGCGATAATGGAGACCCTCTGACACAAGCGAAGGAGGTGCGAGAGGAGAAAACAAATGACTGTTCGCGAGTTGTTCGGGGTTTTACTCTTCTTGGTACGGCTGTAGCAGTGAAAGACAAAAGAAATATGAATAATAGGGTATAACTGGAACATAGCAAGAAGAGAATAGTAATGAAGAAAAATGGAAGAAGATGGGTGGAGAGTGTAAAGAAAAAAACAGAGATTTTTTGGACCAGTGTAGAAATATACTTTGCACGCCACGAACAAGTAGCCTGGCTCCACAGTACCTCATGTCAACATTTATTGTTCATTTAAACATTTCCAGCATCTCTTATGACAAGTGAGAATGTTACCAAACCTTTTTGTAAGTGACGATCATTGTAATAACTGTAATAATGAAGTAGTAGTCATGCATTAAGGCTGGTTTACAGTGGTCGAGTGAGCGGGAGAGTTACTGGCTTGTCTGATGGATTCGACCTTTCTGTGTCGAGTAGCTGTTTACACACGTTTTTCTCGACTCCAGTAAAGTGGGATAGTAGCTGCAGCTGTTTGGTGCTCTTTTCACAGAATGAACCATCGACGTCGTTGGCGATTTTTTAAGAAAAAGTTCTGAAACGGTTTAAACACTTTTTTCACGCGAAATGAATACAATAATGCACGGGGACATGTCTGGAAAGAAAACCAATTTCCTTGATTTTTTGATTTTCGATCGTTGTTGGTTGTGTACAACGTAAATTACTTATTTTTAATTTTACTTCTCTTACGCCAAATTCATCAAGTCTCATCTCTTCTTACGCCCGTAGTTTATTTTGTTTGTTCCTATAATCGACACAAATTCCATGGACATTGAACATTCACACAACACAGACTCTGTACTGTCCCCAGAAAGCGTTTACATTGACCGAGTGGTCTGTCGAGTTTACGGGCGAGTGAAAAATCGATGGGAGAGGAAGCAACTCGGTCGAGTCGCTGTCCTCCGTGGACAGCCAGTGGACTGACCTGACTACTGGAGCAAGTACTAGCTCCAGTACACTCCCCAGTTGCTTATGATTGATTGATTGTTGTTTTAAGTCCACTTTATGCACAGAATGGCTAATCGGGACTGGACCTACAATTTAAAGTGGGATCCGAACCACTATGTGCCTCTACCGGGTATCGAACCCGGGACCCCTTGATTACAAGGCGACGACGCTACCACTGCGCCATCGGGGACCCAGTTGCGTATACGGGGAGAGTATCTCGCTTGATCCTACTCGCTCCAGCTGCTCTCCCGTCTACTCGACCAATGTAAACCAGGCTTTATCCATTTGCTCGGTGTTTCAGTGTGGTGCTACACTTTCGTGGGCCACTCTGTAGACGTGGCGCAAATATAGGATAGAGAAAAACGAATGAGCGAATAGGGTGACAAGTAGGCAGGAAGACTATTTCTAAACTTTTGACTTACATTAGTAAACTTTTTGTATAGTTTTGTAATACGTGAACTTCATCTTTCATTTTCTGTTCGCCGGCCCCGTGGCGAAGTAGTTATCACATCGCGCTACAACGCCAGGGGTTCCGGGTTCGAATCCCGGCCTAAGCATGGATGTCTCTGAGTGTCCATTCATCACATCATCCCCATCTTCGCAAATTAGTCAAAGGTGGTACAAAAAGCGAAGTAAAATAAAGCAAATCAATCAATCATTTTCTGTTCCTATGTTCCAAATATATTGCTGTTTATGTTAATCATGGTGTATAACAGAGACCGTCCGATACAAATGTCCCGAATTTGAAATATTTTCCTTTCATTTAAATTAGGCGATATGGGAAATACAAATTCCCGTTTCGCATAAGATGGCTCACGTATATTGTAAGCCACTGGGTGAAACTGAAACACATGACCCCAGCCAGACACTGTAAACAACGAAGAAAGACGATGATATGGATGACAAGGAAACTTGTTTCCAGACATGTTTTCTTGAATAATAGATACATTGTTTACATACAGGAAATCCCCAGGTCTTCTGATTACATTTGACTCGTGTTACAAGCATCTTTTCATGTTTAATTTATGGTGCTCATTTCTTCCGCTCTTGCGCTTCTTGATTTTTCGTTCTCTCCCTTTTCGCATGTTTATTTTCCAAATAATAGGAGCTCTCAGGCGAGCTGCAGCTCCCCCCGCGCGACAGATTGTCTTGACGAGAGGACATTAATTGTCAGCAACGAGAACCATGGCGGAGTGTGCCAGCTGTCAAGGCAAACACGAGGGTCGGAAGAGGAGGAAACGAGCGTAAGCATGGCTAATTTCATGCTTTGTGACTTCTGGGAATATGCCTGCAATGATCACGGCTTCTTTTATGGCAAGATGCACGAGTTTTGTGGATGGGGAAGAGAGTGTGTTGCAGGGAGTTATCATATGCATGGTAGGGAAATGTGAACACAGGGTCTGAGAGGGAAGGGAGGTTTATGGTCGAACCATCGAACTAATTTCAAATTTTAATAGTAATGATAAAGTTGAGAAATAGCTCTCTCTGGCTAGCTGAAATCGTACGGTCAGCCGGAGGGAGACATTACGAAAGCAACGACTATATAGTGATTGTGAGAGGAAGAGAGAGATCGATAAGAAGAGACAGAGAACGAAATAAGAAATAGAGAGAGAAATATGAAATGGGAGAAAGATATAAAGAAAGGGAGGAGAGAGGAGAGAAGAGAAGAGGAAATGGAACTGAGACAGAAGGCGAAATAAGAAATAGGAAGAGAGAGAGAGAAAGAGGGAAGAGAGAAAGAAAGAAGAGAGAAAGAAATAAGAAAGGGAGGAGAGAGGAGCGAAAATAAATGGAAATTGAGACAGAGCGAAATAAGAAAGGAAAAAATGAGAGAGGAATAAGAAAGCGAGATAGTGAGAAGATCGAGCGTGGAAGGACAAAGCAAGGAGGAGGAGAGAGAAGAGATAGGGGGAAGCGACACACACACACACACAGAGAGAGAGAGAGAGAGAGAGAGAGAGAGAGAGAGAGAGAGGGAGGGAGGGAGAGAGAGAGAAAGAGTTAAAGAGTTTGGAGTTAGACTAATCTTGACTGGACCTATAATCTAAAGCGGGATCCTAACAAGTATGTTCTTCCAGCGGGTATCGAACCTATGATTACAAGCCAACGACGTTCCCACTACGCTATAGGTGAGGCCTATTAGTCGGTTGCGTTTCTTATGTTAGATATTACGTCCCGGTGCAGCTGCAATAATATTTCTTCCGTTTCGGTACAGCCCAGCAGTAGGGCAGTAAAGTGGCATTGGGGTACATTGTACCCTTCAAATTTTTGGGAGGAGTACAGTATGCCCTAAATCTTTTGATCCGGATTGTATCCCTTGTATACCCCTCAAATCATTTGAGAAACGCAAATCAAATCATCTCTTTTTCACTAGCTAAACACAAAGTTCCATTTTTCCTACACAATCTTCCTACCCAAAGCAATTCAAACCACTGTATTGCATTATGATAGTGGTTTTCTCTGGATCTGTGCTTTCGGAGAACTTTTTGAGGAAGTAAAACTATTTAAAATGAGTGCAAAACTATGGAATGAGGTCCAAGGCTTTGTATGTTCTGTATATTGAAAATAGTCGTTAAAAAAACAATAAAAATTGTTTTCTGAATTTTCGTCTTTTTAATGGCAGTACAAGGTTATGAAAATTTTACTTTAAAAATTGAAAGTACGCTTCCTGTTCTGAACTGGGATATATATATATATATATATATATATATATATATATATATATATATATATATATATATACTATATGTGGGAGGTTGAATTTTGTAGCACTCCCCCAAATGAAAAACGTGAAAGACAAGAATAATTTGAGAAATGCTTTTCAAATTTTGCTACAGAGACTACTTATTAGGAAGGAGGTAACAACAAGAATGTTCTTTAGTTGCTGAGCGAACAGGTTTGTTTACAGGTCTTCCCTCATTGTATCGACAATCGGTTTTCAGAAACAAGATGCATGTCCTGTCGAGCATAAAAGTTGAAGCAACTGTGTCTCCAAGTTCCCACGCCAAGCTTCGAGGAAGTGCTGAAGCTAAGTTCGTTCCTTTTGCAAGTTTCGTCCTGAGAACACACCTTGTAAACCACACACACTTTGACGCCACATTGACAATGATGGCCCGAACAAACTCTTTCCTGTCATGTATTGCAGTGTTCCGTTTCTTACGTTCTATTTACAACCAAGCTGTGCCGCTTCCGACAGTTTATAGCTCAGTTTCAGCACATTTAGCAGCATAAACTTGCTATTTGAGTTCCGTCGTCCGGAAAGGTAAACTATAACTACAAAAGACCAAGAAAGAAGAGGGTTATAAACTCTTTGATAAGCAGGAAAACGTTCCTTCGGCATGTGGTCGATATTTCGATTTCCCATTTTCCTCTCTTTCTCCTTATATCCGGTAAATTGATACGAGGAATTTGAAATCGGGGAATATTTACTTCGAAGTTTTGAATACCATTAAATTCCTGGTGGGTAGAGACGAAAACAACAGCGAGATCACTAGAAGTAAGCTGGTGTTACATTCTTATATGGATTGCTTCGTTATTCGAAACAGTTGTTCTAAATTATCAAGAATTAATGATTCCCTGAATGAATCAATTTTTCGAATGCAATATGTGAAAATTATATTTTCACCTGATCATATTTTTACCACCTACGTGTTCAATTTCAGCTTGCATTTCCCCTTGTGTGTGTGTTCGTGCTCAGATATTCATTTATTTCATGTTATACTTGCCTAAACAATGAAGCACGGACTCAGAGCTTAGAAGCACACCAAGGTTTCGTGTTTCGTTGTGTGTAGGCGCACGCGTGCGTTCGTGCATGCACGTTGTAAGGTGTGACTTTTTTGGAAAACGTCCAAATGTCAACCTCGTTTGAACGTAGTGCACCCTGGACTCCATTTTGCAGACTAACAAGATACTGACGTCGGACCCACATCCAGAATTTCTCTTTGGGGTTTGTGTTGTGCCCTATTCATATGTGTTTGTGATTTTTCTTTTACCCGTTCCATCTTATCATCACCATTCATTCGCATGGTTTCGATTAGATCCTCCCCGATGGCGTAATGGTAACTTCTTGCAATCAAGAAGTGCCGAGTTAGATACCCTGGAGGCGTACCTTAAACTGTAGGTCCAGTCCCAATTAACCAAGAGTAGTGGAAAAGCGAAAAATAAATCATACATGCTTGGTTTGCTTTCAGCTTTATTTAAGTATTTTAAGTTTTCTTTAGCGCCTGTTTTCCGTCATTCACACCTTTCTCTGTTCCATAAATATCAAGCGCCTGTTTATCTTGTTTTGGCGACTGTTTAACCTTATTTGGTGTTTGCTTCCCCTTCCCACCACTACTTCAACATCTTTTACCACGTGTTCGCCCTCTTTTGGCATATATTTATTCTATTCTACCATGTGTTCTCACTCCCTTTTTTATTGCCTTATGTCGTCTTAACCTCTTGTAGTGTTAATTGCCCTTCTTCCATGCCTGTATCCCTCAATTGTACAGTCAATAGTACGGTGTATTGTATACAGAGCAGTTTTCATGCATTCATTTTAACGCTGTGAACATTGAAACAAACATCTAGGAAGGGGAGTAATGAAGTGTTTGTTGTGAAAAGTGTAACTTTGTATGGTGCAGAAATCTGGACGCTACGAAGAAGTGAGGAAAATTTATCAGAGCCTTTGGAAGTGTGGTTAAGGTGAAGAATGGAGCTTGTGAAATGAACAAAGTAAGAAATGAAAATGTGGTGGGAAGAGTTGGTGAAAGAATAGCAATACTGGAAATGATCAGGAAAAGAATACATATATTGGCCTGACACTGGCTAAGAAGGATCTGCCTGCTAAAGCACACACTGGAAGGAATGTTTAACTGGGATAAAATCCCTGAAATAAGAATGTATGAGATGATAGGAATATCCAATTATGTGGATCCTACACTGACATGAACCGTAAGCGCATGATCGGAAAGCTTGAAGTTTGCAGTGGACATCCTGCCCAGTAAGGCAAAAAACCGATAATGAATGTATGTGTAATTTATATAGCGGAATTTTCATTCACTTACCTTAAAGCTTTGTAAAATTAATTAGAAAACTTTAAACTTTCACCAGGAAGAATTAAAAATTGATTACATGACGTAATAGAAATCTCTACTTAAAACAATCAACAATGTCGGTCAAACCGCAGTTGGACAATAATGAAAATTAGTCGACTAATATTAGTCGAAGTTGTCCATCGACTAACACCAGTTCAAGTACTCGAATTAGTCGTTGGACTAACATCATTCAAAGGAGTGGAATCAATCGTTCGACGAATATTAGTCGAACAAGTCGAATTAGTTGTTTGACGAATATTGGTCGAAGTAGTCGTTCGTCTAAGTTAATCGCAGTAATCGAATTAGTCGTTCGATTAATATCAACCGTACAACCAGTTGACTGCATTTGCACCAATAATAGTCGAAACATAAGACAACTCATTTCAGACGAACCATCAATACTGAGGTAAAGGGTTTATTGTTATGAACTGAAGTAGGAGGTTCTTTCTTGGAATGGTAGTGACCGCGGGCAATTCCATCATGCGGTACGGCACCGCGTCGCTTTTCTTCCCATTTTGGCTAATCGTGACGATGAGAATGAGTGATGATTTTGGTGAATGAACACTCGCAAAGAACACCCATGCCCAGCCTGAGATTTGAACTCGGAACCTTTGTTGGCGACATCTGAGTCCACAACTCGACGCGTTCGGCCAACGAGACGGCCCTAGTTGCCCTACACCACCTACTTGTAATCAAATGGTTCCGTGTTTTATTTGTGCGGTCCTACATATATTTGTATCTAACTCAGTCCCATTAACCCTACTTGAGCATAACGAAGAATCTCAAAATAATATAAAGTATATACGTAGTTCTCGTAGACTTGCATTTGTCGAAAAAGAGAATCAGAGGTTCGACTGATATTAGTAGAACAACTGCTTCGACTAATATCAGTTGAAACGACTACGTCGACTAATATTAGTCAAACTACTACTTCGATTCGCAACTAATTGACGATGGGGCGTAACACCGTATTCGAAACCTTGCAAGGAAGCAATGCCACTAGTTTGTCAGAGGAGTACGGACAATTGCGATGGCGAACAATTGCGATGAACACAGAAGTGAAAGGGCGGGTGGACAATTGCAATTACATTTTAAATCTTCTATCAAACTGAAGGGTGATTTAACACACCGTACAATACCTCTTACAAGAGAATTAGTATGTGAAATATTGATATTTTCGAATACTGATTCCTCTCACACTTCCTCCAGGCTTGAGACTGGGAAGCGGTGCCACCCCCAGAGATTTCTGGAAAGAGTTTATGTAATTCATATTGTGAAATTGTAGAAATATTTTATAACAAAAAGTATTGTTTTGTGTGTCTTACAGGCCATACGTTACAGCAACTATTATTATTATTATTATTAAGTGAAGTAGTGTTACATTAAAGCTTATAGTCTATTTTACACTGATTATCTAACTATAAAAAACAGCTTTTGTTCTACATGAATTAATATTAAGTATGGAGTTAGTCGAAGAGCTATATATTTTCTATGCAAATTGTATATAGATATACATAATATGGAAATTACAAATGTATGTAATTTTAAAAAAAAACAGTAGTAGTAGTAATGTAATACTAATAATAGTAGTTTCTTTAAAGTGCTGAGAACAGTTAATAATAATAATAAAACCAATAATTGCAGTAATAATAACAATTATAATATTAATAATAGTATTTATATTACTACTATTAATAATAATAAAGCAATCTGTGACTTTACCCCTTCCCTGAGGAAAAATCCTTTGTGCACCCTTGCTGGCAAGATAGCTTGTGAACGTCCTTGCATTACAACCACTTTTAGGTTACGTTAGGTTAGGTAAGAGATTAGGTGCACCTGTAGGTTAGTCATCCTGATCGTCTACCATTAATTTGTAAAATGACCTTCACCGTCAAAATAACCGCAATTGTCCGTGATTTTGGCTTCATCGCAATTTTCCTAGATTCGTCAGAGGAGTGTCGTCAGAGGAGTGGTGAGGTCGTTGTAGCGCCGAGTTTAACAGCGACGGTTTCAAAGAGGAAAGGAAGCCTGTAGTTCACATATCTTTCGACGATTCAGATACCTTAGCGCTAGTATGTATGCACCTCTGTTTGTGAAGACCAATCCTCTGTGGGGTTCTGCTGTGTTGTCCCGTGTTTTGTCCTTACACGTGTTGAGTGTCCTTTTACAGCCTCAGCTATTCGCCTGGATATTTAAATTTAGTCCTCGGAAAGATGTGCTTGCCACCTACAATTTTAATTTCAACCAATTAATCTCACCGTTTATTGGTGCCTCTTTTAGAGACGGGCTTGTCATTGCTGGTCGCAGTGAACGTTCTAACGCAGATATTGAAAAGTCGATATGCAGGATCTAGTTGACATTAAGCATTTCGAAAACAATAAATGAATTAGAAATTGAGAGAAAGAACATGATTCGGTATTTGTAGGCCTATAAAATTAGATAACGGAATGTATCAGCTATTTTTTGTGCGACGACTTCTTCGTTCTCCTTGTATATTGACAACATTAACTTCATAAATATCCTTGCTTTCATTATTGAACGTCACCAGAACAGAAAACAAGGCATTTTCTCTGTTGTCGAAGGTTGCACCGTCCTTATATTTGCTGATGCAGGTCGCCGTTCGAATATAGGAAACCCATTAGCGCATTGGAGGAACGTCACCTGCCAAGGACGAAGGCCATTCAGTGCGAGGAAAGTTTGATGGAAGGGGACAGACACAATGCTCAAGGTTACACGTCACTTTGTAACGGTTTCTGAAGCGTTTCAGTAATTACACTTGTAAATTTGTACTCTTGCCATTTTTATTCAGTGCTAAATTTAGAAGTATACAAGGTTGTCGTTTTCAGTGGTTTATTTGTCTTAAGAATTCACGACATGAAATCAAGGGGGGAGGACATGCAAGGGTAGAAAGATACAGGGTGGCTGAAAATTTTCACGTGGCGTATGAATTTTCAAATTCCAATCTAAAATGTATATATTTTTCGATATTTAGAGTTATTTTATGGAAATTTCCATTAACTTTTTTTTTTTACATAACGAGTACCGTATGTGTTTTTTAATGTTTGTGTGTTTTCTGTATTATACATATGTATAATTTAAATTAGAATAATACACATGCCATTATAAAATTTTGTACTGTTGGTAACCGAACTTTAAAATCTGCGTTACATGATAATTTTGATTGATTGATTTGCTTTATTTTACTTCTCTTTTGTACAATTTTTGGCTAATTTACGAAGATGGGGATGAGTTATATGATGAAATTGATGAATGGACACTCACAAACATCCATGCTTCTTGCCGGAATTCGAATCCGGGACTCCTGGCGTCGGAGCACGATGTGCTAACCACTCCGCCACGGGAGCCGGCTACGATGATATGATAGAGTCGGCCATATATTAGAATGTGTTTCATAGTTTTTCATGCTGTCATCAGTTGAAGCTTCTTTAGGAAGAATTAATTATTTTTAATCCAATCTTGTATTAATTTATAAATTAAATGTTTTGAGATCATATTTCAAAATGTGTGGCTTTATTTTAGTTAGATTTATGGCTTTCTTAGATCATATTAAAAAAGAATAACTGGCTCCTGAGAAAAGGAGCTGTTGCTTAAATTAGTTTTATTATTTTTATATTCCTGCTTATATACCATTTGGTATATTTGTTTGTATTTTTCATGTGCTTTTTCGAGTTCTATTCATCGCAGGCACGGATTTATACAAGACCCGTCCAGAAAGTAAATTTCCCTGGGGCCGTCTACAGAAAGAAACACAATTACAATGGAAATTTTTGTTGGAACAGATACAGCAATTATTCAGTTATTTTTCAGCATACTCCCCACCGGAATTGAGACATTTGTCTTACCGTGGGATCAACCTTTGTAACCCTGTGTTGTAGAAGTCTGCCGCCTGGGATCGGAACCAGTGTGTGACAGCAGTCTTCACTTGCTCGTCACTTTGCAAATGACCGAACAGGAACTTCTTGAGGTGTAAGAAAATATGGTAATCATTGGGAGCTAGATCCGGGCTGTAGGGTGGATGGTCAAACACCTCCCAGCGGAACTCCTGCAGAAGATCTGTTGTGGGCTGAGCCGTATGTGGCCGAGCGTTATCGTGCAGCGTAACACCGGCACTGAGCATCCCGCACAGCTTGTTCTGAATAGCCCATCGCAACTTCCGTAGTGTTTCACAGTACCATTCAGCGTTCACCGTCTCACCTCTGGTTAAGAACTCGATGAGCAGAATACCCTGTCCGTTCGAGAACGCCGTGCGCAGCACTTTCCGCGCCGACACAGTTTGCTTGAATTTCGTCTTGCCTGGATATCCAATGTGACACTCGTCGCCGTCATCGTGGTACTGCTGCAGAAATGTCAATGCTGCTTCCATACGCTTTGCTTTGTGTTCAGGTGTCAGTTGCTTTGGCACCCACCTGGCAAACAAATTTCCGGAACGACATGTTCTTCGTGACAATTTTGTGCAACAAGGAGCGAAAAATCTGCGGAAAATGGCTACTGAGTTCCTTAATCGTGAAGCGATGCCGCAGGTACTCCACAACACAAGGTCGTCCGTAACAATGGAGGGCGGCCCACTGCGCTCCTCATCATGCACATTTTGCCGACCTCCTGCAAATTGCCTGCACCATCTGCTTGCTCATGATGTCTGTCCCATACACGTGACACAGTTGACGATGGATTTCGGTCGGTGCTATGCATTGTGCAATCAAAAACTTTATTACCGACCGAACCTCACAGTCGGCGGGAGCTTGAATAAGAGCCGCCATCTTTAGTGTCGATACCTTGTAATCAAGGGGTCCCGGGTTCGATACCCGGTGGAGGAACATTGCACAGTGGTTCGGATCCGACTTTAAACCGTAGGTCCAGTCCCGATTAACCTTACTGTGCATAATGTGGACTTAAAACACCAACTCAAACCAAACCAAGAGCCGCCATCTTCAACCGACGGTGCTACTGTGAGTTGTAGGGAGTGCTGCCTGTTGCTTACGATTTCCACGTCATGTATTTCTCACGGATGGGCAACTAGCCTCTCGCAACGCATGGCCTGCTATCTGTTGGTCGTTCGCGAAACCTATTTTCTGGATCTGCCTCGTATATGTGCACCCTATAAACAATTCCTATTATATCTTTTATGGCAAGTTATGCAAAATAGTTATTGAATTTTAAAAAAATACACCTGTCTCATCTCTTAAATTGTATGGCCACTTCAAAGCTGTTCTCCCCCTACATGCTCTTGCGCAGGTAGAGATCTGTGGCTGCAACCCCTACCCCCAAATCCCAGCCTGGTCAATCTCGACGATGGGATGCATTGATGAAAGAAACAAAGAAACAGGCACAAGAAATCAGTACAGTAGACTCCTTTTTTGTAGCACACTACACCTAAAAACACTACAATGGAATTATTATTGTAATGTATGCGTACCGATGTAGCATAAATGTGTATTACAAATTGAGTAATAGATGCATGCAAACTGCTGCAGTAAGGTTTATTTGCAATTCCTTATTATGCAAATATGCAGCATGAAAACAAACCAAGAATATATTTACTATAAGTTATACATGTGAATTAATCTACAATGTTTATGACCTGACATCTTTAGTTACTTTCACAAACTTGTACCCCGTATTAGATCCGACATATCTTCAAAACATGCCTGTTTGTAGTGAAATTAAGTTTTCAGTTTACTCAGAAAACTACCTAGGTACAGGCGTTTACAGCTAAAGAAAATGAATCTTATTCACCATAACACGAAATATGAATGAACTAGAATGGTCGAAGTTAGAGTGAGGGAGAGAGAGCATTTCGATATTTCTTCTAGATCTGCACTATATAGCTGCTTCAAACTATTTTATTTTATTTAAAGGTATGACGCTACAGCCAAATGCCCATTTAGAGTATCCCTACATATCATATTAGCCCTAAATATTACACAAGATATAAAGGGAATGAAAATAGAGAGAATGAAAAGAAATAATACAAAAGTACAAAACTAGAAAAACTGACAAATAGTCTTTACAGAAACTTTGAATGACGTAGTTTTCAACTTTACATATCTTTAAAGTATGTCTCTTATTTCGGTAAAGCACACCCGTGTTCGTAAGTCAGACATGTGCCATCGCTAGTGATTACTACTAGAACCATGCTTTCTATAGCCGTACTGCGCATGCTCAAGAAGTGTCGACGAGCACTCGTCAGCCGTCATTTGGCTTCATCTTCGACCGACCTTTTGTATCCATTTGCATCGACAAGGTATCTTCTTCGATTTTCTCTGAATCCAATTTTTTACAAATACAAATACTTCTACGTGATGTATCCTGCTATAATTAATGTTTATTAGTTTGTAATCGCTCGTTTCTGCTTTATTTTGTCCATTCATGCTTGACGGTTGTGATGAATCGCACGAACTGATCTCTCGAAGAATTCTTATTGTGAACCGGTTCGTCGCGAACGGTTCGTAACATGAACACACCTGCCTTCGCAGACCGTCCTTCATTGGGCATTGTTGTCGCGATCTCACCTCCGCACGGCTTCTCTGAAAAACCTTTTATTGTCATCTCCGAAGAGGTACGGCGAGAATCACGACTCCATGAGAGCATCTCCAGAAGCAAGAGAGAAATGATCATCCCGAGATTATTTCCGTGGTTCAGGAAAAGTGCTCCAGGTGGCAGCCACAGCATCAGGTTCCATTGTAACGGCGAGGGGATGGGAAGGGGGGGGGGGATCAGAAATTAGCGCTGTCTGTTCCCATTGTGTTCGAAGCAAAAAGAGACCGATGTTTCACGTAATTGAACCCCCTCCCATCCTCTCCGTATGAATTCTGAGCTGCTCTCGAGCACATTCACTCTCTCCGTCGTGGAGGAGGCGCTGCCCGAGAATATCAATGACCTCTGGTCTCTGCAGATGGTCCTCCGGCAGGGTTTCCATCCTGCAAAACCAAGATTACTCTAGAGTGGTGCCGAGTCTGATTCGCAGACCACCTGGCCGAGAAAGAGATTATATCTTTCATAGCATTCCAAGCGGTATTGTTCAACGGGTTGATACAGGTAGAGCCACGTGAAAAATAGGCTTTCCATCAACAGTATGTTCTAATGGCCCATGCGAGCAAAGAATAAGACATGCTGTCGTAATGTTTGAACGTGACTTTCCATGTACGTCACTATCGCGGTTAACGTCAGCGCAGTAAGGTAGTTGTGCAGCTGCCAAAGCAGGGTAACGCACAGGAGTTGCTTTTAGTGAACGTGAAGGCTAAAAAGCGAATATCAAAGTGCTAATCTCATGGAATTGTGAATGTATGGAAACTAAACTAAGTGACGTAACAGCCCAATCGGCAACGTATGGTCAGCGCATCGGGTCCGATCGCGATGTTTTCTGGCACCCGAGACCGGATTCCTCCACTATGGCTTTCAAGAAACCCCCTAATTATTCTCACAATGCTGGGTCAGCATCGAAATTTTGGATCTCCCACTGGGGATCGAACCCGGGACTACATTCAACTAAGGCAAGAGCTCTAATCGTTCGGTTAAGCGGGAGCTCTGGTCCTGCACATTGAAACCTGCTTTGAGGGCATGACGTAAGGCAAATCGGGAGAGGTTGGGCACCGCATATTCACAATCTCAGCCATTTATTGCGGTGATGTGATCAACACCACGCTCCGGCCGACTTTACCCTCCAGGGGCACCCACTTTAATTACAGGCTGGGCGAGCTCCAGAGCACTCATACCATGTGTTTTTGTGTGTGTGTGAGAGAGAGAGATAAATTGCTACAAACAACCAAATGACCAAGAATTGCATGATAGTATTCGGAACACAACGAGGGTTAGGCTAAGGGACTTACTGATGGAGATTGGAAGGACAGACAAGCATGGAGGAAGGGAACAGGCGTGTTAAACATTATGCCATATGCTAAATAAATGAAGACGAAGGAACAAAGAACAAGAAAGCAAAATGTCTCGAATGTGTCAAGAGAAAGAGGGAGAGAGAGATGGATAAACAGAAATAAATTTGAGCATGAACAATTTTTCATCACTCTTGGCCTTTCGTTTTTCTGCAACTACTCTCAGTTTTACAACACAGCAAATCATGCTCGATGGCTTTCTGGGCTCAATCGATGAATTGACAGTTGGGCGAAAATGTCTCTGACCTTTTCTCATAGTCCTATTTGCAAGAGAAGGTTGAGCGGAGATCGGTAGCATTTTCCGTTAGGCTGCAACACTTCTTTTGTGGAGCCCAGGATGTGGTCCGCGAGAGAATGTGCAGAGAACGAGATGAAGATGACGCGGATGGTTTCGCTCTCTCACGTGACCAGTGTGGAAGAATGAGAGAGAGGAGAGAGAGAGAAATTTTGGGAGATCCTCCAAAAAAGTTAAAGTCATCCCCAGAGAAGTTGCTGCGGACAAAACAGGGTGGTAAGGGTATGGGGTGAATTTAAAACAAGAAGACTCAACTTTGACGCTGTAGCCCCAACGGAAACGATTCCAGCAGGGAAAATTTCACAACGGTGCCGGAATTTGGGAGAATACAGAAGAGGATGGAGCTACGCTTGCGGCTGCAGGCTGTTTAATACGCATGAGAGCGTTCCTGGTGTTGCCCCAAAGATGATGCATGACAACTTAACATGTTGACTGGTTTGGATAGGCCTGTAAACATTTAACGTGATTAGTTGCTGTTGTGGCGTGCTCAAAGGGGGCGTGGGGCCATAACCCCCTCCAGTTTTAGTGAAAATTCTTAAGAAGAAGGGACTATCGAAGGTTTGGTGAAATTTTGATCAATGAGAAGATGATCACGATCAATCCCTTAATTGTTGTATGTAGGCTTTCTTTCGGTAGCCATGACTACAAAGATTCTCTCTTTTCTCCCTATCTATCTCATTCTATCTCATTTATTAGTTATTTTTATCTCGTTTATCTCTCCTCCTGTTTCTCTCTCTCCATTATTTTCTGTCTTTATATCTCTTTTTCTCTTGCGGAGCGGTTAGCACAGGGCGCTACGAAGCCATGCGTCCCGGATTCGAATCCCGACCTGGGCATGGGTGTTCGTTGTGAGTGTCCCTTCATCAATTTCATCATATCCTTACTCATTCTCAACTTCCCAATTAGCCAAACGTGGCAGAAAAGGAAGCGACTTAAACCAAATCAATCAATCCGTTTTCCTTCATCAGTCTCTCTCTTTCGTATATCTTCCCACATGTAGGCTATATAGGACAGTTCCGATACCATGCACACCTAACGGAAATCATTAATTACATTGTGGAAATAAGGAAAACAAGGCGACAGTGGTTACTATGAAGATTATAATCAAAAGAACATGATTCCGTAGAAAGGTCTGGTCGCAGTGGCGTGCCTAAGGGGGTTAATAGGGGGTCCCCCCACGGCCCAGTCTTCCTAAAAATAGAACATCAACACCCGGAAGGAAAAGATGACAAAATGAAGGCTGACCAGTACCAAAAGAAAGTATACATACCCCCTCCCCCCTTTTCGAAAATCCTGGGCACGCCACTGCATGGCCGCGTACAAAGGCGGCAAGCGCACTTCTAGATCTAGCATATGCAGAATAGGATTAAAGTAATTGTATCGAAATATGTAAATTTCGTAAATTTTCCGAAGTTGTTGGTTTCTAGAGCAGAAGAGTTGGGCTGAGAATATTCCGCGATGGGCTAGTGCCCATTCGTACCCACCCAGTGGTTACGCCCCTGTCTTGCTCCATGTTACTGAGAGGGCCTTCATCTCTCAACACGGGAGAAGAGGCGGATGCTGTAAGTTCCGTGCGGGATGAGGCTTGTTACTCGCTCACCTTGTCGCGAGGGGAGGGCCTGATGCTGGCTGTGACGTTGTAATAAATAAGAAGCTTTTCATTAAGGTAGCGCAGGGTCCTTGTCTTCTGTCGTTTTCTCCCCTCTCCATTTTCCTCCTTTGGTGGGCTCAATTGTCGTTCTCCGTCTTTGGAACGGGAAGGAAATTGTTTGCACACATCTCCCGCAGGCGAATTTTCTCTCCGTTTCACCAGATATACGAGGTTTGATCAAAATGTTGCGTAACGTTTTATAAAATAACCCAACGTATCTCTACTCACTTCAATGGCTGATCCAGAATAAATTGTTGGGTGGGGGATATTTTCTGGAGGACAGTCATATTTAATATACCAGTACCATACGAAATGCATATTCCCGTGAGTGCCTTGCTCAGCTCATCGACCCCTGTCTCGAATCGAAAGTGTCGATCATGTCTGGAGTATAGAAGTTATGGATACAAGAATGTAAGTAAAATATAAAAGCATTAGCTTTTTTTGATCTTATAAGATCGGACACACATGCGCTTGGTAAGTTGCACAGTGAAGCATTTTTTATTCTTGGCGAAAATATCACGCTGTGTTGTAATTTAACGTCTGTACAAGACGAAATTCTAGAATGAATCTGCTGTCGATTTTATATACATCTCGGTCTTGGTCTCGTCCCCATTTTTAAACTATGGTTCGTTTGTTTTGCTTATTAAACATTATATTAGGTGCGTTAATACTGAAAAGCCTGTAGACAATTTATAGTGATTGAAAAGAGCAAATATTTTGGACATGACATCCTTATTAATTACATACTAGAACCAACCGAACTCCACGGGCTAACAGTCTTTTAGCCCTTGACAGTCAGGACCTGTCTAGCGGCTATTCATTGTGTGATGCATGATCAGTTCGTCTGATCCAATCGCTGCTGTTTTTTGTCTCTTGAGTCCGGTTGTCACTGCTACTTTCAAGTAAGCCCCCCCACCCCACCCCAATTCTCCTCACGATGCTGGGTCAGCACCGAAATTTTAGATTCTTCACCGGAAATCAAATCGAGAACCGCTCGCACCAAAAGTGAAGGTCATTAACCATTCTGCTACTCGGTAGCCCAACACGAGGACCTTCGGCCTGCAATACTGAAATTTGCGGGACGTACTGCGTGGTAGAATCACAACCTTATACAACACCTAAACTATGGTCTCGGTGCCATTCTCACTTATTCACTGCCCACTGTAGTTAACGTCACCAAAACCACGTAACTTCTGGGAAGTAGTTCCTGTTCCATGCTTTATTTTGCCCATGAATGTATTGGTCGCAGCTGTACGGCCCATGATAAAAGATCTCACAAGTTCAATACTTATGAGTGATATGGCTTTATCACTATATTCCTACGCGGAAGAATCCCTCACAGGAACAACCAATAGGATTTCTCTAAAGCCACATGTGTCATTTACATTGACTTCGTTCTTACATGGAACAGAGAATAGATTCCTCGACAACAGCCAATACTTCGCCGGTTTTGACATTGCGGTTATGACAACAGTAAAATTAAACTTTCTCCATAAGTTTCCTCCTGTTCCCACTCTTTTCGATGCACTCAAGTTTCCTATGCCATAACTCTCGAAGCAATAAAACGCGTTTTTTGTACTTTTCCCCTCTCTTTTGCTGCACGTAATCTTAAGTTTATGCATTTTCCCCGTATTTCTCTGTACTTTACATCCCATTTTTTTCAATAAATCTGAAAGGCAACATATGCTTCAGTCTTGAGACTTTACAGGCAATAAACTGGTTGTGTGATCCAGTTTTTAAAGAAGATGGAAACAGCTGTAGATATGGCATAAACCTCTTAGTTCTTCACATTTTATAAGCTGTAAATGATGTTACTTCTAACTCCATAAGCAGAGAGAAAGGAAACTCGGCGAACAGTTAAATTCTGTAAGCTGTTTCGAATTCATACATTTGCATATTATGATGAAAGCTTCTTAACTGGGGGTATCGAACTTTCAGAGAATTCTTTGTTCAAATACCTGCACTTTTGTGCAGTCAAGAAGAAAAGTAATTGCAATTTTTTTAATGTAATTTTTATCAAATCGAGAAGGTGACAAAAGGTGCTACATCATAAGTTATCTCCAACGTGTAACCCTTGAATTACACCTTGTTCATCGTGATATACTTTCGGGCACAAATATTGTAGCGATTAGCCAAAAGTTGAAGAGAAACAACTGGGTTCGGGGTATAAATACGTGGGATCAACAAAGTGCACCCACATATACGTCGGGGAAGCACATTTTACAGTGGTTCGATTGTCAGGTTGAATTCATACCGTCCGTACTCCACACTGTAGAGGGTGGTATTTTTGCTCTTTGACATTGGAATATTTTATGCTTGCAGTATGTTTTAGAAACTGGAACGTTAAGAGTTACGGCAGTGGAATCGTCAATTTTCCCATGGCGCAACGGCCCTCTAAGGGCCAAGGCCTGACAGAGAGGGTCTTACATTGCGTTACGACGCGTAGTCAGCGCATCGAGTCTCATCGCCGCTGTTTTTTGTGTTTCGAGACCGGAGCTCGCTACTTCTTATTTTCAACCAGCTCCCTAATTGTCCTCACGGCCCTGGGCCAACGCCGGGATCGAACCCGGAACCACTGGCAGAAAAGACGAGAGCTCTAACCATTTGGCAATGCGGGAGCCCTCGTCAATTAGTACGGTGATTATTTAGTTGATATGAAGCTAATTATTTAGTTGTTGTCCGTGTGTTAACTCACTGAAGTTGTGGGTGTGACGTACGGATCTAATGTGTATTCTCCACATGAGGAACTTAGACTGAATTCGATCAGATTCTTTGAATTATGTCTATGGCACCTCAATGGCAAGTACGTAATGGGTGGCGCAAAAGTCATCATCCTATTTGAACTGACCTTTATTCTGACATCTTGCTTATATCAGTAGTGTTTTGTCAGTTAAATAGAAGATACTCACGAAAGTTATTGAGTGCGAAAATGAATAAGTATACCCCACAAGAACGTGGAAAAGTTGTGACAATTTTGCGTGACACTTTTCCGGGCAGAGTAATATCCCGTTTCGGTGATTTGCCATGGCCGGCCTGGTCCCCCGATTTAGCGCTCCAGATTTTTTTCTTTTGGGGATATTTGAAGTCATTGATTTATGTGAATAAGACAGAGACGTTGCAGCAACCAAAGGACAATATTCATATTCATGAAATTGAAAACATTTCCCCGCAGATTTCCAACACCATGGAAAACGCAATAAAAAGATCCCAGATTTGCATCCATTCGAATTGTGGTCATTTTTTGGATGTTGTCTTTAAAAATTGAGGACATAAAACTTACAAGTATCAATAAAAGTTTAACACAAAGAAACCTACGTTGTTTAATTTAGAACCCAATGTATAGGCTAAAAGAATCAGGTGATGACTTTTGCGCCAACTTGTATATACCTGAAGAATGTAACCATGTTTTATAAGATCGCTACAAATTGTAACTAGCTACACTACATATAGCAGAAGGGCCGTATTCTCTCTGATGGAAAGCATGTGCATTATTTAAAAAGGAACTCCAATGTGTATGTATTTTGAAATAACATTGCAATAACGACTTCAAAAAACATTGCAATAACGACTTCAAAAGACAATCGAATGTACGGTGGTACCAGATCCTGTACATTTTTAATATTTCCTGTAGCGAACCGGTCACAAGAAACAACATGAAGACTGTTTCTGTATGTCAAAACATGCTCTTGCAATACACGTCACCCCCCACCTTCAAGGTAGACCAACTGTAGCACCCCGAGGAAACTCCCTTAGGATTTGAATATCTCCCAGATTTCCTCCGGAGCAATTTGGCCGTCCCCATTGTGGATGCGGTTATTTCGCCACGAGATAACGCTCTCATCTTGAAGCCGTTGTTGATTAAGAGGGGGATTTCCCCCGTCACCGCCTGATTAATTTCCTTCCTGTCGGCGACCTGACAGAGTTTTGGCTTTCTGAAGCCCCGGGGGCATCATCAACCCTTGTAACGGGATATGATGCTCGGAGAAGCACTGGATTTCTTTCCCCTCTCGAGAAAGTCCCGGAAGCTTTTTCAGGGCTCTTTGTCTAGCCATTTATTTCTTCCGTAATCATTGAAGATAGATATGTGAAGAATGTGAGTATGGTATAGTTCCTCCTAGTTAGACATTGGTCAGTGTTGTCGTTTTCGGCTGAATTCTCTGTAAGTCTTTTCTGAACCTTATCTCCGAGCTGAGGTTAGTGTTGTCGTTTTCGACTAAACTCTTAGTGTTTCTGAACCCTATCTCAGAGGTGATATGAGTGTTATTGTTGTTTTCTGAATCTTATCTCCGACTTGATGTCAGTGTTGTCGTTTTTGGCTAAGTTCACAGAAAGTGTTTTCTGAACCTTATCTCCGAGCTGAAGTTAGTGTTGTTGTTTTCGGCTAAATTCTCAGTAAGTGTTTTCTAAACCTTATCCCCGAGCTTAGGTCAGTGTTGTCGTTTTCGCTTAAATCTTTAGTAAGTGTTTCTGAACCTTATCTCCGAGGTGGTCAGTGGTGTCGTTTTCGGCTAAGTTCACAGAAAGTGTTTTCTGGACCTTATCTCCGGGCTGAAGTTAAGTGTTGTCGTTTTCGGTCAATTTGCAGTAAGTGTTTTCTGAACCTTATCGCTAAAACTGAATCTAATCTTGAACACAGAGATCACGTTTATGATTACGCAGATATATTCAGTAGTATTGAACTTAAATTGAGAATCCTACTTCTCTGAAAGCACAACGATGGTACAGAAGCTCCTGAACCATATCTACTATCTGAATACTGTATTCATTTTAAGACCGTGGCTAATTTTAAATGAAAGGAATACATGTATTTCATTCTCACCGAAATGTATAGTGCTGAACAGTCGTGAAATATCTCACTGTTAGGAAAAATCCTACGGTTGCTACAATCGTACAAGCGAATAACCAAGTTCGTAGCCGTGAAATCAAAGATTTTTTAGTGATTTTTGATCATTTTGTTTGTTCTTGGTACAATTGTTTTGACTCAAATTAGCATAGGTAATGACGAATATAGATGGCAGGATTGTTTGAAATAACCGAACCATTTAATTTTAACAGAATTATATATTATTAGATTTTTAGAATGTGCACATGTATTGGCTTTCTTTATTCTTCTTACTTCTCTTTCAACTGTTGAAGAGGTTTCACTTTAGAGGGACAAAGAGAAATGTTAATCATCTCGATTGGCACATTACAATACGAGGTAAGATTTACTAACGTTAGCATCACGATCTCAAAAGCAGTTTTTGAAGTGTTGCATAACAAATAATCTCTGTATCTGTAACTCTGATCTAGAAGCATTGGCATTAGTGTCGAGGGAAGCTCGATGACTTTAGAATACGGGGAGGGCCTATTTGAAAACGCGAATTTCTCTTGTCCTGCAAGATGTACGAGTTGGCGTATGAGGTACAGGGCAAGAAAGTGTTACCGCAAAATTCATGGAAATGAGGATGTATCCGACTCCTTAAACGACTATTTGTGGTAATGAAAATACCACAGAATAATGTTAGCATCGCACAAAACAAAAACAGTAGTTAACGGCGAAGGCATTAACCCTAAAAGCACCCCAGGGTGTATATTGGTGGTTAAAGGAGGATGCGGATTTCCATATGTTTACATAGTTTGTGGACAGGTATCACCATTGTTATCCCATTAGGGAATGCATAACTATAGATCGTATTAGATATAAGAACCTTTTATTGTAGGTATTCATATTCTAAACGTTAAAATTGGAAGCACCAAAAGCACGTGTTGCGAGTTATCGAGATCTTCAGTTCTCATCCCTCAAGATCTGCCATGTGTGAGATCTGGAGTATAAATATCCCCTGAAATGCTGTATGAAATGCATATTTGTGCTAGAAGAGCATTTTTTTAAATTCTAGTTTTACTTGCTTGTTAGTAGTCTATTGGTACCGACGTCCGTGGCGGAGTGGTTAGCACTGCGTGCTGCGACGCCAAGGGTCCCAATTTCGAATCCCTGCTTGGGCATGAGTATTCTTTGTGAGTGTCCCTTCATCAATTACATCATATCATTGCTCATTCTCATCGTTGCGGTTATCCAAAAGTGGCAGAAAAGCGACGCTAAGTAACAATAAAAAATTGACTGTGAGTGTTCGCCCCACTATCTCCCCCTCTGGCGTTATTACTGATAGTAGACACTTGACAGATTTACGCGATAGGCTCAAGTTTGACGTGCTCGGAATACAGACGTTTCTGACTGTACGTACTGCTGAACTCGAATACCTTCACTGTGAGTTGTCCACTGCCGCCAACTCAACAGTAATCTCCTTCGCTATTTGTGGACGCTGTTTTCGTGAAGAGAAGACAGCAATTTCGTTTTCCTCCACTCTAGCAAATCAGAATCGTACGTGAGGCGTGGACCACTCAAAGCTCAGTGTTTACAACCCTCTCGAAAGTGTTTCAGCACACGACATCGCCACCAGAAGGTCGACGAGTAGTAAACGAAATCACGTGAAACGCGCTGCACATGTGGAAACGGTTTTACGGTTGCGCCTCGCTTTTCTTCCTCGCAATAAAATGGAGAACCTGCACATTCTTAGCGTTATGAGTTCGTGTAAAATTCTCTGCAGTGTTTCTTCTACTTTCTTGATTGCGCTGGCGTGCGAGGAAAGGGAGTTTTGTAGGGACTGGGAGGCGTCCATTCCTTGCCAAGAGGTCGTCGAGTTGCCCTGAAAATTGTCCTCCTACTTGTTTTGCGCAACAAGCTCGGAACCGAGCCGTGTACTACATGAGTCCCGTCTGGTTCCCAAGTAGACGAAAAGCTGTGTTCAAGTTCAGAAGATTCAACAAATGCCTGTCTGCTGCTTTAAACGTTCGTTTGATTAGTTAGCAAGCACCACGTGACCATACACCGCACGCTACACCGCTCTAGAACGTATTGCAAACGGTGCAGACACCAAATACACCACTTGACACGAAATCAACGAATAGACGAGTTGGTGTTGCACCGTGTAACCAACTAAACTCCGTACCAGATAACTGTAGACCATGCGAACGGGAACAAGTCTCTGCGCAAGTAGTGACGCGAGACGGCTCCACCAATGAACAGTGAGAGAAACGGGATTGTGTAATGGACGACGGGAGTTACCCGATTTCCTCCTTCGCTATGCAGTGTTGCAAACTTTGGAAAAGGATAATACCGAACGCACATGACAAACGGACCGTATTTTTATCTCCAGGTCCGTTCGATCGGTTGAAGAATTTCTTAGGGATATATTAGGGATAAAACTGCAAGAGGAAATTTTGACAAGCCGTGCACTTAGCGTACGGACTAAGGTCTGGACCGTACGGTTGGCAACACTGCGCTTTCACACTCGATTTTCCTCCTCCTCCTCTGTCGATATGCGCGGCCCTGCTCTACAGTTAGGTGGGACAGGGTGTAGACGCGCGAGTGCAGATGGAATCAAGAAGTGTAGCGTACTAGACGAGGCTATTTTACAAGATATTCTATCACCAACATATCTGCATTTGTATCATCGCAAATTGGCAATGGTATCGAGACGTGACGAGAATTATCACTCTTTTGTGATATTTGATTTTTAATTTTTGTTTTACTTAGCGCCGCTTTTCTGCCACTTTTGGCTAATTGCGACGATTTGGTTGGTTGGTTGATTTGGTGATTTAAGTCCACTTTATGCACAGTAAGGCTAATCGGGACTGGAGCTACAGTTTAAAGTGGGATCCGAACCACTGTGAGCCTCCGCCGGGTATCGAACCCTAATCGCGACGATGAGGATGAGTGATGATATGATGAAATTGAACACTCACAAGAACACTCATGCTCAGGCCTGGATTCTAACTCGGGACCCTCGCTGTCGTAGTGCGCACTGTGCTCACAGCTCCACCACGGAGGTCGTCTTGTGTCCACCTCATGTGTGACCAGGTCGATAGTGTTCTCGTTCTCGACTCGACTTTTAAATTCATGTCGTGTTCTCGGTCTCGTCTGGAGTCTGAGACCAATTTAAGCTAAGATAGCCCTGATTGGGACTCTACGTACAGACACCGGCAATACAAACGGGTCACCTTGATCCAGAAATAGGCTACTCTCTTCTGTGTAAGGCGATATGTGTATTGACTAACTCTACGGCAGTGGTAGAAGTTGCCACTAAGAATTCGCTATTAAAATCCACTGATTTACATTTAATATTCAGGGTGATCTGTTTAGTTATGGATAAAATAAAATGGATGTGAATTTTTTTTGGTCAAATGTATACAAAAGACTGAAAGGTGGAAGTTTTTGTTTTTATACACTACTAACAGTTTGGTACAGTTTTCAGTTTTCTACATGGCCTTCATTGCGAACTCTGCACAACTCATAACGGTGATTCAATTCATCCCACGTCTGGTGTAACATCTCTGGGGTCATTCTGGCGAAAGCCTGTGTGATTTTGAGTTTCAAAACCTCAATGTCTGGGTTTCTGTGACGAAGAAGTCTGAAGAGGTTAAATCTGAGGAGTTGGGAGGCCAAGCAATTGGTCTCCACACATTTAGCCCGTTGCTGGTTCGTGAACGCCATTTTAACAGTAACGAATCAGTACAAACTTCCTTGTTGCCAACACACTACAGCAAAACTTCCATGTTTCATGCACGAAAACACCCAACACGAAAATTATCCTACTATCACATTTACGTTTCTATTAATGTTTTATTTTATCCATACTCAAGTGGATAGCCCTGTACATTTAAGCGTTAAGTGTCAATCCGTCCAATATGAGTTTCTGTCACTGTCAATCACTCGCAGGCATGGATTCGTTCTCTGCCACTCCTAAGATATCTACTGTGATATAAGATGAACATTTTCTGGATATTCTTAAGAGAAATTGGACCACTTCTCATTTTCGCCTTTCCCATGCTCTCCAACAGACAAATATTCTTCACTCCTTCATTCATCTCGTTTGCTATTCCTTCTGCACTTAATTTCCACCGTGTGTTATTTCTCTCTTATTTGCCCACCTTCTTTATCGCCCTCTTTCTCCACCGCCTTTCAAGTGTTTACCTTTCCGTATCTCCCCCTCGCCTCCTTCCACTGAAGACACAGGTGGATATTGGCTTTTCATTACCCATTATTCTATTCCCTCCCCTACTTTCTTTTTTCTCCCTAACCGCCAGGTCTCCAAATGAAAAGGAAACAAATTTTCCAGAAACGCAGAAAGCTTCTTTTCCTCCCCCTTTGAAAGGGTGGAGATTTTTATTAGGGAAGTTCATACCTTCTGCGTTCAGGAGGGAGAACTTTAATGCCTTGAGATGAACGTGGCTTAAATCGCAGTTTATTACAATCTCATTTTATGCGTCTCGAAACAACCCTGATATCTTGGGTCCTAGAGAGGAGCGATTTGCTATAAGCTTGAGGATAATTTTAGAAATTCATATTCAGGGCCGTAACTTAGTTTGAACCTCCTAATCTGGTTTAGTTTCCAAAATATATTTTCATACAATTTCTTCATTGAATTGTCAAAACTGGTGTAATAAACCATTGTGTTTCTAAAGACCGAAGATCGAATTATTTTGGGATGTATGGCACTGTAGATGGTTGCGATTGCCGTAACTGCTTCACCATACTGATTTTTGTACGAATGCAGTAGACGTTATTTCTTGCAAATGCTATATTTGAGGAATACACATGATTACATACACAAACGAACAAGTAAAACTAGATTGTGTTCCCGCAACACACACACACGTCTTGGTAGAATGTTCCTCTGCTGCCGACTGATACTGTCTTGAGGCAGTGTTGCCAACTGTACACGCTGCTTCACTGGCGTGCTGCAAGTCCAACTAAAATACACTGATTAATGATTAAAACCTGAACAGTAGACCTTCCGCGTGACAAATGATTAGCACTCTCGCCTTTGGTGCGAGAGGTTCTAGATTCGACCTCCCGTCGGAGCTGCTTGAAAGCGAACTCCTGTCACGAAATCTCTACAACAGCGGGGATGGGACTGTATGCCCCGACCTCAAGTCACCCGATGGAAAGCTGCTAGGCAGACCTTGCCTGTTGCGTCACGGAGTTTAGTTTTTATTATTATTATTATTATTATTATTATTATTATTATTATTATTATTATTATTATTATTTTAGTGTAACATCATAAGGGCCATTGAAGGCTCCAGCTCCTATTTCTGGCGTAGTAATTGGTGTTCCTTTTTTAGTATCAACAGTTTAATATAGTTACCGCCGATCGAAATAATACAAACATGAGAAGCTATTAAATTTGACAATATTACTCTTACCATCATGGGGGCCTTTCTGATGGCGCAGTGGTAGCATCATCGCCTTGTAATCGAGGGTTCGCGGGTTCGATACCTGGTGGAGGCACATAGTGGTTCGGATCCCACATTAAACTGTAGGTCCAGTCCCGATTAGCCTTTCTTTGCATAAAGTGGACTTAAAACAACAATTCAATTCAATGTTATCATCATGATATTTGCTGCTAACTCAAGATAGTAATTGTCAGTAGTTTGTATTAATCTTTATTGTACAAGAAAAAGTTTTGAACATGAATATCTAAAATAAAATAAAAAGTAAAGTGCTTCCCTGTGCTTTGCACCACGCCATGAAGGCGTATGGGGTGTGGATTTAGGTCCCCCACACTTTCTTGATCATCAACCCCCCAGAGTTTGCTCCAGGTATCCACTTTATTCGACGCTGGGTGGGCGCTGCTTGAACAGGTGGAAAGAAACCCGGCTTGTCCCGCTGGGGATCGAACCCGGTCTCTCGCATGGTAGTCAGACGCCATAAAGTGGCAATTCAAATTTATTGGTTGAGTATGAATTAATGAAATGGAAGGAAGAACAAACAATAAAACGCCAGTGTCTTAACTAGAATTCTAAATATATAATAATAGTAAATATCTTTATATAGCGGGCAAGATTAAGCTATGAGCTGATCTACCACCTAGCCATTGACGTTTGCGTACATAATGTTTAAAAAGAAGAAGAGGAGGAAGAAGAAGTTCCTTCTGAGAAACCCTGAGGCGCCCTCTTCCCTTCACTGGTGATTCTTTCCAGCTAGGAAACTGCTTCGGAATGCCCATGGGCTTATTTCAATACCTGAGCCTCGTTCTGTTTATGGTGACAGTTCAAATCCCAACTAATTTAGTCAATAGTCTGTGCCTGGAAGTCGAAGGGGCTCCCGCGGGAAAAATTGTGTTCTGTTCTGGTTTCTAGGGACAAGAAAGCAGAGGAACATTCTACACATATCGTCAGAATTGGTTTCGGTTCAGCAAAATACTATAGATAAACAGCCTCAACTTGCCCTGCATTTGTGATAACGTTTTGTACAAACTAAACCTAACCTACAACATATTGAAATGTGGAATTCAATTTTGGGAGGAAATGTTCACTTCCAAAAGTAGAGTTGCTGCCCCCAAGAGATTTGACGTCTGTACTCTTATCTCGTCCCGAGTTGAATGCGATTTCCTTGTTTATTTCGCCTCGGTGCCTAAACTCCAATCTTTGTCTCAGTTCCATATCAGGTCTGGAAGTAATACCAAGAACTTAGGAATAAGTCCGAGAGGTTCGTCTCTGTTTTGGGGATGTTTTTCGTTGTCGTTCATCCCAGAAAGTGGGCGAAGAAGCTCCAACGAACTTTTGAGAAACCTTGACCGTTTTTGTAAAATGCCCTTTTCTTTTGCCCGTAACTTTCTATCTTTAAAAACTAAAATTGTAACTTTTGCAGAGTAAAAACGTGTAACATGGCTAAGTAACAGACAGTGACACTCTGTTGGTATATCTGAAGTTCCATGGTAAAACAATTTTGATTGGAAATTTTTCATGTACTTTACGCTCTAAAGCAATAAAGTCGTGAACGAAACGAGACTGGTAGTGTAAGCTCGATTTCGTTTAGGTTTTAAAGCCAGAATTGCTACAACTCGCATCTATCAACTATCCTATTAACTCACAAGTTTTAATGGTAATTTATTCACACTTTGTAGATGTATCACGTCACGTCGTTATTTATATCTTTGTTTCGTACTGAACAAAACCTTTGGCCTGCGCCAGCAAAGTCGTGATAAGAAATAGGCTTATGTTGCTACGAAACTATCGCAAATATCTGTACTCTGTCCCAGGAGTCTGTGGAGAAAGCGGTGAAAAACACATTCTCTTATAAAATAGTTGGCTCGAGGGGCCCCAACCAATGAACGCACGAGATGGAAAGGAGTTGCATGAAGGGAGAAACGTGACTGCAGCTACCAGCCGTTTGCATTAGCGTTCACGGCTTCGTTCCGTCCACTCGCTTTCTCCTCTTCTCTGCCATTATGCGCAGTCTTGCTCCACAGACTACTGGAACGGAGTGTAGACAACAGCGAAAGCAATCCACACGAAGATTCACTTCTACATAGAAGGAATTCTAAGCAGATGACTTTTGGTCAGAATTTGGAATGTCTTAAAGATGAGGAATTTTCGAAAATGACTTTGCTTCAAGAAGCCAAAATTGAACCAAGCGTTAATTGAACCACGTAAGAAAATTTAAAGAAACTATACCCATAACTTTCTGAATAAATACGTTTCGAAGACGACGAAGGTAAGAAAGATCAAGAAGGTAGACTGGCAGCAAATCCTCCGTGCCAGACAGGCTGCATCTTTTCAGGATAACTCTTGTCAAACTTTTTTGAATTCGCCTTTCAAGTTAATCCATAAGCCAGTCTCTCCATTATGAGACGAATGTAGGCCATGTCTGGGAACTCAGGAAAGCTACACACAAGTGGAGGTCTTTTTGGCGAACATTCGAAGCAGGACGGAATTTCAATGGACCCTGATTCCCCCGGATGGACATGTTTTTCCAGCTCGAGGATCCGTAGATTGTCTGGAACGGAAGCGTTTCCTACGTCGTTGCCAGGAATCTCCAGGTGCGGTTCGTCTCCCCCTCTACACCCCCTCCCCCAATAGACCCCTGTGGAGAACGTTTCCATGACTACGGGGAGATGTTACGCGGTTCGAGAGGTGATGTTTAGCACGGACGTCCCTACCACTCCAGCACGTTAGGACTTTTGGTTCGAGACTAGATTTTTTTCCCAGTACCCGCGTGGAATGACCCACGCAACCACCGGAGGATATCTAGTTTCTCGTAGCAACTCTGAAATCAATAACCACTTTTCCAGCCCTCCCCCCAACCCTGCTCCTCAGTGGCACGTATATATTTCGTCAAACATTTGAAGGTCCGGACAGAAGCTACAGAAAAATAACGATGTAGTCGGATTCAGATGCGGGGTTTCACACAGGTTAATACGACACGAGTGACGGCAATGCTGAAACCGACAGGGAATTTTCCACGTCAAGACATCTGGACTAAATTTGAATGTGTGATGATGTCTAACCCCTTTTCCACGCATGTACAAAGTACGGTGAAAGAGTAATGCTCTTCTCGCCTTAATACTTGTATATATTTTAGTGTACAACATTAATTATGTTTATATACTGAGCCTTTGCTCAAGAATAGTGCCAATAGAGTGGCCGCATGAAGCAATTGAAGCTCCGTTAGCTGACAAGAGAACCGAAGTCCCATAAAAGAGTGTGTAAATTGTGTTGGAAATCCTCGGCAACAACAAACAAAATAGTGTAATGATGCTGAACAGCAGTGTGTATATACTATTTACTTCGTCTTCCCATCCCTTTGGCGACGGCATCAACAAGCGGCGTTGTTTCGCCAACTGTCAGAGATAAGTTGGCACACGAAATTTTACCTTCAATTTTCCTGAACAAAAGACGGTCTGTTACCAGCTTTTGCCGCTCTAAGGAGTATTCAGTTTGGTGACATACATATCTTACTCAATGTAGAATCCATTGGCAGCTCTATTTTTTCTGCTCACTCCAAGAGGTGGAGCCACTGTCCAACCCGGTGTCATTTGACTTGTAGGAGATACTGTATACACCAAGGTTTCAACTTATGTAGAGATGAACAAATAAACAATATCATATTTTTCTGATGGTGTTTCCAAGCTCCAGGAAATCAACATAATTTGTGGCCTTTTTGATTCCAAAGGTTGATTTCCTTTGGAAAATTATTTCGTTTCCATTTAGGATTGGCATTTTGTTTGTGGATCGTCACTCCTGAATTTTGAATCTACCCTATAGTATTCTCCCAGCGACAAGAGTTCCAAGCTGTCAGCAAATATTTATTTTGTAGGCGCTTAGAAAGAGGTTGTGCTGACCCTTGCATCCAATCAGGAAGAAAGGTTCATGGATACGATTTGTTTTTTTCGTACTGCATTGCCAAACCTAACAGCCGCAATGGTTTAGCAATAAGGGTAACTTCATGGAATGCCTCTGCTCTTCTCAACCTTCTTGGAGTCGACAGCAGATTTCACTGGCCGAAGGTTGATTTATGACTGCGGATAAAGCATCAAAGCGACATATCGTACCCACACTTTGACCCTTCCGTCGCCTTTTATAACTGCTTCTGCATACTGATGGAATGCCCTACCACCAGATGCTACCTTGTGTGCGACTTGCTTTAAAAAGGCAATGGCAAAATTACTTCTTGATTAGCAGGGACAGAGCTTCAATGCACATGACTCGATTCAGCATGCTTGCGGTGAGACCGAAACAGAATACATGAGTAGATTTTAACCAGAGAATGAGTAAAATTGTCTTTATCTGTTTTATATTGCTAGTTACTAAAATGTTTAGTAGGGGTAAATGTCATTGGATGCTTATATATGTTATAGAAGTTGTATTTTTTATTTTCGCCGCGTAGACTGTACTGTGGTCAATTGTGTCTGCGTACTGCCTTTATAAATTGGACTGGAATTCCAAGACTGAGCGTAGATTTCGAATAGCTAACTTAATTTCCATCATTCCACAAAGGGGAAAACAAGCGATTTGCCATTATCGCAGAGGTAAGGTAGTGGCACTTGCGTTTCCTATGCTGATTCCGTAGAGCTCTCTGTGCATTACTCTGTGACTGCATTGCCGCTTCTTGCTATTTTTTGGTGTTCAAAATTTGCTTGGACTCCGTTTATGTGACCTTGTGGGAAAGACGAACAGTTTGAGTTTTCCAGAACGGAACTTCCCGCTGTGATCGAATCGTTTTTATCTGTTGCGACATGTGCCTTGTAGCGCCCTGAAAACCAGGAAATCGGGGCTGGCATGTTTCCCGCTATGTTTTCTAGATCAGCAGGAGATCTGGCCCGATTCAACTGTGTATTTTCTTAGCGCGTCTGTTCTGGATCAGTTGGGTCTGTGCCAATCGAAATTCGGACATTGGTTTCCTTATTTCTGGCGAACATTTCCAACAGAGCAAGATGTGATTAGGTTAGAATTTGTGCAGTTGGCTTCAGTCCGTATGTTTCGAGTCAATTGCCAGGAGCAGGAGGAAAATAAAGTGCATGCTAATTCAATATATGTACTTTATAGATAGGAGCAGAAGAGGAAATAGAAACATCTGAAAACTTAGACAACTATCAAAATTTCGTGAAGTGTCATCGAAAACTGAGAATTTAGCAATAATGTACGAAGAATCAACAGAACGCCAAGACAATTCCTTTCGTTTTTTTCCTCGAAAAACAGTAATGATATTCCAAAATCTGAAAAGTTACATGTGTTTAGAATTCCTTACAGAGCAATCACGTCAATATTCGTGTGGTTTGTTTTTGTCGCCTAGATAGTTTCAATAGTTTCGTGACTACCTAAGTCTATTAAACTATAATCAAAATACACAATACCAGACAATAATATCTGGAATTAATCAATAATGCCTAACATAGCACCAAAAAAACCAGATATTGCATAGTGATATCAAAAAATGTTTTTAAAGTCCAGTTCATGCTCAGAGAAGCTAATCGCAGTTGGAACTACAGTTTAAAGTGGGATGAGAACCACTGTGTAATGAATTCGGGATCGGAACCAAGATGACAATGCTACCACTATACCATGCTCTATGCTATTACAATCAATATTATATAACTTATTGTACGCTAGAGAGAGATATATGTATGTTTGGACTCGGAGAAAAGTTATTTTCTCACTGTTAGAAGATACCCTAATATTTACAATATTATACCGTTAAAATTCAAGAACCTGCCTGTTATTTAAGAGAAACGGGACAGAACAGTTTCTTTTCATGAGTGCAGGTGTATTCATGTTGCCACCTGCCGGTAACCGCTTGGAAATTTAAACACACACGTTCACTATACATGTTGATTGGTTTGGTTTGGTTTTACTTCACATTTCTGCCCATTTTGGATAATCGCGAAGATATGGATGAGTAAAAAAAAAAGTAAAGTGTTCCCCTGTGTTATGCACCACGCCATGAGGGCGTATACGGGTTAGGGCCCCACACTTTCTTGATCACCGCCGAAGGTGCTGGTGATGTGATCAGCACCACGCCCCTGGCCGCCTTTACCCTCAGAGTATCCTCCAGGTACCCACTTTCTACGGCGCTGGGTGGACACCGGAGTCGCTTGAACAGATGGGAAAATTCCCGGTTCTCCCCCGCCGGGGATCGAACCCGGGTCTCTCGCATGCTAGTCAGACGCCATAACGACTGAGGGAGACTCGCCAAGAACACCCATACCCCAGGCCAGGATTCGAACCCGGGACCCCTGGCGTCGTAGCGTGCTGTGCTAACCACTCCGCCATGGAGTGGACTGGACTTATCGTATATATGGATGGCTACAGCACAGAAAAACTCTTACAAATTTGTTTGAATATTCTATCAAGCATGAAGATAATAATATCATATATTGTAAATATATTTATATTGTACATGGTAATATAATAATATCATAGATTGCAATTTTTTACACCATACATTGTTTTTAGAACCTGTATCATTAAAATTGCATTAGTGAACTGTGAACTGTGTACTAAACGATACTACTTTAAAGAAAACGGCCAGAGTCATTATTTTTACAGTACACTGTAAAAAATTGACTGGAGAAATTATGTAAGACCGTTAGTTTACGCAGCATTCCATTTATAGTAAAAAGATGACCACAACGTTTTTAAAACGTAATAAATAAATAAAAAATAGTAATTAAAAATATACTCTGTGATCAGAAGTATCCGGACACCTACCTGAAAATTAAGTACAAGTTTGGGCCACCCTCTATACGGAACACTGGCAGTTAATACTATGTTGGCCCACCCTTAGCCTTGATGGCAGCCTTCACTCTATACATACATGCATACTTTCAATAAAGTGGCGGAAGGCATTTCCTGGGGAATGGCAGCCCATTCCTCGCGGAGCGCCGAAATGAGAAGAGGTATCGATGTGGGTCGGTGTGGTCTAGCACGAAGTCGGCGTTCCAAAACGTCCCAGAGATGTTCTATGGGATTCAAATCAGGACTCTGCGCAGGCCAGTCCATTAGTGGGCGTTTTTGTCGTCAAACCACTCCCAACAAGCCCTGCAGTATGGACGGGTGCTCGGTCGTGTTAAAAGACACACTGGTAATTAAAAGACACAATGGTCATCCCCGAACTGGTCTTCGACGGTAGGCAGCATGAAAGCTGTTAAAATGTCAACGTAAGCTTGTGCCGCGACATTGCCACGTAAAGCAACAAGGGGGCCAAATCCCCTCCAGGAGAAACATGACCACACTGTAACCTCGCCTCCCCAAATTTCACTCTCGGCACTATACAAGCTGGTAGATGTCGTTCACCAGGTATTCGCCACACCCACACCCTACCATCGGATCGCCACATTGTGTACCGTGATTCATCACTCCATACAACGGTTTCCACTGTTCTATGGTACAGTTTCGACGCTCCTTGCACCACGCGAGGCGGTGTTCGGCATTTGCCTGTGTGATGTTTGGCTTGTGGACAGCTGCTCGGACATGGAAACCAAGTTGCCGCACCTCCCGCGGAGCAGTCATGGTGCTTGGAGTAGATCCTGATGCAGTTCGGAATTCCTGTGATGGTGGCGATGGATGATTGACGATTACGCTGTACGACTCTCTTCAACACTCGACGGTCTCTGGAGGTCAACATGGAAGGTCAGCTTGCACGCTTTTGGGTTGTACACGTCCCTTCACGTTTCCACTTCACTATAACATCGGAAACAGTGGATCTAGGGATGTGTAGGAGAGTGGAAATCTCGCGCACAGACTTCTTACACAAGTGGCACCCAACCGCCTGACCACGTTGAAAGTCCGTGAGCTTTTTAGACCATCCCAGACTGCTGTCTGCAGACTACTGAGATTGCTGACCATTTGTTCCACGCCGTAGATGGTAGTACTGTGTCGCCGTCTATCATAAACACACGTTTCGCGGTGTGTACGGATACTTTTGATTACATATAGAATATATGGTGCACAAAACTGTAATTTATAATCATTGTGCACGATAAAATATTAAAATTGAAATATAAAAAGGTTGGGTCCAGAAAGATTTTGTAAATAAGCGGGCAGTCTTTTAATTTTTTTACGGTAACTACGGAAATTGATAGTCTTGTACCGTCATATCTCCAGTCCTATCTTTTTTTCGCTATCATCATTATTAGCCGACATCGTGTTTATCTTACCGCTTGCCAAGTCCCACTGTCCTCCATGCCTCGGAACCGTAGACGATCAACCCGGCATCTTAATTATTTGCAGCGGAACTTGTAAACAACAAAACATCCCATGCCGGAGCGTGAAGTGCTTATCGCTCCAGAACGAATACCTGGAACTTTCTTTGTAGCTGTGGACAACGGGAGGAAAATAGTGCAGAAAGATGGACGTCACGGTGTGTTCTATTTGGATTGCTTCGGGATATCATCAAAATTGGTAAACACATTTTGGCCTTGTGAACACACAGCCTGAGCATGACTTTCGTAACGATAATCCAGTGTCATAATATGTGAACGATGAAAATATAATTTCAGGTTAGAATATTTCACTCTTAATTTACAAAATAAGAGGGTCGGTCAATAAGGAACGAGAATGGATTTATTACTCACCAAAGGCATTACACAGGACTCAGGTTGGCATGGTCCTTTTCCAAGTGATCTCCATAGAGTTGAGTGCACTAGCCCAAAGGGTCTGCCTATCTTAGAATATGTGCTGGAATCTTTCATTTGACACGGTCTTCAAAACCACACACCGCCTTCGTGATAGCTACAACTGGGTAAAACATAGTTAAACTTTCAGGCGGCATAACAGAAAAAGGTTACACGGTGATGTACACCCAACAGCAAAAGAAGCAGTAGGCGAATTGTCATTCATTATTTTAATTCAGTTTATTTTCAACACCGTGGTGGCAATTAATTGAAATAAAAACGTCAATAAGTAGAGATCAACATCTATTTCGAATCAACAGAATTTAATTCATTTAAACAACACAGGATGTAGAATAAAAAATAATGAAAATACCTATGGACAATTTGCCTACTATTATCTTTGCCGTTGACTGTACGTACGTTAGTAAAGAGTACATGGCTGCTTGACACTGGAGGGCACTGTGAACCAATTGTTAAATAGCAGTACCTATTTTATGGCAAAGACTGTAAGGAATTTTAAATCATGAACAAAAATTGAAGTGAAATTACAGGAAATTATCATTTTAGTGTATTTAATAAGACCAGAGCTTCATTGATATACAATTTCACAAAGGTTACAAAAATTTGAAGATTTTTGGATAATAAGAAACTATTTTCTGCACACTAACAATTACAGTTGCGTATTCGTGATGTGATAGTCCTGGATTCAGCATGTGCTTTAATCCCTCCTTCAAGAAATGAAATTTACCTTAGCGTACGCCGATCTCCGTGGAGGAGTGGTGAGCACAGAGCGCCAGGTGTTCCGGCTTCGTATCCCGGCGTTCTTTGTGAGTGCCCCTTCATCAATTTCATATCATCATTCATCTTCATCTTTGCGATTAACCAAAAGTGACAGAAAAGCAAAGTAAAATAAACCAAACGGATCATTTAATCAAAACTTAGCGTAGCTGAGTAAACAGGGGTACGTTTTTTTTTAGCAGGCTACAAAATTATAAGATTTTTTCTAATCCATGTTAATTAATTTCTCTCCCAACTACTTTTAAAGACGATTTTATGTTGTTTTTTAATATATTCTAATTACACTTAATAATCTTTATTTTGCAGGAAACATTATACTTGAAAGAATTTTAATTTGCTTTTACGTAAAATCGATCATGTAGACACGTTACTATGTAGTCTGTAATAAAGCATGATATAAATAGGTCCACCGTTTGAGGGTACTACCGGTGATTGTACCCAGACGCCATCGTAAAAATCGAAACAAGAACGAGAACAGACCATTCGAGACTTGTCGAGAGCGAGACAGACCTTTGTAAAATCGAGACGAACACGAGACTTGCTCTCTGTTTCGTTTGAGACTTTGCAATGATATGACTTTACTATGCGATCTCTTCAGACATACCAATGGGTTATCAACCGAACAGATAATAACTTGATTCAGGAAGATTGTTTGCCTTAATGACATCTATAACCTGTAAAAGCGTGTTGTGTACACTATATGAACCCAAGACGAGACAATGACACTACTAAGTCTCTTCTCGTCTCAATAATATACAATGTGGTGCGATCTGCTAGCGCACTGCCAGCGTTTTTCCATGCGTGACTAGTAGTAGATTTACGCATTCTTCTTTCGGAATTTTCCCTGAGAAGCTGAACTACGCTGCCTAGACGTAGATTTACGCTCCCGACGTTGTATATGTGTGTTTCATGTGACGTCAGGATGCGCACAGCTGCCATGTTTGCGAGAAATTTTATTTGTCGTTTGCAAGGAAATATCCACCACGTAGCGTTCGCTACATCTGCACCAACGGCTCGTTTGTTTTAAATCACGAACGTCTGGGTTAGTATCTCCCGCCCACCCGCTTGAATTCCGTATGCTTAAAAAAAACTGGCCTAAATCATGGCTGCTCGATCCCACAATGTAAACAGTTTGTGACGTAGGTGAAACACAACTATATAAAAAAAATAAGTTGGAAATAAATCTATCTTCTTTAATTAAAAAAAATGTAACACCAGGGTTAAGCAATTACGCATTAAAAGGTTTTCTACGTGACACATAAATTACACGTAAAATCGCGTAAAATACGTATAAAACGTAAAGTACGTAAAAACTAGAATCAATCATATAAATTAAAAGAAAACATTTTTTTTTGCGATGGTTATATGGCAGTTGGCAGTGATAGAAAACAAAAATAAAAGGCTTTAAAAAAAGCTCTTATATTGGACTTTTACAAACTGCCACATTCACATTCGCATCATAATTAGCCTATCCAAGAATACAATACGCATGAAAAAGGAATTCGAATATGCTACTAAAACTTTGAAATCCAATCCAAATAAATTGTCGTTAATCGTTATGTGCTGTTATAAATACAAGTGCTAGTGCAAGACGTATAAATCAAAAGGTTTCTCAATTTTTAGAAATATATGAATACATTTAAAGAACAGTTCTAAAAAATCTGTTAGTGTGCGTGAGGGCGTGAGATGGCTATATAAACAATCTTCAGAAAATAATGATTTTGTGCTCATGAGCCATACCATCTATAGGAATTAAAATAGACGCCACTCCAGGACGACTTATGTAAGAAAGTTAAAGTTTAAAATGTAATGTAATTAAAGTAGTTTTTATATTACTAATTTACGGAAGAAAATAAGTTTTTTTTGCATCTGCGGAGAGAACTGGTTTTCTTCGCGAAGTAAATCACTAGTAAATTACGCGTAATTTACTTAAAGAACGTAACGAGTAAATTACCTTGCCCGTCTTGCCCTGAGTATAAAAGAAAGTTTGAAAAGAGCCAAAAAGGAGAACCTTCTCATATGTTCTGTGCAATATTGATAATTCATTATAAAATATATTTCTCTAACTAAGTATAGTAGCTACCGTATGTTTTTAACTTGTCCCCATTTAGGACAGATGTCCCAACATAATATTAATTTCCTATTTCCCACGCTTTTCATTTTGCTAAGTTATGAAAGAGATTCTTTTCCTTCTTTTCAAAGCAATCTACTTTTTAATTATTGTTATTATTATCATAATTGATTAGCATATTTCAGAAATTTACAAAAGAGCAAAGAAGATCTTGGTTATATATTTTTCTTATTGAAAGTTTTTCAAAAAGAAAGTACTTTAATATATCTGTATAAAACAATAGTTCGTCCTATTCTTGAATATGCTAATGAATTTTGGTTTCTGACAGCCAAGAATTACTTTCAAAAAGTTGAATCTGTTCAAGAAATTTTATCAGATTATTATGCACGAAATTTAAAAATAAATACTATGAAGAGCATTATTCTGAATGATTAACACAGTTGAATATGTAAACCTTAGAAGAAAGAAGAAGAATGAAAAGGAATAATTTTGTACAGAAGATTTTATCTTTCCAAATAGATAGTGAATACTTTTTGAATAATATATCTTATAAAATTCCCAGATATTCCCAGAGGAACATCTCAATTCTAACATGCCTCAAAATAGGACAAAGATTTAAAAGCTGAACTTGTAGAAAGCTACAATGTGAACTCATGATGATGTGTAAGATTACAGGATTCATTGTATTATTTTGTAATTATTTATTCAAGTTTGTAATTTTGTATCACCTATTTTCATATTGTGATGTACCTGGTTGTCAAACGTGGTCATCCCTTAAATAAATCAATATTATTATTATTTATTTATGTAATTATTTTACCTGTGTGAACAACCCAGAAGAAGCATCTTTCAAGCTCTTTGCAATGCAATATAAACAGGTTCAGAAGACACGTGACTCTTGAGAAGAGTCAACAACCCTTTACGTCAATCTTACACTAAATACGTGGGCATTATTTGTTTTATTGTCTTCTGAAATAGGAACATTCTGGAGGGAATAAATAACAAACGTCTACATACATACTTTTTGCAAGGTGGAAATATCTCCGTCAATGTTTATGCTTGGAAAGAGATCTTGAAAGAATGTTGATCCAACTATAATTAATACCTTCCTACTTATGTTTCCTAATTACACTTAATTAGTTAATTCCCAATACCAGGTGTTGTTGGTCACGGAAGTAATTTTCGGGTTCTTTTTTTTCTTTCCAGGTGGCTGCAGAGTGTGGGTTCTGACGTCATGAAACTGTGCACGTAGCTTGGCGGTTACGAACCATTGAATTTTCTTCCGGCGAGACCACCGAAGGAATCTTGGGAAAGGTGAGTTCCATGGATCGTGTGCATTAAAAGTTAACTTGCTTGTATGTTACGTCAAAGTCATATTGAAGTTTCTGGCGGTCCTCAAAGACTGGTCAATGGTTGTAGCAGAGTATCAGCATTGTTGGAACTTGTACTTAACTATGCTTCTCTCAATTATTATAAGGGGAATATAAGGCCGAGAGAAGGGGAGAGACAAGAGTTTATTGAGGGGAGACATGAGTAATTGAGGGAACAAAGGGAAAGAAGGTAGACAGAGTTGGAAAGAGGGACAAGCAGACAGAAGTAGAGAGGATAAGCAGATAGAGAAAGAAGGACTGACATACAGAATTAGATAAAGGGACATAGTTATGGAGAGAAGGGAGATGAGGAAAATAAGGTCAGACAGGCAGAGTTGGGTAGGAGAACAAACAGATGGAATTAACGAGAATGAGTGACACTGTTAGTGTGAGACAGTCATGGAAAATTGAACGAAAGGGAAGTGAGGCAGGCACTCAGAATTGGGGAGAAGAACGGATGAGCAGAGTTAAAGAGAAAGTGAGAAACAAAGTTATGGAGAGAAGGGCAAAGATGGAGGGAGGAAGAGAGAACGAATGACAGAGACACATAGTGAAAGATAATAAAGGAGAGTTGGGACAGTGGGGGAAGGAAGAGAACAAGAATGAGAATCATAGAGGATGTAGTACAGTAAGGAGAAAGTGAGTTACCCACCAACGTATCGAGATACATGGTATTATCTTCGTGGAAGCAAGATGCATTCACGCTGATTACCTGACTTTAGTATGAATTCTTTCATTTACTACTTCGGATTTTAAAATTACCGTTCTTCCAGGAATAAGACAAATAGGAAGTGAAGGGGACAGACAGGTGTCAAATGGCAGGATATATCTTGTGATTGCTCTTTTTTAAATTAATGCATGAATAACTTCGGACATTCCCACTGGAGTATGCATCGGGTGAGCTGATCCAGAAATCTTGAGAAAATCAAAATTTTCAACTGAAAGCAGTAAAGATCTCGGGAAAACCAATTACCATTTTTCTTTGTTCAAGTTTTAAAACGAAGGTTAAGTAAGGTTGTGGTAATTACGAAATATTTTGTAGTGTAGTGTATTGTAGAACGCAGCTATATAATATCCACCTCTACAATTCCAGGCCCCTCCGTTAAAAATCCTGCGCCTTGTATATTGTGATTCAGTGTTTTCTCTTATGGCATGCGAAGAACTTTCGTAAAGTATGTCCAATGAAGATGTCAGGGAAGAAATGAAAAGTAGCATTTTAAGAATTCATATATTTTTTTGCGGCAGTTGGCATCCCTGCTGGGAGTAACACTTATTTATCTCCCCCACCTTATACCATTTGTAAACACGGCTTATGTAAATATTTTTTCTTTTCGAGTGAGGGGACGGTGGATGCTTTGCGGGCTGCCTGAAGCTAATCACCTCCCAGGCCGGCTTTAACCAAATTAAAGTAACGAAGTTACAATTAACGGAACTCAGCGCGAAAGAGGGTGGGAATAGGAAGTGGGGAAAATAAACTTTTCTGATAAAAAAAAAAAAAAAATGTTTGTTTCGTAATGGGATAGTCTGTGTGTGGTTCTCATTTAATTTTTTTCTCCGCGTTCATCTTGTGAACCTCTCTGTGCTTTATATACAGAGTGAATTAAATCTGCGTTTCCTGTTCCAAATACATCCGCAGATGGTTTTAATTCAACGTTTTTTCTTTCCTTTCGTAAGAGAAAAAAATCCGTGGTTTCTTTCTCTGTCAACTTTTAATTATGACTCTTCTTATGGAGTAGAGAACTCAGCAAGGGGAAGGATAAAAATTTCACAGAGGGCGAAAGTTTAAAAAAATGTTGAAAGCTAGAGTTCGTTAAGAATCATATCTTTGGTAGCATTGTGAAGTGTTGCCAACCTCGTTAGTCGTGTATTTTCCCCTCTATATATAAAAAAAAATGTTGATATGGGAGGGCGAGGAGAAGGCAGAATTGTCTTTATAGTGTCAAAATCTCCTGAGTTATGCAGTTCATACCGCTTACAGTAAACTTCAGATGTTGAGAGCCACAGGAGTGAATAAAATTACAATGTTTGGTTTTTTAAAGATGCTATTTTGCGTTATTTTCAGAACTCACGAAACACAGACTGTGTGTGTGTGTGTGTGTGTGTGTGTGTGTGTGTGTGTGTGTGTGTGTGTGTGTGTGTGTGTGTGTGTGTGTGTGTGTGTGTGTGTGTGTGTGTGTGTGTGTGTAGGGACCGGGGGGGGGGGTAGGTGAAGTGCCACTTCGTGACAGAGCGCGTCGAGTTGACTGATCGTAGCAACAATCTAAACTCGTTGATTGCTCACAAACTGCTGCAAATGTGCCGGAAAAAATATCAGATAATGCTTCATTGTTACAAATTAAGAAGATTAATCAGTTCGTTCGAGAGTCTGCAACAGCCCACCTCGACGTGTTGAGTAGTCGACACACGGTCTCGCCACAATGGGTTCCTGGTTTGAGTCCAGGACTGGTCATGGTCGTTCCTTTGTGAGGTTCTCTTCATATCAATTTCATCTCACCATCATTCTTCTTCGTTGCCATAACTGTCTAAACGTAGGTAAGTAACAAACACACGCGCGTGCGCACACATACACACGTAATACACACACACACACCCCCCCCCCCCCCACACACACACACACACACACACACCCACACACACACACACACACACACACTGTACGTTTTCATAATCCGGTTTGATTATAAAGATTTAACGACGCCGTATTTAATATGGTAATGAACTTTGAACACATCATTACATAAAAAATGCCACCCATATAACAGCAAAGATACTAATGAATGTGATAAAGTTTATATTTTTTTGAAATCAAGGTCCCGGGTTCGATACCTCGTGGAGGCACATAGTGGTTCGGATCCTACTTTAAACTGTAGGTCCAGTCCCGATTAGCCTTACTGTGCATAAAATGGACTTAAACACCAAATCAATCAATATGTTTTCTAATAACATTTAGTTTAATTACGAAATCTGCCCGATTCTCACACACTTCTTTCATTTTTCTATATTACTCTTATCTTTGTGTCTGTAATTTTCTGCTATTAGAATAGCACCTCTCAGTGTTCTGACCTCTCCTGAAACTTCTCTGTATGTACCTATTCATATTTCAATTTATATTTTCGTTCTCCCCTTCTGCCTCATTGCATTTATTTCTACATTTTTCGCTCTCGTGTAATACCGGGTGTTTCAACAGAAACGCCGTGATTTCAAATGACCCTAAAAAAATATTTAGTATATTCACAGAAATAATTTGTATATGTTGTGATTGACAAAAGTCTAAAATTTAATTTTTGGCAACCTATAATCCACATGAAACGAAGGAGACACCTCTGTACGCACAAAAGTTTTTGGTATGGTGGTGTATCGAAACGTTGCTTGATTGGACCTTTCTTTTTTTTATGGCTATGTCACATCAGAAAATTATTTGCAAATGCTACAGGAATACTTCATTCCTGGTCTTTGACGGAAACGTTGTGCAATTCGTCAGCAATGGTTCCAGCAAGACGGAGCTAGGCCGCATACAACTGAACCTGTCCTGACAATCGATACACACATTTATTTCAAAATGGTTTAGAGTGGCCTCCACCTAAACCCGTGAGACTATTTCTTGTGGGGTTTCCTAAAGCATGGAGTTTTCAAACGAGGACTACGATTACTAGATGATTTGAAAGCAAACATCGAATAGTGTACTGCACAAGTTAGTCGTGCAACCCTTGGTCAGGTATTTGACATGTGCAACCAGGTGCAAGAAGTGATAAATCGTCAAGGTGGACATTTCGAACATGTTTTCCATTAAACTTTTGCGTTTTCTCTATCAGATTATGTAATTATTTTTTTTAGTAGTTATCATAAATATTTTAAAATGCCATTTGAAATCACGGCGTTTCTGTTGAAACACCCTGTACATTTCTAGTATAGGGTCGCCTTAGTACTTATAAAACCACTCCAAGGCACGGTCTTCAGTGCAAAGGAAATAAAATGCAATTGCAACCTGCGATCAATTGTTGAATCGGTCTCACTGGCCCGGCATGAGGAAAAGTTCGGGCATTACTGGTGTAGTCACAGCATGCAGGCAAAAACGTACGGGAAATAATTTTACAGGTTAAATTATTTATATGCGTCTTATCCTCTCCTGCAGCACAAGAATCAGCTCACATTTCCGTAATTAAACATTAGATAGGTACACGTGACCTTTGCTGTGTAAGATAGTGTTGACGCAACTTTGGAGCTCATTTCACAATAACTTTTGAACTCTCTCTGGTTAAATACAGAAATGTTTGATTGATTTAGTGTTTTAAGTCCACTTTATGCACAGTAAGGCTAATCGGGACTGGACCAAACAATTTAAAGTGGGATCCGAACCACCTCCACCGGGTATCGAGCCCGGGACCCCTTGATTCGACAACGCTACCGCTGCGCCATCGGGGAGGCCCTGAAAAAAAAATGCAAGAATGGAGATCTGAAAAATGATCTGGAGGTTTATAAAGGGACATGAACATTGCAAGGGATGTAGCGTTGAGAAAAGGTTGAGACGTTTGGCCTTGTATGGAACATCTCTAATTGTAAGACAAACTCTTTTGAAGCTACGTGTCTTATCTCGCAGGGCAGAGAGTCATTAATAAGCAGCGCAGGAAGGCAATTTTTACTTTATTAAGGAAGCTATTCAGACACTTGAAAAGCTGTCGTGATTAAAAATAAGGGAGGAACTCTGAAAGATGACCACCCAATCTTTCTCTGTCCCAGAAACTGCTGGAAAAAGAGGGTTGGGGGACCAGAGAATTGATTTTTCTTTTCGTGCTCCATCTTCCCTCTCTCTTGCCTCTTTCTTTTAATCAGAAGTTTTTCCTACCTGCAGGCGAGATCAGCCAGCCTCTCTCTTTCTGCGGTCTCTGTCACTCTCCCCTTTTGTTACTACCCTCTATTTTATCTCTCGCTGTCCCTCTTTTTATGTCCCTCTTCATCTCCCCCTCTCTGCCCCACCTCATTGGCTGCCTCTGCGTATTTCCATCTCCCTCCTGTGTCGATCTCTTTTTGTATGTCACTCTCCATGTCTCTTTCTCTGTGTTTTCCCGTCTGCCCTTTCTCTGCTTTTTTCTTCGTCTTTCTCTCTTTCCTGACATCATTTTCAGTCTCTACCTTTCGTTTTCCCTCACTTCTCGCTCTCTCTATCACTTCTTGCATGTCACTCTTCATATTTGTCTATCTTTCTCCCTGTGCTTCACTCTTATTCTGTGCCCCTTAATATATCGCTGTCATTTTCTACGTATACCCTCTTCCTCCTCCTCATTGCTACTCTCTACCTCTTTTATGTCCTCCTCCGTATATTCATATGTGGCTATATCTTACACATACTCGTAATCCCGGATGCTCACTTCGTGCCTCTGTATCACATATTATTAGCCTTCTCTCATGTGCTCAGATTTTCTCTACACTTTCATAATAATAATGTGTGAACGACCACAATGCACTCGAGCCAAGGTGTCCTGTATTCGGATGTACGGCAATTAGTTATTTTCGTCCAATCTATTTCCTGCACTCATCGCTCATTTACATAAACAGAGATGGCTAAATGAAATATAATTTTAACAGTTTTTACTTTAACAGCCTTTACACTTATTTATATTTAGTTTTCATAAGTTCTGGCATTGTTTTTTTTTTTCCCTGGAAACATATGTGTCATTGGCGAGGATATAGTACAAGCAATGCAAGCACTGCTTGCACTATTAAAATCCTATTTAATATACTTCATGTTTAGTGTCTTATTTAGTTTCTAGCGCACTAGATTTCGCAAAATTTTACAGTTGGAAACTCTCTCAGCAGGCCGTTGGCAAGCACCAGACTCACTGCGCGGAAAACTAACGCTCCTGAACTCATACAACGAAAAGGAGCTTCATCACTGTATCCACGTTTTGTACGTATCTTACAGGTGCTCGATATGTGCGCCCCTGGTGATGCGGCAGACATCAATCCTGAAATCAAGTTCCTGCCACACACGTCGCGGCCTGTTCGTTTTGCATCGCTCAGGCAGCCAGTCTTCTTGAATTTGTTATACCACATACGAATTATCTTGTCTGCAGATGCGTCTGTTCGGTATTTCGTACGAAATCTCCGTTGTACCGTCACAACCGATTCACATTTAGCGAATTCTATGACGCAGAACGCTTTGTGTTCACCAGCGCACGCCATGTTTGCGTTAACTGCGTTATAATGACAGCTAGCGGCTAAATCTACAGTTACGTGATGGGGCCTATTACGAGTGCATGGAGAGATTCTTTATGCACTGATATGCAAGTTTCTTGTGTGTGTTGTCTTGTACTAAAAATGTTCGAAACCCCGCAGGGAATTATGAATCACCCTGTACTTTATTTACGATTTGCTTTCTTTGTAATCAAGTAATCCCGGTTTCGATACCCGGTGGAGATACATAGTGATTCGAATCCCACTTTAAACCGTAGGTCCAGCACTGTCTGTGAACATTTTAATACATATAAAATACCAGCGCTATGCTCTGAAAATTTAAGTGGAAAACAGCCTGCTGTTGTCTCGCCTTGGTGAGGTTTGTCAGTTGTTGCAGAATGGTATCCTTCTTTAATCCTGCATACTTTTTAGCAGGAACCATTAATGGGCTCGATTTCCCAGTTGTGTTTGTTACATAGTTAAGATATGGTATAATGGGCGTCGGCAGGGGGGTCGGTTGACCCCCCTGGAAATTTCCATCTACTTTTTTTCAAATTATGGCAATTTATAAACGAAGCACTTTATTTCACCTCATTTTGCGTCATTGTTTAAAAATGGTCTTGAGATATCGAATTTTGGTACGAAACTTTCATAAGTTGCAACACTGAAACTGTTAATTTGTAACTTTCACACGTTCTTCCGAAGCTTCTCATACTACTGCGTTTGCTGATGCTGCTGCTGCTACTAATGTTAGAAGTAACTATTATGTAAACTTGGTTGAAGCAAGTACTATATTTTTCATATAATAAACTTATTGGATGCTAAAATAATCTAAACTAAAACTGCTACTGCTGCTACTAGTAATAATAATAATAATTATAATAATAACATAAAACATAATTTGAAACAATTTTAAAAATGAACCACCCCCTTTACAAAACTTCTGCATATGCCACTGGTCTGTATCACAATAATTTTAAGGGGAGGGGGTGTCCTCGACATCTTCTGGCGACGCCCATGTATGGTATACTACTTAGGTATAGGTATATGCTTTCAATTTCATTTTCTTTGAGGGGGATGAAAACACCCCTGCAAGGGATAAAAATAATTTTTTTGCCGGGAATGACATTTTTTGTTGGCGTCGCGGGGGATTTCCGGCAACCCCTCCGTAAATTCGCCCACCTGCATAGGTTATCTGGAGGAAGGGCCTAGGGTTCTGCACGGGCGGGTTTCGCTTTTCTGCAATTTTTGGCAGAAGATGAGCATGAGTGATGATATGATGAATAGACATTGACAAGAAGACTCGTGTCCACGTCGGATCCGAATCCTGGACCCCTGGCGTCGTAGCGCGATGTGCTAACCACTCCGCTACGGAGGTTGGCTCCGCTCAAAGGACGTAGAGTTTTTCCACCTATGTACCGCTCGTCGAGACCAAACTCTTCACGGGAACACGGGTCTTCCCGTGTGGCAGTTAGACGCCACTAACTGCCAATTTATAAGCGAATATCTAGAACAAATCTCTCTCTTTAATTTACCACATATACTGTCAATAGGCATGTACTATTGCTATTAAGTTTTACACACCTAGTTAAAAACCCTTTGAAAGTTACGTAGAATGTTTTAGTCATGGAGTTTACGCTGTGCGACCTCTTGATATAAAAATCTCATTTCTTGGAATTTTGAGTTCCGTAGAATTATTTTTATTCCTTGGGTTAACTTGTAGAATATGAACTCATTCGGAACATGTGCCGATACTAATTACGGACAGTCACATGAGCCAATAGTCACGTGTATCAGTCACATGTTCGTAATAGTCAGCAATATAACAGCCTTAGTCGTATGCTAAGCGCTAATAAAGGTATAGTTCGGTTATGTAAAGTAGCGGCGTTTGTGTTCCAAAACTGTGAGGGGGCAAGAACATTTTATTTTTCCCTTGATACATAAGGTTTAGCATAGTGCGGGAACAAGAGTGGCAAAACGGGTGGGGGGGCATTGCCCCCCCCTCGCCGCCACTATACCGCGTTTGTTACAACCTGTCCCGCTTCCCGCGCTTGCTGATCGCTGGCTTTTCTAGCAGAAACCACGCGGCATTGCCGCTGCAGACCGCGTGAACTCCGTGCTGGGGAAAGCCGAAGCCAGGCTGTGAATAAAATACACGGAAATGCAAAAATGTACACAATTCCCCTTCCTGAATGTTCCAGCTAAGATGACCGCAACGTGGCAACAGCGTCTACGTAAGCGCCTCTCTTCTGCCTTCCATTCGCTCCTCGCTGCCCAGCAGACGACTTTTTCCTCGTTTCTCATTGGCACCGAAAATGTCGAGCGATCGCTATAGCGGGAAACGGGACAGGTTCTAACAAACGCGGTATAGTTAGGTTAGATTAACCTAACCTAACCTAACCTTGAACGATAATTAAGGATGAATTGCACGTATTTGCCTGTTGAGAGAGCGTTAAATATCCCTCATTCGAAATATTTCCCTCTCAAAATGGAAATGGGATTTGACGAAAAGAGATATCCCGTTTCGCCTAAAATGGTGGCCAGATCATAGACCATCATATCTTTTTGTGTGCTGATAAGCGAAAGAGGATTAGGCGAAACGGGATTACACGCAATTTCCGCCCCACCTCACGACATGAACAAGAGATCTTTTCGAAAGAGGGCAAGATTTCAATCCAAAACTTCAGTGGATTTTCTCCGCGTGGCGGCGCCACCTTGCTGCTCGTGCGGATCAGAGAAAGAGGAGGCAAGTCTCCACACAGAAAACTTATCCTCTTTTACGAGTCTGGAACGGCGGTAGTTGGATTCTACAATGACGCTAGCTAACTTCTGCGAACACGAAACTCATACTTGGAAAAGCACACACTCTCTCTCTCCAAAGTATCCCTCCGCACAGGGAAATATCCCGGGACCTCATCCTCGGAGATGAAGAAGGGCTGCACCTTTCCTCATTAGAGTCATTAAGAGGAACGTCGAGGGCGGACGATAAATGTTGCAAAGTCTACGAAGGAGGAGTGGGAGAGAGAGGGAGAGAGAGAGCGAGAGAGGGCTAGCTGCTGAGGGAATTAAGCACCCAGGATGTTAAGTGGGAGACAAAACGGGAGATGCTTCTGTTCCCAGTTTTTTCCTTCTCCTCCCCCAAAAGTTATCCCCGGCCACTGCCTTTCACAACTTTTGTGCAACTTTTGATGGCAAAGTAAGACATCCAATTTTAAAAGGCTTAGGCCGAAGAAACAGCAAGCATCCACGAAAGGCTACGGGGGTACAAAAAGGGGTTAGAAGGGGGGCGTGGAACCAAGCTGCTGGGTCTGTCGCGTCTGAACTTTTTTTAAGTTCCTTCATAACACAAAATACAGGGTGTCAGCCGATGAACCTGTCACGTTTGAAAAACGCAACGCTGCAGCTGAACAGTGTGACGGAACTTTGTAGGGAACGACACTGATAGAAGCTTCTGGAAGTTCTTTTTAGAAATAGGAATGTACACGTTAAAATAACTTTTCAACTATGGGCCGGAAATAGTTTTTTTCCCTCACTTGCTGAAGTATTAGTTCAGAAAATTCTCAATACATGGTTTTTTTGTTCTTGAGTAGCTGAAGAAAGCTTACGTCTTCAGAGCTCGTGAAAAATCATGTGCTATGACGTCAGAGGTCCTGTGTTCAAATCGCGGCTTGACTATGGGCGTTCTTTGTGAGTGTCCCTTCATCAGTTCATCATATCATCACTCATCATCAGACCCCGGATTCTTATGTAATATCAAAGTACAAAATATGTACATAAATGTGTAACAATGGTTGATAAAATGCAATGTACCTAAATATGTATTATCAAAAGGAGATGTAGCTAAATATGTAGCATCAAAGAATATGTAATATTGATAATAATCGAGTGTCCAAGCAATTTCAAGTATTGTGCTAGATATTTATTTTATTTGAACATATTCAACATAATTATAAGGACATAAGTAGTTCAAATTAATATTTGTATCAATTTTATAAACTCATAAAAAGCAAAGCAACGTGTACATATTTAAGAGACCAATTTTGTCAAGTATTAATTACTTTTCACATCGCAAATTATTGTAGAATATGTAAATGAAGGGCAGTTTCAAGAAGAATTAATGCATACAGGACTTACTTATGTTGTTTTTTTACACAGAGAACCACTACTTCTCGACGTTTTCAGCTGTGGTCCGATAAAATATTCTTGTAAGAAAGGATCTTTCAACGTCTCAAGAAGTCACAGGTGCAAATTTCAGAAAGTAGATATTTTTAGCAAAGAAACTCTAGCATTTTTCGATAAATAACAGTTCCCGTATTTTTGTTATCTTCAGCCTATGTTTCAACTTGGCAGTCAATTTTGGGTATACATGTCATTGATTATAAACGAGCTACAAATTTTCTTCAACATGTTTCAGAGATCTAAAATACAGGAGAGAGGATCAAGATAGGAAAAAATACCAAAATATGTTGTTTTATGTAAAGTAAATTAGCAATTATGTAAAATATGTAATATCCTGGCAAATGTGTAAGAATATGTAACATAAAACGTATGCACAATCATGTCAGTTCGTTGACATTTTCCTGTTCATGATATGTATCTAGAAAAGATTAGAATATGTAATTACATACAAATCCGGGCTCTACTTATCATCATCGTCGCGACTAGCCAAAAGTGGCTATATAACAACTATCACTTTTGTTTCGTGTAGGTCGCGATCATTCGGGTTCCAGTTGATTTCGTCCTTGGCACCTAATAGGGCACATGACGGGGAATGATGTAGATATGTTTTATTTTGGTGAAATTGCAGTTTGACTCTTTGCATACACCAAAACCTTAAGGATGCGTGGTGAGAAAGTGAAAACCCAAACAAGAAATATGTAACTTGGCCATAAAAACAACATCAATAATAATAAAAAGGGAGAGTAGTTGGCAACATTTACAGCCGAACCCAATTCTCTCGACTCATTTTGCGGGCAAGGTGGACGATAGGTCTGTGCAATGAGCAGTTAGTCTGGTTTTTATGGGAATCGTATGAGCATTAACTGTTGTTAAAACACGACATTAGGGCGAATAAACCGCGGTAACGAGGTGTGGGCATTGGGTTATGATTATGAACAGAGGGCATGGTGTAAATATTTTCGCACGGTTCTGCAGGAATTAACGGAGAACCCGCGCATGCAGGAAATTTCAAATACATTAAATTTAATTGTACTCCCCCACCCTCAACACAAGGGTTGGAAGTTAAAGGTCGCGGAACACGGCAGGTGAACAAAATGTACAGTCGCGTGCAAAAAAGGTTGTGCCATTTACATCCTGAAATACATGCATTCTTGCATGTGCATGGTGTTATGCGTTTTGCCTAACTCGACGGCGATAGACAGTTTCTAATGAATGCTTCCTACTGACGTTCGCACGCCGCCGTAGCGTTATGCAGCACGCAACGCTGTTCCGGGATTCCAGGATCTACGTGCCCCATTTTTTTTTGCGGGTAACTGTACGTGAATGGGTGAAACACAACTGCTTCATAGTCAGTGCAACCGACAAGGTTTAACCAGTGTGTAGTATGGTCATTTGGTCAATGTTTGAGAAGCAACCACAATAACAACGAGCCTGGAGTATTTATACTAGAGCCAAGTCTGGCCTCTTACTCAAGTATAGACAATGTTTTTTCTTTTTCTGGCGATACGCAACGGTACGCCGTACTGGCACCTTTTGTAGGTGGGAACAAAGCTAATAACATTTTACAGGGTGATTCTTATAAAACCGGCCGATTCTTATAAATCCAGCCCGAAATGTTGTCCTTTATAGCTTGTAGCGTACGTGGGGTTTAATGAAGGAGAGGGTGTATGCAAACAAACCGCGTACGTTACAAGCTTCCAACGTTTCTGCTGAAATCGGGAACATCACCGGAGAAACACTGCTGCGAGTCACGGCGCATGTGCAAACGCAGCTGGAGCGGCGTGCCTCCTTGAAGACGGTGGACACTTTCAAGTTTCAACACATGTTCTGATCACAAGGCACACTATCCAAGGTACGTCATGCATAAATTACGTTAGAAACTATATGGTACATTTTATATCACAGCTCATTTTGTCGGGCCGGTTTTATAAGAATCACCCTGTATTTTAATCAAAGAAATGCGTGTGTATGTGGATGCAACATCATTTATGAATATACTGTATTTTGAGTAGTTTTCACTATAAATACAGTAAAGGAGCTTTCAGATCGAAGCGACAAGCTACAGGCGTCACGTACTACTTGGAAACAAACCCTCAGAAATAAATGCAACCTTTCGCACCGGAGCGGCGCGACAATATGCACGTGTCGTTTGCGTACTGTCCGTACTGGGCCGTTTTTGTCAATAACGCTCATCGTGTCCGCCTCGATTTGTTGGTAGTGCATTTGCAGTGAATGCTTTCTTTTAGGATGAATGGGGCAAGCGTCTCTTCTTTCATTCCACTTCCATGTGAAATACCTGTGAAACCTGTGTCACCTCGCCATGAAAGCTCCCTTACAAACCAAGTTTGAAGAGTACTGGGACTTTTCTTCCTCCCCAAAAAATCACTGACTTAAATAGAGTTCAGTATTGGGGACTTTGCCTTACGGGCTTTTACTTTTGAGATCACCACCTCTAATAAGAAGATTTTTTCTCAGAAAGGAAAGTCGTTAATATTTGAAGAGAAAATAAAGAATGTGCACCAAGTTGGACAATGTAATGTTTTATTTTTTTTCCCCTTTCCTTTCAATCCAAATAATTTTACAAAGACATATTCGTTTCTGGCGTTTTACGTGATTTAGAGGGTTAAAAATAACAGCTTGCTGCCTGTTGCCTCTCGCTGCAAACACATGTTGGGTCAAAGGGGGCGGAAAATCTCCAGGCAAAAGTTCGTCAATAAATAGTCTAACCTGCACAGGTTAAGTAACTTCCCTGGGTGTCGAGTGATTTGTTTGATTTATTGCATTTGTGTACGCGTTCTTGTTCTGTGTCGTTCCTGAAGCTGAGACGAAACAATGGACTATTTTGCTTCTTTAGAATGAGAAGTTAGTAGTACTATGAGTACGCCAATCCTTATGTTTATTTTACTAAACGCACGGTCATGAAATTAGGCGGGTGGCAGAAGTTCGCGCTCTTCCCACGTCGGAGCACAACCCCGTGTTTTTGGAGGTTTAAGATAATGAAATATCTCGTTGTAGAGTTGGTCTTTGTGATCCATGTGATACAAACTGACAGCATTTGCTTGAAAGGTCGGGGATGACACAAAAGTGCCCGGGAGAGATACGGTCTGACGCTCGAATTAGGCAATGCAGCCCGGTTGACGTTGCAACACAGTGCGCGGGAAACAGCGACTTTATTCTCGCTCTCGCTTTGCTTTTCCTACACGTAGCACCAGCGTAATTCTGCCCAGCCGCCTATTTTCATAGCCGGGCGTTTAGATATCTTTAATTGCTTTTAAAATTAGTGTTGACTTGCCGTAATGGTGGCTCTGCAACTTTTCTTTCGGTGTGTACTGCAGCAGACGTTCAGTGCACGGTGGAACCTCCTTCTTCTGTGCACCACGAGGCAACATTGTCGCCATAAGCCCCATACTGTATTCTTAACTGGCTATCGTCAACAGACTGTAACGTTGGAGATCAGGTAACAAGAACATCTCTTCAGCCATCTTGAAGCACCAGCCCATACCTTCAACGTATCTGGCTGCTGAACCCAAAAGCTGTAAATTTGCTACTGTTATCGTTTTCACAAAATAGGTGACTTTCCCTGTGGATCAGCGCGGCAACCAACCTCAGGAAACAAGAGATCCACTCGACACTCCTCACCATCAAGCTCACCGCGTCATGAAACGAGAGCAGCATAATTAGGGATATCGGAACAAGGTAAATATCGGAAATGAAATTAGTTGCAAAAAATTATCAACAGTACATCGGAAACGGTAATTGTACTCCTTCATCACACAACTATCCTAAGGTATCCAGTGGATATAAAGCGGATATTCATGAATTTTATGGGATCCACGGGGTGCATTAGCTTGGGTTTTCCCGGGGTCATGTGTGTTCGTATCGAAATTAGGAATTTCGTTCTCCACACAAGGAATTCCCCTTTACAAACAAGGAATTGCTCTTTTCAAACAAGGAATTCTTCTTTTCAAAGAAGGAATTCTTCTTTTCAAAGAAGGAATTCCTCTTTTCAAACAAGGAATCCTCTTTCCAAACCAGGAATTTATCTTCCCAAACAAGGGATTTCTCTTCCCAAACAAATAATTCATATTTCCAAATGAATTTCAACATATCATCACTCTTCTCATCTTCGCAATTGGCCAAGAGTGGCAGAAAAACGAAGTAAAATAAAGAAAAATCAATCACTCAATTCTGCCGTGATCAAAGCACCACACTGCACATTTTGCACACGAACGCAACCAAAGGAGTTCGTCTCGCTCACTGCCTCCTTCCCGCCACTCTTACAACGCTACAGTACCGCTTCTCGCTCAGCAGTCCACACGTACATACGAGAGCTCGTCCACAAATACGGTTGCATTAGCAACGCTGGAGAAATATCGGACGTCTGTTGTATTCTGTTCATCAAGCAGGAATGGATGGTAATTCTGTATGATAGACGAGCAGATGGGAAAGTGAGGACGAGAGAAAGAGAAATTACTCAAAAGTCAAAAAGTTTTTGAAGACTGGCGCAATATCTGTTTAAGTGGCCTGTCTAGGAAGAAGAATAGGTGACCCTGGAGGGGTTTCTCGTGAGGAGGAGATATCGACAAGAGTGGGAAAACAACGGAAGAAGGTACAGAGGCCCCGAAGAAAGTGGATGAGAGAGGACCAGAGAAGCTTTTGTGCCTGCTATGACGTCACAAAAAGATCCGGGTCGATATCTCGATACCGAGCCGCACCAAACCGGGCCAAATCAACTCAAAGAGTGGAGGAGGTTTTCCGAGCATCATCCTTCCCATCCTCTCCCACGCACTCTGACAGGCGTGCACGCACTTTGAACTCGCAGCTTGTTGGGAGTTCCCAAGAAGATATTCCCTCGGCAGAAGACAAATATTCCCTTTTGCCAAACTAAAAATTTTCTTCCACAAGCAAAAAGTTTAGTCTCTTTTAAGCAAAAATTCCCATCTTCAAACATAGATTAATATTTCGTCAAACATTACGTTTAACTAAAAGAAAATTTCCTCTTTCCAAGAAAATTTCCCCCTCAAAACAAGAATTAGGGATTTGCTTCTCCACACAAAAGGAATTCCTCTTTTCAAAACAAGGAATTCAACTTTTCAGACCTCTTCCCAAACAAGGAATTCCCCTTTCCGAACAAAGAATTCTTCTTCCCAAACAAATAATTTCTCTATCCAAATCCAAAATTCCGTTTTACAATCAAAGAATTGAAATATGCAAAACAAGAAGTGATGATATAAAGATATTGATGAAGGGACACTCACAAAGAACACCAATGCATAGACCTGTATTCGAACAAGGACACCTGGTGTCGCGCTCTGCTAACCACTTCGACACAGAGATCGGCATATTGTCCAAACAAGGATGGCGTAATGGTAATGCTACAGCCTTGTTCTCAATTGGTGCCGGGTTCGATAACCGGTGGAGGATCATTAGACAATGGTTCAAATTCCACTTAGAACTGAAGGTTCAGTTCCATTTATAATCTCTGAGAATAAAGCGGGGTTACACAAACTTTATCTACCCTCCCCAAATATAAACAACATCTAATTTTTCAAAGAAAATCCCTCTTCCTATTTTGAAAACAAGATTTTTTAACCGGCCTCCGTAGAGGAGTGGTCAGCGTCACAAGCTACGAATCCAGTGGTCTCAGATTCGAACCCTGGTTAAGGGTGTATCTATGGATGTATCATTGTGTTTGTCCATTCATTCATATCATCATTCATTCTCATCGTTGCGATTAACGCAACATAAACTTAAATGAATCAAGTCATTTTACTAGTCTGCGAAAATGAAGATGGACAGAAACACGGCACACATAATAAAATCCAAAGCGTGACACTGGTCTAGATTCGGCAGGAAATAAGTTTTGAAGAAACATCTCGGGTCATTAGATCCGGATTAATTTACCACTCTGTCATCAGACCGGAATTTAGTTACCACTCTCATTTGACCGGGATTTATTTAGCACCCTTAGTCATCTGACCGGGATTTATTTAGCACACTCAGTCATCAGGCCGGAATTTATTTCGCACACTCAGTCATCAGGCCGGGATTTATTTACCATACTCAGTCATGAGCCCGGAATTTATTTACCACTCTCGTCATCTGACCGGGATTTATCTACAATGGTCATCAGGTCGAGATTTATTTGCCACTCTCAGTCATCAGAGCGGGATTTATTTACCACACTCAGTCATCAGGCCGGAATTTATTTAGCACATTCAGTCATCAGGCCGGAATTTATTTGGCATACTCAGTCATCAGGCCGGGATTTATTTACCACAGTCATGATCCCGGGATTTATTTACCACACTGTCATCTGACTGGGATTTATTTACCATAGTCATCAGGTCGAAATTTATTTGCCACTCAGTCATCAGAGCGGGATTTATTTACCACACTCAGTCATGATCCCAGAATTTATTTACCACTCTGTCATCTGACCGGGATTTATTTACCACACTTAGTCATGATCCCAGGATTTATTTACCACACTGTCATTTGACCGGGATTTATTTACCATAGTCATCAGGTCGAGATTTATTTGCCACTCTCAGTCATCAGGCCGGAATTTATTTACCACACTCAGTCATCAGGCCGTGATTTATTTACCACACTTAGTCATGATCCCGGGATTTATTTACCACACTGTCATCTGACTGGGATTTATTTACCATAGTCATCAGGTCGAGATTTATTTGCCACTCTCAGTCATCAGAGCGGGATTTATTTACCACACTCAGTCATGAACCCGGAATTTATTTACCACACTTAGTCATGATCCCGGGATTTATTTACCACACTGTCATCTGACTTGGATTTATTTACCATAGTCATCAGGTCGAGATTTATTTGCCACTCTCAGTCATCAGAGCGGGATTTATTTACCACACTCAGTCATGAGCCCGGAATTTATTTACCACTCTGTCATCTGACCGGGATTTATTTACCACACTTAGTCATGATCCCAGGATTTATTTACCACACTGTCATCTGACCGGGATTTATTTACCATAGTCATCAGGTCGAGATTTATTTGCCACTCTCAGTCGTCAGGCCGGGATTTATTTGCCACTCTCAGTCATCAGAGAAGGATTTATTTCCCACACTCAGTCATGAGCCCGGAATTTATTTACCACATTACTCATGAGGTTCGGATTTATTTACCACACTGTCATCTGACCGTGATTTTTTTTTACCATAGTCATCAGGCCGGGATTTATTGGCCACTCTCAGTCATCAGACCGGAATTTATTTAGCACATTCAGTCATCAAGCCGGAATTCATTTAGCACACTCAGTCATCAGGCCGGGATTTATTTACCACACTTAGTCATGAGGTCCGGATTTATTTACCACACTGTCATCTGACCGGGATTTATTTACCATAGTCATCAGGTCGAGATTTATTTGCCACTCTCAGTCACCAGAGCGGGATTTATTTACCATACTCAGTCATCAGGCCGGGATTTATTTAGCAAACTCAGTCATCAGGCCGGGATTTATTTACCACACTGTCATCTGACCGTGATTGTTTTACCATAGTCATCAGGCCGGGATTTATTTGCCACACTCAGTCATCAGGCCGGGATTTATTTACCACACTCTGTTATTAGGACGGGATTTATTTACCAGCAGACATTCTTCACCGCATACAGGCAAATGCTTAAAGGCATTTTTATGGCAAGATTATGGTAACCTCAAAATAGGCACTCATAGGCACACTACTTAAAAATGAGTTATTGGTTCTAAACAACATAGAACGTTAAGGCCTATGTTACAATACAAAGGCATAATAAAATAGAGATATATAGGTAAAACTCCGCTCCCCACTTGTGTAATATTTTCTCCAAGTCTCCTCGTCAGAACCGAAGATTTTGGAGAAGCTCGAAAACATTTCCCGGGTCACTTGACAAGACATCTTGCTTTGCTCTGCCTCCGCATCGAAATTAGCGTTTGAAAGAAGGAAAAGGCACGAGATGCAAAAGAGAGAGAGGGGGAGAGAGAGGGAGTATGAGCGAAGCGGAGAAAGAGACCTTAACGAGGGAGAGAAATAGAGAGAGAGAGAGAGAGATTTAATTAAACGCTTTTGTGAACAGTACGTGACCCCGGCTGCGTTTCACCGGGTGTGATTAATACAGGTGTTACGGTTACAGGAACATAATCCTCATTGTGTTACAAGTCCTCTCGGTTCGTTACAGACATCCTCTCCTCGTAAATTATTGCGAATATGGATCCCGGCGCTTCTTTGCAGTTGGTATTTAATTCAATTCTCTATTCTGTAGACAAACCGTGGCAGCCTAGTTTCCGAAAAGGGATAGAAAAATAATCCATCCCCGCAAAAGCCTCGTGGTAGAGCGTCACTGGTACCCACAGCTAGCTGGACCTAGCACATGGAGTTCCTTTAGAAACCACTGTTGAAAGTGATAAATAAATTAATAAATGCTTGGAAATTAACGGATTCGGGACACTTTTCTAGAGTAACGCCAGTTGCCTTTGCGCATGTAATTAACCAATATGGCGCCATAAGTTCAGCGGGGACTAATAATATGCTAGTACTCCTGCATTTGTATTTCTCACAAATTATATTTATTTGGAATCTTTCTCTAACAATCTTGTTCCACCAAAGATGCCCGAACCTTCCCTACGGCAGACAATTTCCAGCATAGTGGACGGTGCTCCAGTGATATTTTCCAGAACATCCAATCTGTTAGTCCTGTATTTCACGACATTTACACGAAGATTGATTAGATCAAGGTGATGGAGGGGTATACACAAGGGAACATCCCTTTCAATCTCATCACCGAAGTTCCCGGTTTCGAGTCCCGGGCCGGGCAATTTCATAGAATCGTCACTCATCCTCATCGTCGCAATTAGTCAAAAGGGGGCACGAAAGCGACTCTGAAAGTAAGGAACATCCACGCCAAAACAGAGACTCGAACCTAGGAACATATTTTAAGCGCTCAATGTCCTCGGCCACTAAAGTGGCTTTCTCATTCTTTGATTAATACTCAAGGCTTATAACATGGTTCACTGTTACATTAGCAGTTCGCTGTGAATTAAAATTTATGCAACAGTTTTCGAACACCCTGTACATATTTTCTTTTCTTTTACTGAGCCGCACATTGAATTCCTTCGTGTTTGGACGAACAGGCAGATGGATGGTAAGACGAAACGCATTCTTGTAATTAAAAAACAATTAAGAATGTTGCGAATTCACTGCAAAAATTTCTGCACCAAGGTATTGTTTTACTCGCATGATGGGTGGCTATCTCAAACAATACGTCATGACAATGTACAGCGTGGAGACATGCGAACCAATTTAGATCCGCCCGCGCTTCATACACGCACCTGATGACGCTTCCATATCCCAGCGTTAATTACAATGTCATCGTCCATATGTATCGTGATTAATATCGCACTTCCACAGGGCGAAATTATGCGGGAACGAAATTGGTAGGTTTGAAACACGATTACGTCACACTGGTTTGAACGTTTGGATGGAATTCACGAACGAAATGGTTGTAGTCCTTAAGCCTAGTTTCTATTCTGACAAGTTCCAGGCTCATGACGCGCAACGCGCATGTTTTGCGTCATTTAGTGCACTGTTAATTCAAAACTACTCTACAAAATACGCCCGCAAGAACAGTGGAGTACAGGGCCGCAGTGTAGCATGTGCAGTGCTATAGAGTAGTTCAGTGTTTCTTCTCTTGTATTGTAATAATTCGGTGGTGATTTAACTTGTGTAAAGATGGACAATGGCATTCCACAACACTGACTCCTGTTCATATTGCTCTATAAGCTTTAGTACTTTATCTCTCGAACATTCCATATTGTCCACAAAACAAACACGAACAACTAGACAACCAACTACAACAACTACACACAAATAACAGGACGTTGTGTCGTGACGCCGCTTCAGTCTGAACAGCGAGCACGTGGTTTTAGTCGCGTCGTATGTTTCTACACTAGTGCGCATGCCCGTGCCCCAGGAACTTGCTGCAGGCTGTTTCCATTGTCCGCGGCGCATGTTGTGCGTCAAAATCGTTTGGGGCAATTTTATCCCGGCACTTGTTCCGCGGCATGTTGCAGACAGTTTCCATTTCAACAAATGCTTGGCACATGCCGCGCGTCATGTTGCGCGGCAAATTTGTGATCATGGAAACAGGGTTTTAAGATGATCCCTCATGGCGGAATCTGAGTCTCCAACTTTGTTATAATCTGAGAAATATTGCCAGAAACGAGCCTTACAAAAACATTATAGCCAATGTGCGAATTAACGGGGGAGGGGGGGGGGGAGATTTATTTATTTATTTATTGAACTCAACAGGTACATACCTAATTACAGAGCCCATATGAAGGATACATAGTCATTACAGTTACATATATTTCTGTAATATAGAGATAGAAATTATATATATATATATATATATATATATATATATATATATATATATATACAGACATACACACATACATATACTACATACATACGTATACACATATATATATATATAAAATATTAAAAAAAAATTTATATATATACACTTTATCACACAATTTAAATACGAACTTATGTATTAAGCTTAGGCCATTGTGTTAATAGTGGCTTTACTGAAGTCCCTTAGGTTCATAGAAAATATGTCAATTGTGTTATTCTTGATTAGCAAGTTATTGTAACTGGTGCACATCCTCCACAATGGAGATTTCTTTTTAATTTCGGATCTAGCCTTCTTTATAAGAAAAACTTCATTCTTTAGTCTAGTTTTCGACGACGGGATTCGAAAATTAATCTGGCAGAGTAGATGTTCAGCATCTATTTCATGTTTTAACAATTTCCACAAGAATACTATTTCATGTAACCTTCTTCTGTGACACAGCTTTTTAAACCGACATTCATATATTAGGTTGTCGTAGTGTTCAAATGTGGGGTAAACTTTCTGAAATTTGTATTTTAAAAATCTAAGAAATCTCGATTGGACTCTTTCAATTGCTACACTGTACTTTGCTGTGTCTGTATTCCATATAACAGAAGCATATTCGAGTTTGGGTCTTACATATGAATAATACAAAACTTTTAGTGTCTCTATAATCTTGAAATCCCTCCCCATTCTAAGAATAAACCCAAGGTTCTTGAACGCTTCACTAATTATTTGTTCTACGTGTTTATTAAAAGTAAGATTTGAATCAAAAATAACCCCTAAATCCTTGACTGTAAAATTTCTTGCTAGAGTATTGTTGGATATTTGATACTGAAATTCAACTGGGTTTTTCTTTCGAGTATATATTACATAATGACATTTACTGATATTTAGTGTTAAATCATTGATTTTTGTCCACGTTTCTAACTTTGTAACATCATTTTGAAGTTGCACACTGTCATCTTGTTTGCTTATTTTCCTGTAAAATTTCAGGTCATCTGCAAAAAGCAATTTGTGTGAGTTTTCAAATGAATCCGGCAAATCGTTAATAAGTAATGTGAAAAGAAGTGGCCCAAGGTTAGACCCCTGAGGTACTCCTGAGGTGACTCTTATCTCGTCGGATGTGTGGCCTTTATAAGTTACGAACTGCTTACGGTTCTGCAAATAGGAAGCGAACAGTTGACGCAGTGGTTCAGAAATATTGAAGCATGCTAATTTACTTAATAGAATATCGTGGTTAACCAAGTCGAACGCTTTGCAAAAGTCGGTATATATTACGTCAACCTGACCTCCTTCGTCCAATGTTGAACTAATAAAATTGGTAATATCGGAGAGATTGGTCAACACCGATCTACGTGGTACAAAGCCATGCTGAAACGATGATATTACAGGTTTTACGTGGGTAAATATGTAACGGTGCATGATTTTTTCGAATATTTTTGCTGGGGCTGATAATATACTTATTGGTCGGTAGTTTTGTACGTCATTAGTGTTATTGCTTTTGGGAAGTGGACAAATTGCCGTGGCTTTCCATTTTCAGGAAATTTGTGTTTTGCAAGAATTAAATTGAAAATTATATATAACGGGTATTTCAATATATTACTGCAACCTTTGACTACATAGGGCGGTATCTTGTCCGGTCCGGCTGATTTCTTAGGTTTTAAGTTTTTAATTGCTTTTTCTACGTCTTCAATTCGTATCTCTGTAATATTAAGATTATCCAAAGTCTCATATTGTTTATGGTTAGGCAATACTTTATAACGGTCAAATATTGAGTGACAAGTAATTAATCTAATTGCCCGTTAGTAGGAATTAATTGCAATTGGTAATATTAATATCCGTCGCGAATACAGGTGTCTAGCGAACTGCCTTAGCCAACACTAGATGGCTCAACCACCGTTTTTCGCCCGAATTCGGATTTACATGCATTCTTATGGGAATAACAAGAAAAATGCAACTTCTAAACCAATGGACCGAATTGGAGGGGCTGCTACCAAAGGTTAAGGACCGGAGTGAGCATTGACCAGGATAGGAGGACAACGGTCAAAGCACCAGAAACAATAAACAAGCACCTGATCATAGAGGGTAGCGCGTCACTACGTTCAAATCTGGAATAAAAGGGATGATTTGAAACAGTTTTGCACAGTTTGCCTACAATCGCCACCGGAGTGTGAGCTACGCGCGACCGAGCTGCGAGTTGCAAGCAGACTCGAGGTCTGGATTTGTTTTTCCTCGAGTGAGTGTTTCAGAGCCATGGAGTAGAGCAGAATAGAACCAGGGGGTCGTTACTCCCCTTGCCGTCAACGCATCCGTGCACATACGTGTGGTTATGTGAGAATAACGCCAGACACGTCCACCCGTGTCAATCGTCCGAAACAACGTCCTAAGTAGTGAAAGTTAATAACATTTGATATCCATGTGAAACCGCGAATGGCTCATCGCGTATGTTCGTCTCATCGCCCAAGTCACGTATCTGTACTTACGAGTGACCGCGAAGAACTGACCTATTATTGCGCAAGTTGTCGTATGGAGTCGACAGTGAACGAGTGAAGCCAGGATCCGATGAGGCCAGATGGAGCTGCCGACTGATCCACTTTCGCCAACCAGGATAACTGCGAGGTGCAACAATGGAGCGTGGAGGCCTTCCAAAACTGTAGGACCACTTTCACCCAACCCAGGTCAGAGGGAATGAAGCGAAGGTAAGATCCAACCATGTGCGTGTGTGAGAAAGATGACGACTATCTACCGCGAATCTGCGTGAATCAAATCATTGCTTAACTTAAATCAGCGCTATGGCATCCCTAGACATCTGTTTTCCGGCGGAGTAATCAAATGTTAAAGATGAGAGTTTATGTTAACAGCAAACAATAGTTCATTGAATATATTTATACCTTCAGAAAAGATAGAAGGGGTTCGCACAAGGAACAATTATTCACTTTATGCTTAAAATCCTAAACGATAAATTGTAAAAGGCAATGTAGCCAGACATAACAAGAGTATGGTCAAAGTAGTAATTAATCTAACCTTTGTAATTGTCATATTGTCGCCATATGCCATGGAATGAGAGTATGAATGTGAGATCGAGTGAAAGAGGGCAAGATGTACTGTGTTTTTATCTCTGCTTTAATATATGTGTATATTCAGAAACACCGTAGTATTATGTAACGTCATTTCAGGTATTTAAAATCAAATCCTCCTAGGTTTATTCTTGGTAACTCCGTCTGTTAGGCACTTATCCTGACCGTATTATATTTCATGTAATGTTTAATTCGCCCAGCAGGTGAGGCGAGAGATTCTTCGTTGTTGCGTTGCTAAGCTCAGCTCAGTTGAGTTAGTTGAGTTAATTAATTAGTTATTTATTAAATTAGCAGCCCGTGACAAAATATGGCGCCCGAACATTCGACGAGTAGGCAAAAAAGTAGGCAAGTAAAAAAGTTGCCCGAACAAGCGACGAGTAGGCAAATAAATATGTAGGCATATAAAAGGTTGCCCGAACAAGCGACGAGTAGGCAAATAAACATGTAGGCATATAAAAAGTTGCCCGAACAAGCGACGAGTAGGCAAATAAATATGTAGGCATATAAAAGGTTGCCCGAACAAGCGACGAGTAGGCGAATAGATAAGTAGGCATGTAAAAAAGTACGCCGAATAATCGACGAGTATGTGAATAGACAAGGAAGGGTGTAAAAAGTAGGCCCGAATAATCGACGAATAGGCAAATAGAAGAGTAGGCAAATAGGAAGCAAATAGGAATTAGGCTCGTAGAACGATGTTACAGGCAGGCTAGTAAGGAACCTGGAAGTCACGAGTATTCTAATTAGTTGCTTATCTACTCAATGTGAATTTTATTAAGTTTGATTGTAATGGTTAACAATCAGTTATGTCTATTACCCAAGGGGATTTAATACTTGTTTTTTAAAAAGAGAGTTTTCAGCCTACGAATGTCTACGACAGGGTACCAGAATTTAACGCTAAGGGGGAACTAAGATTTTTTTTCTGGTAAATTAAATAATTGCAACCTGTAACTGAAAATCCTGATAAGAATCTATAAAGACGTGTTCATTTAAAGTATTAATGTGTAATTTGTACGGTGATTTTAATTAACTGAATATGCAATCGATGTGTAGCTAGAACCATTTTGTGTGTTTTTTATGGTGTAATAGTGAAATAGTTTGTCGCGACTATATCATTTTTCCATAGCAGAATTATTAGAGGATTTTATTATTTTATTAACAATGGGCGTTATTAACTTCGGACGATAAAGGACAAAAGGACACGCGTTATGACACACGGAAGCAGGTGAGGGGTGCGATCCCCGGGATCTGAAACCAGAAACCAGGAAAAGAATTTTGATATATTTTTCCTTCGGCGATAGCCAGCCACGAGAAGAAGAAGAAGAAGATTGGCATGCAAAGAACTACTCGTCTCCGCCAGAGATTAACGAACAATACCATGGACCGCCCAGGGGCTGAGAATTCTACAGATGCAGGCGTTTCGTCAGCCGGCAACGTTGATAAGGATCTAGGGAAAGATCAGTCGGTAACAGGGTTGCCAGTTCCAGAGAAGATGGACGTGCAGGCCATGTTCTCTCAGCTAATCAGCTATATCCAAGCCAGAGATGAAGAAAGAGAACAGAAGAGGAAGAGAGAAGAAGAAGAAAGGCGGAAGATAGAGGCTGCCGAAAGGAGAGAGCAGGAAGAAAGGAAGGAAGAACGCCGAAAACAGAAGGAAGAAATGGAAGAAAGAAGAAGAAAAGAGTGGGAAGAAAGATGGGACCGCCGTTTCCAAGTACTGCTATCCGAAAATGACCGAATGAAGGAGAAAGTACTTCTGTCGGAGAAGGATTGCGAAAAGAGGCATCAAGAGACTAGCAACAAGGTAGTCACAATGGAGACGACGTCCAGTGATGCGAACCCAACCCCTTTGCTCGTCGCAGCAGACGTGACCGACCAGCTGACCTGTCAATCAGCACCAACTTCCTTGGATCGCCAAGCAGCGCGTGATGTCATCGGCCGGAGCGGGAGCTCGCCGAGCTTGAACGCTTTCGCCCAGCAGGAGACACGCAGTGTGTCCAACCCAGAGTCGAATACTCGCGGAATCTTCTCAAAAGTCGGCATGGATAATTTTCAAACGTACGACCCCGATCACGACGAGACTTTACCGTCAATGTTCATAAGGGACTTCAAGAGAGATTGTTTGTTGTACGATGTCGATAGCCCAGACTGCTTGAGGCTAATGCGAAAATTACCCAAAAGGAAAGCAAGGATCTGGCTCGAGCAGCGGAATCCACCATTCGATATATTTGAAGAGTTTGAACAGGCATATGAAGTTCTTTCCAACCCTGAGAAACGGAAGCTCTATGACCGAGGACCACAGTTTTTGAGCAACGAGTGGAAAAGCACATTGCAGGACTACGGAGTGAAAGAAATGCTAACCGCCCCTTATCCCCAGCGAGGCCAGTACAGCAATCACCGTCCACAACAACAACACTTCAGAGATGATAGAGATGGAGAAAACACGAGATGGCAACACTGCAGGGGTCAAAACAACCCGAGTCAAGTTGAGAGGAATCGTGCTGTGAATGCGGTTAGAACAGTCGTGTCCCCACAGACTGATGCTAATTTACTCGATTGGAATAGACCGTCTACTAGCCGTAACTTGGACTCACTCTCCCTAGATTACCAACCTGGACGAAGTAGACTGAGTCAAGAACAGCGATCTCTGGAGCAGATAACCGATATTCAAGGCCCGACGGGAGACTAGAAGACTCCTTTGTCAGTCCGGCTCATGTCAAAGGAGACACTGAAGAAAATATCGCACTAGAGCCACCCCGATTGTAAAGTAAACAATAGGAAAATTAGAGATTATTTTTTTATATTAAAAGGCAAAAAATGTAGACCTTTCTTATAATTAATGCAAGAAGTATGCAAACATATGTGTGAGCGGGAACAAATTGCAAATCAAATATTTACTTATATCTTATTTACTTTATTATTCAGCATTCACTTATTATGTATAAAACTACAGGGTGTACTCAAAGTTAGTATGTAGGTGGTAATATACGTTGAGATTTCCATGTTAAAAGGTACTTTATATTGTATTCTTGTATACTTTATTATATTCGTTTATATTCTCATAATTATAGTACAATTGCAGAAAGTATAACTTCATTCTAATGTTGAGTTAAAAGTTATACAGTCCAGGGTTCGAGTCCCTATTCAGACGCCTATGTGTGCGATCACTAATAAATATCATTAATATGTGGTATGAATTTTTTCCTGTCGCAAGTTCGCTCTGAAAAAAATTCATAATTAAAAGGAGGGGAATGTTATAACGGTCAAATATTGAGTGACAAGTAATTAATCTAATTGCCCGTTAGTAGGAATTAATTGCAATTGGTAATATTAATATCCGTCGCGAATACAGGTGTCTAGCGAACTGCCTTAGCCAACACTAGATGGCTCAACCACCGTTTTTCGCCCGAATTCGGATTTACATGCATTCTTATGGGAATAACAAGAAAAATGCAACTTCTAAACCAATGGACCGAATTGGATGAGATTTTAACCAGCGGAAGAACACATCATGAAAGTACTGATTCCAAGATTTGAGCCTAATCAGAACAGAACTACGGGAGTTATGAATTATTAAAGATTCATCGCTGAATTGAAAGGGAGAAGCTACCCTACTGAGATGTCCTTGCTTTTCGTGACTGACTACAATGGAGAAAGAGTTAGCCTAATCTCTGCGCGAGAGGCTGCTACCAAAGGTTAAGGACCGGAGTGAGCATTGACCAGGATAGGAGGACAACGGTCAAAGCACCAGAAACAATAAACAAGCACCTGATCATAGAGGGTAGCGCGTCACTACGTTCAAATCTGGAATAAAAGGGATGATTTGAAACAGTTTTGCACAGTTTGCCTACAATCGCCACCGGAGTGTGAGCTACGCGCGACCGAGCTGCGAGTTGCAAGCAGACTCGAGGTCTGGATTTGTTTTTCCTCGAGTGAGTGTTTCAGAGCCATGGAGTAGAGCAGAATAGAACCAGGGGGTCGTTACTCCCCTTGCCGTCAACGCATCCGTGCACATACGTGTGGTTATGTGAGAATAACGCCAGACACGTCCACCCGTGTCAATCGTCCGAAACAACGTCCTAAGTAGTGAAAGTTAATAACATTTGATATCCATGTGAAACCGCGAATGGCTCATCGCGTATGTTCGTCTCATCGCCCAAGTCACGTATCTGTACTTACGAGTGACCGCGAAGAACTGACCTATTATTGCGCAAGTTGTCGTATGGAGTCGACAGTGAACGAGTGAAGCCAGGATCCGATGAGGCCAGATGGAGCTGCCGACTGATCCACTTTCGCCAACCAGGATAACTGCGAGGTGCAACAATGGAGCGTGGAGGCCTTCCAAAACTGTAGGACCACTTTCACCCAACCCAGGTCAGAGGGAATGAAGCGAAGGTAAGATCCAACCATGTGCGTGTGTGAGAAAGATGACGACTATCTACCGCGAATCTGCGTGAATCAAATCATTGCTTAACTTAAATCAGCGCTATGGCATCCCTAGACATCTGTTTTCCGGCGGAGTAATCAAATGTTAAAGATGAGAGTTTATGTTAACAGCAAACAATAGTTCATTGAATATATTTATACCTTCAGAAAAGATAGAAGGGGTTCGCACAAGGAACAATTATTCACTTTATGCTTAAAATCCTAAACGATAAATTGTAAAAGGCAATGTAGCCAGACATAACAAGAGTATGGTCAAAGTAGTAATTAATCTAACCTTTGTAATTGTCATATTGTCGCCATATGCCATGGAATGAGAGTATGAATGTGAGATCGAGTGAAAGAGGGCAAGATGTACTGTGTTTTTATCTGTGCTTTAATATATGTGTATATTCAGAAACACCGTAGTATTATGTAACGTCATTTCAGGTATTTAAAATCAAATCCTCCTAGGTTTATTCTTGGTAACTCCGACTGTTAGGCACTTATCCTGACCGTATTATATTTCATGTAATGTTTAATTCGCCCAGCAGGTGAGGCGAGAGATTCTTCGTTGTTGCGTTGCTAAGCTCAGCTCAGTTGAGTTAGTTGAGTTAATTAATTAGTTATTTATTAAATTAGCAGCCCGTGACAACTTTCATGTCATATCTAGGGGGATCTTTTTTATACACCGACTGAAAATGCTGTGCAAAAGCTTCGACTACGGATAGTCGGTCTGGCAACACTTTATCTTTGAACAGTACAGGATCTTTGTTACTTTTCCTGCGTTTATTTGTAACAAGCGACCAAAACTGGGTGCTATCTTTAGCAATATTTATTTCCGAATTGGCAACATAACTGTTGTATGCATCAATAATTTCTTTCCTCACTATAGTTCGAAATACGCTAAATTTATTGTATAGTTCGACCACAAGGAAAAAAACCTTTCGTCAAAAGCGTTCGCGCATCTTCCCTGCCGTTGTCGGTGCTCGGGGCAGTGTTGCCAGGTCAGCCTTAAAAAAATCACGATATTGTTCCTTGAGAAACCAGAAGATCTGCTACAAAATCCAATGATCTGATAGTAACGGATAAACGACGTTTTCTTTAGGGGGGCATAGGCGTGCGCACTTGGGGGCAAGGGAACGTCCGCAGATTTTTTCCAGCGAAGGGGAAACAATGTTGTTGTTTTTTATCAGGCGGGTAAACTAGGTATATTAACCCGTAATAGCGTTGACCTCTCAGAAAACACCACTTGAGTTTGAAATTACCACGTTCCTATTATAATAATGGATGTAAATTACTGTGACTGAAATCGACTCATAGGTCTGAAATAATTGGTACTTTTATGTCAACATTCATTTTCCAGAAGGGAAGGGAAGGGAACGGGATAAGTTGTGAATAACCTAGAGTCGCCAAGCAAAGGGTCACAATTAAAGCCCCTGCTGGAGTGGCGCGCGTTGTTTACGGTGTAAACGTCAGAGATACTTTTGTAACAATGGTGCTAAACCCAGTACCCTGTGTTTGGCGAAAAGAAACCGAACATCTCCATTTCAGGAGTGGACGTGTTTCAAACAAAAGATAGTAAACCGTCCGAGGGACCCGACCAATGTCTTTCATCTCTTCCGCATCTCCCGGTGGTAAATCTAAGAGGGTGCACGGAAAACACCCTCAAGTTTACCCCTTTTCAGCACCGACAAAGGGGTCTGCCATGCCTCTATTTTCGGACAGTAAATCGTAGAAAGTTGTGTTCACAAATGAAGCTAACGTGCCGCCCTTCGTTGTCGGAGATTTTCTACAATCTTTCAAGTCGAATGCTAACAATAACAAATTAATTTGTCTTCTGCTGGTGTTCGGTGTACATGTATCGTTAGGGGTTGGCACGCGTCCTGCACCATAATAAGAAAATGAATTACGTATGTGAAATATATTGGTGAATTATACAGCATGTCTTCCTCAATAATTGAAGATAACGCTTATGCTAGGGTTCACCCATCTGCTATAAATAACCCCTCCCCTCACACACACACACACACACACACACACACACACACACACACACACACACACACACACACACACACACACACACACACACACACACACACACACACACATATATATATATATATATATATATATATATATATATTATATAATTTGCCCACGATACTAAGTCAGAGGTTCTACCTTCTACCTAGCCAGGCATGGACGTTTCACTGTGTTTGTGTCACTTCATCCATGTCATCACTTCTTCATTCATCCTTGTTGTCGTACTTACCCGTAGAGGCACAAAAGCGACGTAAAATAATTAAAATAGAAATAGAGTTTGGGGTGGGATAAAATACAGCCATCTTAAAATAGTAATGTAGTAAAAGTAATAAAATAATTTCCTAGCACAATTGAGTATCGATTTACATAATTTCACAGTTCAAGCAACACTTTTCACGGCTGAGTGGAGTTTCACTCCACCTCTCCCTCCATGTTCAAGTAAGATGAGCAGGAAACGTGTTTTTGAGCTGTCCGCTGGAGGTTCCATAGCAATAGTTTATTAAGGAATTCTCCCGAGAAATCAATAGGCCTGGCAACGCTGACGTTAGCCGGCTGAATGTTCCTTACCCCCTGCCCTTTCCCGCACCCGCCGGCGCGATGTGCTTCTGCGCAGGTTTTTTTGCTTGTGGTTCCACTATAGTGGTATCGAAAGTCTCCCGCCTGTTTTTTCCACTTCTTGTGGTGATAATGTTTCCTATTTATATTTTTAATAATGCTGCTCGTAAACCAACACGGGTACTGTCTTTTGCGGCTTTTTTTTAAGGGGATACATTCATCGAATATTTTATATATAATTTCATAAAACACGTCTGTAGCTTGATCAACGTCATTCTTTGTTTTTAATACATCCCAGTTCGTGTTAAGCAGTTTGTGATAGATGGATGGAAAGTCGGCTTTACTAAAGTTGTACTGTAGCTTATGACAAGTTTTGTCGCGGGTTTCTTTGACATGATTAATATCTACTAGCAGCGAAGGATGGTGTGTAGTGGCTGTGTGTTTCGTGTTACTGTTATTCCCTGCCCATTTATCAAAAACAAATCGAGTGTTTTCCCATTGCTATTTTTAATGTCGTTCAAGCTTTTTAGTTGATATACATTAATAAAGTTGTTTAAATCGATTGATATACATTAATAAAGTTGTTCAAATCGAAATACGTTGTTGCTGATGAACTAGTTAGATTGTAATTGCTACCAGTTATATCTGTCAGATTAAAGTCCCCACCTATCAGGAGTTTAGCGTCACCAGGTTGACAGTGCTTTTCTATGAACCTAAAGAATAAAGTGTATATGTCTTTGTTACTACCAGGTGCTATGTACACAACGCAAATATATACAGTTCCTAATCTATTTAACCATAGTTTAATCAAAATGCAGTCTATATTCGGATGTAAACACGGCGAATCTATTAATGCACTCTTGACGTTTGATTTCACTGCAATGATTACACCACCACCCATTGTTTTACCAGACACTTTTTTGCTGCTGACTATTTCCCCCACACAAAATAATTTATCCTCCGCAGAAGAAAAATATTTTTATCCCCATCGAATAAAATGGAATTGAACGCATATGGGCAAGTCCACTGGAAATAGGACATTAGAATTAAAAACATTAAAGTGCATTTTAAAGAAAAAATACTTTCAGTTCAGATACTTATTTGACCAACTTCCTCCCATGTGGCCCAGGAGATCATCTTCTTTGAGGTACAAGTGCGCGTATTTTTAATCAGCATTATTGCACGTTGTTTTGGTAATAGTTTTAGAGGATTAATTTCTATCACGGACTGAAAAAAAGCATCACTTCGTTAAGACCAAACGCGAATGTTCATTTTCATCGAAAATTTTAAACATTGCGTGGACATCATCATACTTAACTTTCTCTTTAGACGTGGCCACTTTTGTTGTTACGTCAGTAGCCTAACAAAAATTGTAGCGAAATTGTTATTATGTGCAAACTGTTAGTTCTAAACAGAAACGGCTAATACATGTCCTAAAGAACAGAAATACCAACCAATCAATATACATTTTACATGTATTTATACACTAAAGCAACAGGTCAGTAACGATACATCGAGAATGCTTCAATTTGCATTACTGTTCTTAAAGGTATATTCACCTTATTTTGTAGCTGAGGAGCAAGATGCCACGTAAATCAACTACTGCGAGGATATTAAATAAATGAGAAAAGTATATCTGTAAGGAATTGAATATACAGGGTGTACGAAAAAGATTACATACATTTATTCTCTTTCGTTCTAAGCAGCCAGTGTGCGGACAGACATGTAACAAGCAATGATTGCAACAAGACTTGAAATACACACCTTACGCATGTGAACTGTTTGTGCAAAATAGTGCTGACCAAAGAGCACAAAGGGTTTTGTGTTGTAGAATATGCCAAAACAAAGGCTGTGACCAAAATTCAATCAGTTTTGAGAAGCCGAAAAGCTACGGAAAGCAGAGCTTGTATTAGTGGTTTGGGGGACCGCACGTTCATCAGCATCTACCCTTCGCCATAGTTCTTGTACTGTAAAAGTTCGAAACCCCGGAGGGAATTATGAATCACCCAGTACGAACGCGTTGTACGGCTGAAAGGGAATAGAGGGGTAAGTGTTTGCCACAGAAAGGGATTTTTATTGTAGGTTGGCAACACTAGCCATGGAAGAGAAGGGAAGATGCATAGGGAAGAGCCACCATGTGTCTGTTGTGACAGCTCTTGGAGAGTAACTTTTCCCTCTCGTGGCACGTTACGTCATTACCCTCGGGAAGGAAGATCTTGGGCGGTGAAACGAATGGAGGCAGAGTTAGTTAAGGAGAAAAAAACGGGAAATGTGATGACGCACTGTTAAAACTTGTTCAAATTTTGCAGCAACTTCTTTTTCTCTTCCTACCCTCCGCAGTAGATGGAGTTGCGTGCAAGAAAAATAAATTCCCTGACTTCGTCGGATATGAATGACCGTAATAAGAGAGGACATGAAGCTCTGAGGGAAAAAATGGTGAGAAAAAGTGGAGCTGTATCTTCTAATACATGCCTCGTGTTTTTGTGACAATACAGTATCCAGCGTGTGAATTCTTGGTGTGTGGGTGTTGGACTGAACGAGTGGGGGGTGTAAAACATTACATTTTTTATTATTAACTAATAAATTAGGTAATTGTGTTACACGCGAGGATAAATTAGAAAATACAGGGTGGTTATAAATTTACTCACCCTCTTTCTTGATTCTACTTGTCCATTTCTTGCGCTTCATCTTTTCCATCTCCCTTATAGAAGCTTTTCTTTTTGTTCTAGATTACACTCTAGTGCATTTCTCTCCTTAATAGCCCTTGTGTTAGAAGCCTCCCCCCCAGAAAAAATACTATCAAATTTCTAACACTTAGTGGACTTTAGCGAACACAAAAATAGGTTATAAATAGGGCTCTGAAGTTGAAGACCTATAAATTGCCAAAAAAAATACCTAAAATATAAAAAAAAGGACCTAAAAACGGAAAAATTGACGTATAAATGTGATCGAAATTAATTAATAACTCCAGTTTTAACCTCCCCACCCCTTCACTCTGCGCGGCACCTTCAGATCTTTGCAGGCGTGTGCTGTCTGGTCGTATACACCGTGCTGAAAGCTTCAAAACAAGAGATAGTTAGTTGCCACTTCCAGACAAGTTACGGTTAAAGGACCTTGTACCGTAACTGCTTCAGTCGTCCAAAAATGTTTTTCTCTCGTTTCAGGGATTGGTTCAGATATATTTATTTCTCTCTTTTGTTTTCTTTACCACAGAAAGGATGTTCAGGAGGTGATGAACTGATGATGATTCGAATTTAGAATGGGCAGTAAAAACGTAGTCGAAAGAGGTGGTTGCAAAAAAAAAAGCCGTTAAGACCTAAAAAAAAGGGCTAAAAAGGACCAATAAGTAAAAAAAAAACACCGAAAAGAGGCAAAAAAGGACAAATAAAATCCACCTTTTTCTGGCCTAGAATGACCCAAAGTGAACATATATTATGTTGAGCCTCGTCTTCAAACACTAGGGGAAAAATAAAGGCTTTTTCCTCAACTTCCGAGCCCTAGTTAAAAACACCTAGAAAGGTGTAGCCGTTTAATATGGCAGCGGATGGTGCTGTAAAATTTGATTTGAGAGTAGATCCCATTGAAACAGACTTTTCCGTATTTAGTTTAAGATTACAATTTTTGCACCAGCGTTCCATGTGTTGGAGATTGTCATGGAGTCATGATAAAACTCTCTGATGTAATTTCAATATATTTAACTCATTATTTTTGAATACAAGAGCAGGTAGAACCAAATGATTTCGTTACGTTATATAATTGTTATCAAGTGCAAAATTGTTGGCGAGAAAGGGAAAGAAAGGTTCTGAAAATGTTTTCAAAAAGGTGCAAAAAAAATGCTGATAAAATGCCTTTATTCGATGCTGTCTTTTTCTGCACCTTCTGTATATAATGCGCGCGGACCGCATAGAGAACTAGTTCTGCCGAATAAGTTTTGTTGAAGTTTATGTTTTCTCTCGCGGGTTTTGCTACATTATCTTGGAAACTAGGGGGACTTCAATGATTATATTATACCATTTCATAGCTCCCATTCTGCTCTACAAAATGAGACTATAGGATTTTATGTAGGTGCTCAAGAAGACTGAAAAATCATTTATTTTTCTGTCCATTTTTTTTAACAAAACGCCAGAGAATGGAAGGGAAATGGTGCTGAAGCTTCAGAGGGGATTATAAAATCTCACCAAAAAGGTCCAACAAAGTGTGTTCATTTTAGTTGATTCCATGTCCTAAAATACATATGTCAAATGATCGGTATGAAAACAGCTACATATTTTGAAACGTTACAAAAGGATACAAAAAACGAAGTAAAATAAAGCAAATCAATCAATCAATCAACCTAGTTATAAAAGCTCCAGTAACATTTGAACCCTTGTGGAACTGACAATGGCTCATGACCATGGAGACAGATGAACTTCAGTATGTCCTAATTCAGGACTCAACCTCAAATATCCATCGTCCATTCCACAACCTCAACAAGTGTCTGCGAGCACCGATAGGATGTGTTATGGCAACGAAACTCTCGGAGAACTTACACAAAGATCCGCTAACTGGAAGACGCTCATCCACAACCACTCGAGTCTTTCCAATAGTCTCTTTCATGAAGCGGTTGAAGATCAACCAGACTCCTTCGCTGACAAAATCCACCCGTGTTGGCAAACTTCTACAAGGAGCTACAGAAACACGTTCCTTTCTACACAGACTCTGTGTTGTTTCGTTTGAGAGAGAAGAGGGTTTGAAATTCATGAAAACTTATCTTGCTTTTCATTTTTTTCCCCCTCGCTCTTTCCCTTTCTCGCTCTACGTCTCCCAGATGGCGTTGGTGTTCTGATGAAATGTGGCCTCCGTGTCCTCCCCAGTTTGTATGCAAATGGTGTTTTGTTCCTCTGGAATTGAGTAGGTCTTTTCAAATTCCGCTTGTTATTTTTACCCTATACCCTCCCTGCCTTTTCTCCGTTGCGTTTTGTTGTCCCTTGTTCTACTCGCCCGTGTTTTCATTCTTTAGAACAACGAGATATAAGACCTTGGCAAATTCAGTCTTGTAAGGAGGCTCGTAGTTTTGTAGGTTCGGGTATAGTTGCCATTAACTTACTGTTTACTAGACTGGCCCATACAAATATTTGCCCGTTTTGAAGGGGGGAGCAGAGGCTCAGGTAAGTTTTTTTGCCGGACTCTGTGCCAGTTGTCGTTCTAGGTTCTAACCTGTTCAACGCATGGACGTATCATTTTGTTTGCCCCATTGCTTTTGTTCATCATTCATCCACATCGTTACGATTAACTCAATCGGTAGAAAATTGACGTAAAATAACTCAAATAAAAACAAACTCTAGTTCTTCAAGATTAGGATAGAAGTTTCTTAATTTATGTCTGATTCAAAACTTGCAGATAGTACTCTACTTAAGGAGGAAAGATCTCCCTCACCATAGTTGTTCAGATCCCACTTTCAATTGTAGCACAAGTCCCGATTACCCTATCTGGGCATAAAGTGGACTTTAAGCAAAACTCCAAACCGTTGTCCTCACAATATCCACTCTATTTTTTTATATGATATATATATATATATATTACTATTATTGTTGTTATCTAAAGTTTGTTGTTTAGTAGACAAGTTACACTTGTAGAGTTGTAAGAGGCTGATCTGAATAGAATACCGCAACAAGCAGGCCATTTTTATCTCTAGAAATTAGAAGATAAAGGAAAATGAAGCGTTCTCAAAACCTATTTGAAGTCTATAGTTCGTCTCCGTTAATTGCTAGTATCGACGCAAATGCGCATGCGCTAACTGGACGAGTCCACTGGCAAAATAGGTGGGACGGCTGCAATTCATTGTTTCACTTTGAGATGGTTTGAGCTGCACCAGCCATCACAAACACACACATAAAAGAAAAACAGAGCGTTAACAAACAACCAAATGCATAGAAGGGAAATACTTGAAACTCACAATATATTTAGCACGTTCCTACCTGCTTTCAATTTCGTCTTTGCACTCGTCCACTCGAGGTAAGCATGTCTTATGTGGTTGAACAGTACGCCAGTGAATCCTCAGTGCTACTTTCGACATTGCCCTCACCTGTGGCGGCGTTTGGGGGGGGGGCGAAGGAGGGCATCCCCCCACTTTTTGCAACTTTTGCTCCTGCACTATCTACCAAGGGAAAGTAAATTGTCCTTGTCACCCCCCCCCCCTCCGTTTTAGAACCCAACCGCCGCCACTGGCCCTCACTATTTCTTTTTCGTCTCCCAGGGAATTGCTTACTGCCAGAAATTAACAAATCGTTTCTAGTGCACGCGCACACACGCACGGCGCTAATATTTTACATTAATATGTCAATTTGTAACTGTTGAACTTTAGTACGCTATGCATCAAAATGGCTTACAGTTCTTGATAATTTTTCTTTTACTGGTATGGTTCATACACATTTTTAGGCATATTTCGGACACTTTTACTGCATTTTAAGTTAATCACATTTTTATGCATCTTATTCACCTGTAAACAAAATAAGCACGGCAACCAGGCTGACTCGTTTTTCTAGTTCGCGAACATCGCTTGGAATAAAAGTTTAATGAAGTTCCTATTTTCTCTCTTCACCTAAAAGTCCTGCCTGAATTTCCCTGAACCAACATAAATTTGCCTTCATGTGGCAACACTGAGGAAGCGAAAGACGCCATGTGCGAGTTCTTTGCAGGGATTGGAGAGTGGGTGGATCAAGTGCGATTGCATCTCGAGAAAGGACGCACGTGGTACCTTTTGTGGGTGAGGAAGCATCATCCTCTTAAAATCTTGCAGTCATTTTTAAGGCGACGAAGAAATAAACAAGTCTGAACATGCTGTCGACGCACGTTTCTCTTCCGTCTTCGGAGATGATCTGTCAAAAATAGCCGAAGGAGAGATGACAAGCTGGAAAATACTTAAAAGCAGAGAAATTACGGTAGGCGGCAACTCCTTTTGACACCGTTAAATTCCAGTGGATGAGAATGAACCCGAACAGTGTTGCCACAATCTGAGAACATCATTTCCCTTTTCAAGGTGCAGAATTTCCTCTTTTGGAAGTAACTAGCTGATCACAAAACAACATCAACCATTACTATTATTATTATTATGCCCATAAGAAACTTAATTTACGGAAATATTTTGTTTAATTGAATGAATGAAATAAAGGAAGGGATAACAAATAAATGAAGATTATTGGTATGAAATTCTATATTTTGCGAAAAAAAGAAATGCAAAATTTTCATGCCAATAATTAACATTAGGCGTATATTAGAAGAGTTTATTGTCTGTTGCCAAGCCAGAATCAATTCTTTAATTAGTTTATGGTTTGTTTTGGTGGGGGAAAATACATTTTAGATATTTTTTATAATTTTTTTTATTTGATTTATTTTACTTCGCCTTTTGTGCCACTTTTCGCTAATTTGCGAAGATGGGGATGAGTGATGATATCATGAAATTGATGAATGGACACTCACAAACATCCATACCCAGGCCAGGATTCGAACCCGGCACCCCTGGCGTCGTAGCGCTATGTGCTAACCACTCTGCTAGGGGACCGGAACAAGTTTTGACATTTGCCAGAAAATTTCCCTTTTCACCTAGAATTTCACTTCCAATTTCTCTTTGCCGAGGAAAATTTCCCTTTGTGTGGCAACATTGCTCCTGGGTAGCGGGTGAAGTCTGCATTGGAACCAAGACTTTTGAAGTATAATTCAATGCAAATTTATCGAAATGTGGGAAATGAATTTATCAATACTGTTAAAATTCATGAAATCAAGTTCATGTACGTGATGTACGTGTCCTAATACCGGGTTATGTATACCACTTTAGTTTTTATTATGTTTGTCAATTAAAACAAAATTTGAAGTATTTTTAATGCAAATCAGTCCTTATTATTACTAATTGTTACATGTTTTCATTTCAGGTAATGTCACGTGGATGCATAAAATGTCGTTCTTAACGTCTCAATCCTGTGCAATTACGGATATAACAGGTACTGGTTTCATCTTTGTAACACTTTTTCTCCACTTTGTTTATCTGTCACTTATATGCATAAATATGACCAGTTAATATGCCAATCGACATATTTAATCACTTTGTTTTACTCTGTGAAAGTCACAAGTATTCAGACAAAGCCGTTGGTAACATCTGCACCAGTACAATTGCACGTATTGTCTAGAATCATGGTTTCTCAACCTATGGGGCGCGACCCATTGCTGGGTCCCGAGGGGCGTTCGAAAATGTATTTACTGTGTCTTTAGAACCTATTACCTTTAAATTACTAATATATATATTGTTTTAACCATTTTAATTCAACCCGTGTTGTACTTAGTCTAGACTCTTCATTTCTGTTATTCGCTCTCTACCATTGCATTTTACGGTATCTCTCGGATGTTTAATTCAAGGGAATCCGATATCTGTGGTTTTCGTTTCGGTTGCAGCAATGAGTTCTTAATTATCTGTGTCGACTTATGGTGTCGCTCGATATTTCCGACCGTCTGTGTGTGTGTGTGTGTGTGTGTATATGCGGTTGTCGAAAGGTGACAACTCTCATTATTTCACTTTGCTATGGAGACTGCTTAGTCCGAGACTGAAAACTGTTGAGAACCAATGGTCTAGATTGTTTGTCAAAGCTTGTTTTACGTCCAGGACCTACAGTTTAAAGTCGGATCCGAATCACTATGTGCCCCCACCGGGTATCGATGGAATGAAGAGAGACATGGACAGTCAGGATGTATCGAGTGATTAGTAAGGAAAACTCAGTCTTGGACATACGCTTTATGCAACTCAGAATTTTCATAGCGTTTGAAACGAGAGGCAGCATTTTCCCGTCACGGAACCCATACTAAAAAACCTTTAAGGCATCCAAAATACAAAGGGAAGAAACCACGGTTTGATTCGAATTCTAATTTAATCCAACGTCGCGATCTATAGCTAGAAATTGTTAACGGAAGAACTGAAACAAAATAAAAAGGGAGAGGGGGGTTCAAAATTAAAGTCCTGCAAAAACTGATTTTAAAAATTGTTTTAACAGTGCTAATAAATACGTTTCTTTGTCAGAATACTACCCTTATCTCTGAATTCCAAAATTCTGTTCTAACGAGTGCTCAGTAATCAAGTCGGGTTCGCCGTAATCGATTTTGTAACGGCAATGGTTTCTGACATTGCTCTCCTTAGACATATTACAACGACACAAGTTTGAAACGGCAATGTCAGATCTATGATCATTTACATTTTGGTTCTTAAACTTATCATTTCCACATGAAATGACATTAAACTCGCCGCCACAGCAACTGTAACGAAAGTATAAAGCGAAAGGATGTTCCGCCCGGAATTTGTACCCTCCCTCCAGGCCTAACTCTGACCGCGATTACATCATGTGTGTGTGACAGAGGTAGGTCAACTGCTGCATCCCTAAACATTTTCCAGTGCGTAGAGTTCGCAACAGTGCAAAGGCCTGCAAAATGTCATCCAGAGCCCGGAGTGAAAATGCGGGCAGAGCACGTAGGCGACCTCTGTGGGCGTAGCGATGAATCATTCAAACAAAAGAGCAGCAACGTCTCATTCTTTTCGGAGTCTGCCGTCACGGCGTATAAATCTTACGCAACAAGAGTCAGTGTTGCTCGGCGCTTTACAGCAAGTCTGACAAGGGGGTTAAGATCCCCAAAGCTTTTCAGCATAGGTTTTTCGTTGGAGAAGGGTTTTTCTATATCCCAACTCGTCTTCTTTACCCACATTTTGATATATTCTTTTAAAAATGGAGTAAAGGTGTAATATTAAAAAAATATGTCAACCAGATTTCATTTTAAATACCATTTTTATGAGCATAATCTAGAGTTCGTTTTCTTTTTTACAAAGATTTCAAATTGCATAACAGGAGTTATATAAATTTATAAAGCGTGGTTCTTTAAATATTCAATTAGCTCTCTAATTATTTTAATAATTACTTTATATTTTCATTTTCAATGGTAATTTTTATTAATAATTATGTAAATGTGTGTTTATATGATGGGAGCAGCGACGATGGGGCGTCTGATAGCCACACAGAAGTTTCGGATTCGATTCCCGATTCAACCATGTGATCTCAGGTTCTAATCTTTTCCAAAAAAAAAAAAAAAAAAATCTGCATAAAGCAGCTCTAGGGGCTCATCCAGCCACAAAACCGAAGGGTGAAACGAGGGAAGTGGGATGCTGATGACCGGCACCTAAAGATGATCGCATAACTTGCACTATGGCTGAGATAGAGAATGTGTGGAGATAGATTCACGTCTTCAAAGCGTATTGCCTGCTATACAGTGCGCCGCGTGGAACGGCTGTCGTGTCGTTCCGACTTTCATTGTAGAGTTGAAGAGAAAGCTAAATGACATATTTTCCTAAAACACGGCGGTTCGGAGCGGCGAACCCATTTTGTGTGTGTGTGTGTGTGTATATAAAATCAAAGGGGGATTCCCTTGACTTCCTTTCCTGATCATAAAGTGAGAAATTTAAACAGAACAGATAAATAGACAGAGAAAATTCGCCCACATCATGACAGATCTACCTGAATCAGTGTGTCCTCCCTGATAGCGTGTTGGTAACGTCGTCGCCTTGCAATCAAGGGGTCCTAGGTTTGATCCAGGTAGAATCACATGGTAGTTCGGATTCCACTTTAAACTGTTGGTTCAGTCAGTATTAGCGTAAGGGTGCATAAGGTGGACTTCAAAGCTCAAAACTCAAACTTCAGCGAACTTTATCGGGCGATAGTAATAACGAAAGACATATATTATTTGATAGTGAACGTCATTAGACGATTAAATTAGGCTTGTCTATCCACTTCGTCTAAGCGATTTAGAAGTGTGATGACATCGGTATAGGAGGTTGTGACGCATATCTGTGCCGCATGGTTGCGTACATGCAGTGTAGAACATGCAGTTTATCGAGGGGTATTATCGTCGAAACTAGACCTCAATGAGCAAAGCTGTGTTAGTTTTGAGTTGTGAATGTTTGTCGGGCTAATCACGACGACGAGGATGAATGTTGGAAAGTATTATGGGACACTATAATGCGTTGTCCTTAGTTCGTTACACTCATGCGTTACCCTTACCCCGATGGTGCAGTGCTAACGTTGTCGCCTTTTGACCAAGGAGTCCCGGGTTCGATATCTGGTGGAGATTGCACAGTGGTTCGGATCCCACTTTAAACTGTAGGCCGAATCCCGATAAGTCTATCTGTGCATAAGGTGGACTTAAGAAACCCAACTCAAATAAACAAAAGCCATGAGTTATCCAGAGTTCGAACCTGGAATCAGGCCTCCCCGCCACGGTGACGGACGACAGATACGAATTCCCATCGAAGCAAGTGCTTCGGCGTCGCTTTCGTTCGTCACCGCGCTGCCATTATCCTGTTCTCAAACCCTTCCTTCCGCATAACCTTGGGGCTGAAGCACTTCTCCGGCTCCAGTTTCCATTATTAATTCGCCACCCATCGCCTCACGATTTCTAAATAATTAACTGTTCCTTTATTACCTCTTCCGGCAATTGTTGGAGAGAACTAGGAGAACTAGGACTCTGAGAGCCCCATGTGACGGAGATTGCTCATTTGCCTAAATGCCACCGCTTTCTCAGTTGTGGTTCAAATGACACATTATTTGGTTGATACCCACATCATCAAATCGTAATTACTAGTTCAGTAATGTCCTCTTTGTTACAGCTGTGAGTTTTGCCTTTCCTTTACCATTCGATTTGTGTCAGATGAACAAGGAGTATTCCACTTGAATTACTGATAATTTGGCGACTATTGTTATGATTGCACTGTAAAAAAAAGATACACTTTCTGCACACTAGAAACTACTTTTGAATGCTTTTGGTACACATTAAACGTGTGTTATCAGTGTTTGGAAGTGCACAAAAATCCACTTTAAACTGTAGGCCCAGTTCCGATTAGCCTATCTGTGCATATAAAGTGTACTTAAACTAAGCGAATCCACCTATTTATCATCAGTAGAGCTAGGATTTTTATGACCTAAAAATCACCAAAATATGCAAAATAAAATATGCTCTTATGACCTAAAATTTTACAAAATATGCACTGTAATCTGAAAAATATGCCCCTATAACTGGACTGTTTCACACATCAATATCTAAATGCTGAGATATTTTCACATACGTACTATTTTTAGTTCACTTTATAGGCCGTGAGTTGCAATGCACAATGAATGCTTTCTTACTCCCACGTTCACTGGAGGTTTTTACTGCAGCAAAATCGTATTAAAGGTATACATAAAGTGTTCCCAAAAGTGTGGAAAAAAGTGTTCCCAGCACATTTCTTGAAAAGGCGAAAATATGCTGAATATGACCGAAAATCCATTAAAATATGCTCTATCAGGACATATTGAAAATACCCCTTTTCAAATAATTCAAACTAAAGCACTACCCTCCCTGGGAAAATGGTTTGATTTGAGTTTTTATTTTTGATACTTAGCGTCCCTTTTCTGCCACCTTTGGCTAATCGCGACGATGAAGATGGGTGATGATATGATGAAGTTGACGAAGGGACACTCTCAAAGAATACCCAGGCCGGGAATTGTACCCGGAACTCCGGGCGTCGTTGCGTTCTGTGCTAACTACTCCGCCACGGAGGTCTGGGGGAACGGGAATTCCTTTAGCAAAGCAACCTCAGAGTTCAACGCTCAACAAGACTCTACTAGTAAACTAATATTAATAGTTTCTTATACAGTCCTACGCAAAGCCAAAATTCATCAAAATACAGCATATGGGCCACATAATACAAACATTAATTCCCTCCTCACTTCTTTCTTTGTTCCTTTGTTTCCCGTGCTTTCGTAGTAGTAAAATGGCAGTGACAGGCAGTAAGGGAAGACAATCTTTGTCTGCCAGGTTGTGCATTCTCCTCAGCAGTCGCCCTGAAGATAATGCTCAGTTTGCGGTCTTCTCGGCGCACCTTTGATCCGGCAACTTCTATTTCTGGTTCCCAAGCTCCCGGTAGCTTCCGGACTGCCACAATCGCTTCCCTCACGAACTTCGTGCTCGGGGAGGCTACTTGCTGGTCACGTACGTCGGAGAGTTTGTTCCTGACAGTCGGCCTCCCGTTGACCCCCAAGAGAAGTCATGCGTCTTGGGCAACCACGAGCGTCTTAACGAAGGAAGAAGATCATTACGAGAGCTCCAGAAGCCATTATCGCTCGGCGTTTGCATTCTGCTCCGCATTCATCAGGCGAGAGGTGAAGGGGAAGATTCAATTGAATCTTAATGGGTGCCACCGGTTATTATACGAGCTAGATCTGAGATGTTTCCCGTCAAGACATTTGCACAGCTTATCTGGTGACGTTCGTAGCTATTATTACCATCGAGACGATGTGACGTATCTCTGCGCCACTGACGGAATCACCCTTTCTCTTCCTGCAGTGAGCAGGAGTACTCTGTGAACTTTCTCAGGTATTAGTAATGATGCACATATTATTTGATAGTAAACATCGTTAGAGAGATGCAGATGTGCCCATCCCATCGAATTAGTAGTGTGATGTCATCGATAGGTATACCGCGTTAGTTACAACCTGTCCTACTTCATGCGCTTGCTGATCGCTGGCTTTTCTAGCAGAAACCACGCGGCATTGCCGCTGCAGACCGGGTGAACTCCATGTTGGGGAAAGCCGAAGCCAGGCTGTGAATAAAGTACGCAGAAATGCACAAATATACACAATTCCCCTTCATGAATGTTCCAGCTAAGATGACACTAAACACAAAAGGACACAAGCAAATATCACCAGAATAAATTCTATCCTGGATATTTTAAAATGCACACTAATCAGCACCACGCTTATAAAACAAGTTTTTTCAAACAAGACACAAACAAAACACGTGAGTTAGACAGCAACGTGGCAACAGCGTCTACGTAAGCTCCTCTCTTCTGGCTTCCATTCGCTCCTCGCTGCCCAGCAGACGACCATTCGCTCCTCGCTGCCCAGCAGACGATCTTTTCCTCGTTTCTTATTGGCACCGAAACTGTCGCGCTAGCGCGGGAAATGGGGCAGGTTCTAACAAACGCGGCATAGTTATGACTAGAGCCCAGAAGTTCAGGCATTTATTTTCGTTAAAATAGGCAGGCAAAAAGGCATTTATAATGGGGAAAATAGGCACTAAAAATGAAAAAAGGCAAAATAAACAAAAAAAGGCACATTTGGAAGTCGCTTACTTATACCTATAATTTCTGGCAAAATGTTAAAATCTACATTGGAAAGAGCATTTCAATTATCACCAAATTCACGCACGTAACCATGTAACTTACCACTTAATGGCATACTAAATTTCGGCATGATGACAAATACACGATCGTTTCCCTCCAAAGTGCAGAACTAAACTAGACAGAGAACTTGATTTTGGAATGCATGCAAAGGCCCTTGGGCATTAGTGCTGTTTCTTGTCAATAACGTCCTGACACGGACGCGATGACGTAATTGTGCAGATGTTCTGCAACAAGTTTTCAGCAGTCAATCATGCACAAGGAAATGTTAACCGAAAGGCAATATCCTAACTCAGCATGAAATACTATTTTTTTTAAACACACTTTTCTCCTTCAGCAATGTTGAAACATGCGTGAGTTCAATATTACTTAAATAAAGCGAAAATTATTCACATAATAAACGGAAGAAAAATAAATGCCAACAACGATTTTTGGGCCCGACCCTGTGGCCGAGTGGTTAGCACATCGCGCTGCGACGCCAAGGGTCCCGGGTTCGAATCCCGGTCGGGCTTGGTTGTTTGTGAATGTCCATTCATCAATTCCATCATTTCATCACTCATCCCCATCTTCGCAAATTAGCCAAGAGGCACAAAACGCGAAGTAAAATAAACTAAATCAAATCAAATCAAATCAAACGTTTTTGGGAGAAAAATAATTTATACACACTTTTTTTAAAAAAAGAAAAATGGTCCAATTTCATTGAAAAGGCAAAAAAAGGCATTATAATTAAAAATAGGCAGTGGGGTCCCAAATAGGCAAAATGAAAATGCTTCTAAAACATTCGAAACAACATAAAAAACGTATATCCGGAAAATTTTTATCAATATATCCAGTAGATAAAAAGAGGCATTTTGCCAAACTTCCGGGCTCTAGTTATGACCAAGGAACCGATTTGTATGTACTACAAGAGAGTATGAGATATGTAAATACGTATTTAGTTATTTGAATCAAAATATGGAATTAAATATGAACTCAGATTTGTGAAAAATGGCAATTTTTCATGAAGCAAGGGGCTCACCTAGCTAAATAAAATGCATCGAACGTATATGACATTAATTGTAATGCAAAATTCATATGCACAATGTACTGTGTATTTTCTGTTACCAAAGGAATGGAGTACAAACCTAGGGTTACGTGATATTGATTATAATGTGCAAAATACAAATAAACTGTGCTTTACTTATTGATTTTGGCTTCCAAAGATCTGAGTGGGCCACATCTTCAAAGAAAAATGCATCTTGATATTCAAGTTCGTATTACGTGATCCAAACAAAGATTTATTGTAAAACATAATAGGAAGTTTAAATATTGGAGTGAAAATTATACAAGTTCAAATGTTGCATTAAATATGTTTCATATTTTAGGATCAGACATCCATGATAGAAGGGTTAGTAGACCGTCTTCGAAATAAGAGATCATGAATTCGATTGATTGAATTGCTTTATTTTCTTCGCTTTTTGTGCTACTTTTGGCTAATTTGCGAATATGGGGATGAGTGATGATAATGTGATGAAATTGATGAATGAACGACATTCACAAACATCCATACCCATGCCGGGATTCGAACTCGGGACCGCTGGCGTCGTAGCGCGATGTGATAACCACTCTGTCACGGGGGCAGACTCATGGTTTCGAATTTTGTAAGGTTTTTTCTCATGTTCAACATTATCTTTACAGTCATTCTGTTTTATCATGAAATTTGCCAAATACATTTTGACCGAATGGGCCAATTCAAATTTGGGTAACAATTTTTCCTTATTATCATATAGTGGAAAATCAAGTTTGGCTACCTATGACAACACCTATCTTCTCTCGTCTTCATATGAACAATTTTCTTTTTTGCCGATTGTTGGAATCGCACCCACGAGAGACGTGCTCCAACTGTTGGTGCGCGCAGTACTTTGGATCAAATTACAGGTTCATTGTATCGTATCTTTGATCCTCACGACAACCGACAAGAGAAGAGCATGCTGCAACTTGACCAAACTGAGAATGCCCCTGTGGCGCTGCAGTCGCAAGGCTCACGGGTAGAAACAAATGACTGTGCACTTCAGTTTGGAAGGTTGGGGGGGGGGGGGGGCATTCTTATCTTGGTTACGTTGTAACTTTTGAGTTTAGTCTCGTGGTGTTTCTTTGTTGGAGAAAAGTGCGAGTGAAATTCAGAATGCTGGTGAAGGTGTCCACGACCTTTTCATCCAAAACGAAAAAGTTGAAAAAGACACCGACTGACGTCACCTGAGCCGCCTGTCACGTGAATCGAAAGCCACGTGCCGAGTGGTGTTTCCGGGGTGAAAAAAGAATGAAAGAACCCCGCCACGCAGCACACGTCGTGTTGAGTCAAGCGTGCGTGTGCGTGGATGCGTAACCGATGACGGGGTGCGTAGCGTGGAACTTCCGCGACAGTCGAACACCACCAGGTGAGTGATCGGGTAATATAACCTTTCTTTATGCTTTGATTGTAAATTAATTAAGATGTAGGCTACACGAGCTAGTGTGCGCAGAAGTGAAGAATCGTTAAAATGTGTTGGCGGAGTCACCACCGATCTTGAAGTGCAAATGACCGAACATCCGTTCTGACTTCAAGGATAGAGCTGTACTTGAGTGTATTATTCCCTTATTGCAGTAATTATTGCCTTGTAATCAAGCATAGGCGTGCGCAGACCCTCTGATTAAGGGGGACAAAAGCCTTGATGAAAGTTCAGTCGGAGAAAGAAATATCTCATTCCATTTCATGGTTTTATTTTATCGATGGGTATTAAACAGGGGCGTATATAGTGTGTGTCCGGACCCATAGAAAATTCACTCTATTACAAGAATTCCAGCTGCCTAGTACATATGTTCTTGGTTCCCCTCCCCCTGTATTTACATTTACAGGGTATAATGCGAGGAATCTGGCGGTGCAGCATCTTTGTCTCTCAGCGAGTGGTACAAAGAGAATCATTAAGAGAAGGCTTCTTGGTTGTCCACATCCCTACCTCATCAGCTATAATTCGTATGGGGCAAGTTTGTACTTAAAGTTTTCTCTGAATTGTTCTTGTGATTTTTTAGTAAAATAATTTATTAAATGAAAACTCTGGATCAACTGGATACAACACATCTGATTTTCACTTCAGAAGTGACCGCTCCAGTCATGAACTCTCTTATTTTGTTCAAACTTGACTTTTGCCAAATTTTTACCAACGATACTCAACATTGAAGACATTCCAACATCATAAGCATCAGAAGGATTGGTTTTCTCAATCCCTGCTACTTCCGTAATCATTGACTTTATGCCATCAAAATCAGGGAGTGGTGGGTGAGATGAGAATCACTGACGAAAGATTGATTGAGATCGAACCTGGGACATCTTGATTACAAGGAGACGACGTTATCACTGCGCTATCGGGGAGGTCTCACTGATAAAAGAACTCAAAGTTTTGCTTATCCCTTGATATACGAGACTTTCGTGCATCGACATGCTGCTCATCTATTTTATCTGGAAACTAATGAGCATGACAAAAAATCCACTTAGCATTGACTCTGGTCACTCCTCTGTCATCCCCCACAACTCTTAATGGAGCTCCGGGTTCGATACCCGGTGGAGGCACATAGTGGTTCGGATCCCACTTTAAACTGCAGGTCCAGTCCCGATTACCTTACTGTGCATAAAGTGGACTCAAAACACCAACTCAACAACAACAACAACTCTTAATGGAACGCATCACGGCTCAGTTGTTATATCTGACCTGAACTTTTCTGATCATTTTATTATGGTTTGAATTGTTGTTTGAAATTCACTTTACGCACAGTAAGGTTAATCGGGACTGGTCCACAGTTTAAAGTGGGACCCGAATCACTGTGCAATGTGTCTCCAACGGGTATCGAACCATGGACCCGTTGATTACAATGGCGTTTGATTGTGAAACAACCTTTTTGGACAAAGTCAACATGCTCCTTTGGAGTTTATCTTCTCTTTCAGACCAAACATATTATCTCCTGCACGCAGCTGACGTAAATAACTGCATGCAATGATAAAAGCAATTGAACTCATAAATGACGTTCTATAAGAAAGAACAAATGTAATAAGTTCAGTTTCATAGAAGGTAAATACTACAAAACATCATGGAAAAGACGTTTTCGTGAGTTCCGCACTTGCAAAACTGAGCGGGGAAAAAAACATACAATTTCTTGCTCAGCTAGAACTCAAACGGCGCATCCTAGAAGAAAAATGCACAGAACTTTTTTTGTAGAGAATTTTACGTAAATTATTATTTGTCATAACCTCTCTTGCTATAAAATACTTTCCAAGCGACATATTTGCAAAAAACTGATTTTGGGCGCCATTTTTCCAAGATGGCGGCCAAATCTGGGGTGGTAGAGGGGTGCAAAATTAGTATGTTGTTAAGAACCCTTTTTTTTTAAGATAATAAATTTTTTACCAGCTTTCCCTATTTTTTCCCTTATTGGACCCCCTTATTGACTGGCGTATATCTTCTATATAAAAACATATGTATGTGTATATGTGTTTGTTCCGGTATAACTCTAAAACGCCTGCAGCAATTTCAACCAAACATGGTACACATATGACTTACAGGTACAATCTGGAAAGAAATACTCTGGGGGTAAGACACCCCTGGCACCCCTAGGGGTGGGGGTGGGAAGGAGTGACATGTAAAAATAATCGAAAACGACCGATATTAGTGTGGAATCCATAGTTTTCGGGGTCGCTAAGATGAATAGTGACACAATGCCGTTCAACTCCAAGACACCCCTAGGGGTGTGGGTGGGAAGGTGGGTGACATGTAAAACGACCGATATTTGTGTAGAATGCATAGTTTCGGAGTCACTAAGATGAATAGTGACACTCCCAATGCCGTTCAACTCCAAGTTCATTTTACACTATAGTTAGAATTCATTATTTTCCTGTCTAATAGAAGATTGGGATAAATAAATACCCGGGCAACGCCAGATAGTCAGCTGTTGTAACAAAAATGGTTGCCTGAATTTGTGTGTGTGTGTGTGTGTGTGTGTGTGTGTCGTAGTTATAGTAACCAAAACTTACCTGCAGAAACTGTGTGAAAAGATTCGAAAGTATACACGATTTGGGGAGAGTACAATTCCAGTGTGGCAGAAAGGGTACCGAAACACTCTGTGATCACTATTTTTTCCCCTCCACTTTCGATGGGGATTCCAATTGTCTCTGTCTGTCGTATATTCCCTACTTTAAGTGACTCTAATTGTTCCTTCCACCAGCAGATGTCGTTGCTGGGCGTGTGGAAAACGACACGGAGAAGCATTAGGTGTAATTACGAGGCACGGAAGCAGCACGCTGTTGTTCCCTAAGTGCCTTGTTCTGTGTGAAACACGAGCTTCACCCCCCCCCCTCCGCGGCATTACCAGAAACAAGTTCAATTGTTCACTTTCACGGGCATTAATTAGCCTCAAGTATGCGTTCTAGAGTTCAATCGGGGCGCCATTCCTTTCCTTTACAAGAATCGTTCGGGGGAAGGGGAAGAAAAAAAATCTGGTCTCTATTGTTTGGAGCAGAAACCTTCCAAATGAACTGCTTATGATGGCGTAAAGCACTGTTCATGTAGATGGACTTTTGTAGAGGAGAAGTGTTCTCATTAAGCTGTTTGTAGCAGAACTGCTCATAGTGGAACAGTTCATGCAGGTAAACTGTTCGTAAAAGAACCATTCTAAATGCTGTTTGCGAAAGAACTGCCCATACCACTTCCAAAAGAACCGTTCATGTAGATGAACTTTTGAAAACAAGAACTGTTATCAACGAAACGTTCGTGAAAGGACTGTTCATGTAGATGGATATTCCCAAATAATCAACAGTTCTAAATGGTCTGTAACGCAACACTTCCAAGAGAGCGTTGAAACGATAAAGGGCATCCGAGACAGTCTCCGCTTGGCTTTGCCCTCCGAGCCAGTGTTGCCAACTTAGCTCTCTTGGAGCCAGACCTGGCTCTTTCGTGCAATCGTTTGGCTGTGAACCGGGGCGCCCGCCCCCCGTGCATCACTATGATACCATCACGTGACTTGATATTGTTATATTGGCTGCGTCGCCCCATCCCCTCTTAAATCCCCAGCTACTTTTCTTATAGCGCCGTGTTGACGTGAAATTGTCATAATATTGTTATCAGGGAATCCTTTATTTTCGATTTCGTACGACCATGAGATGGGTGATGCCGCCGGATCTAGATGGTGAAAACTAAGAATAAATTGTCATCAATTTAGAGTTAACGGTAATAGCAGCGCCCCACCCCTTTGACAACAAACATTACTCTAGGAAGCACTTCGTAAATCAAGCTCCTTGAAAGCCAGTTTTAACTTCATTTAAGGTGAAATTTAGCTCTTTTATGCGCACCAGGTTTGGCAACACTGCCAGGAGGCAAGGAGAAATGCATTGGGCATATGGGAGTATTTTTTGATTTGTTATCTTGGGAATATCAAACTTCCGATGGAATAGAAAATGATATCAACGGGACGAGGGCAGTTTGAAGAAGCAATTGCCCGGGAGAAAAGTCGACACTTCCATTTGATTAGCCGCAACTTGATGTTGAAGTTCATTCCCCATAAGGAATACATGGGATTCCGAAAATTCTTATTAGTCATATTTTTTACTGGTCGTATCTAGCTTAATAATCAACCTTGAAAAGCGCTTCGACCTGCCACATGTGGAGAAATTCATACTCTCTTGTATCCCCACGTTTTTCTTCAGTAGCTTTGCCCATTCCGACGATATTCAAATAAATGCACACATGGTGCGTAACTGTATCTCCTCGCCTTAAACATTCGTGTAAAAGAAAAAAAGTATTCGTGTAGATGAATCGGTTGTAACAATTGCTTTTCTGATTTAGTAACGTAGTGGTAACGATGTTACCTTGTAATCAAGGGGGTCCCGGGTTGGATACCCGGTGGAGGCAAATAGTTGTTCACATCTAATTTTAAAGTGTAGGTCCAGTCCTGATTAGTATATCTGTACATAAATGTCGAATTAAAAAAAAAAAAACACTCTAACTCCAATTCTTTGTCTACATGAACGGATCATCCAGTTCCGTGCTCTCGTTACGACGCAAGAACAGTAGCAAATAGGCATTGGAGGTGAGGAGAAAACGTAGGCAAAAGTAGGCAGTCTTCTATTCATCATAATTAGGATACGGATTTATATGGCACTAAAAACCTCTCAAATAGGCACCAAAATGTTGAAAATAGGCACCTAAAAGGACCATATAGAATAAGAAAAGGTACTACAATAGGCACTTAAAATGCTCCCTAAAAGAAAAAAAGATTAAAATAGGCATTGAACCTTAACTTATTTCAATTTTCTTCTTCCAATGCACAGATACACTGTATTATGCATACAAGTGCGCTAATCATTTACGAAACTATCAATATTGGTTTGATCGAAATTCAGATTTGCAGGGAATCGTCAGTTAAAGTAATTCGTACAAAAAGAACTTGAGATGATTGTTACGTGCATAATTGTTCACAAATGATGAAAGAAACAACCTTGCCTGAATTTTCGTGTAGATTTCTGCGGCTACTTATATGTTATTGCTAGACTGAGGATTTTCTGCGACAAAATCTAACAAAATATTAATGCAAACATAAATAAAATAAGTGCCTCCCCTATGCTGGCACAGTGGTAGCGTCGTCGCCTTGTAATCAAGGGGTTCGATACCCGGTGGAGGCACACAGAGCTTCGGATCCCACTTTAATCTATAGGTCCGGCCACGATTAGCCGATTCCTGTGCATAAAGTGGACTTAAAACAAGAACTCAAACAAAGAATTAAAATAAAAGCTTAAATACTGTAGCGCCAATATATCTGTGCCCTCGAAAAATATACCAATTGCAGGCTTCAATGCGGTTTAACATGCTACACTAGCGCCACTGATTCCAGGGCAGATCTTCAACTATGGTGGCGGATCAATATCTTTAAAATATGCAAAATGGAAATGAAAGGTAATCATAAAAGCAATTCTACCGATACCTGTAGAATAGGAGGGAAAGGCAAGACACAATTTGTGACGGCCATTTCTACTGAAAATACAAACTATCAAAGCTACTACAAGTGAAAGTATCGATGCAATTTCCTCACCAAGGAAGTGAATTAATGCGAAAAAATTATATTGATTACAATGGTCATTACTCATTAGAATAAGAAAGCGTGTTCATGAATGGAGGACATTGGCGTCAGCTTCTTACCTTTGAATAGAAGTGTGAAATGTATTCATTTCCTATTGTCTTTCCGTGAAGGCGTACTTCCTCTAATCCTAATTTTCTGGGAAGAAAAAAAAGAATCAGCAAGCTAATATAAAGGTGCCAAAAAAATTAAACTTTTCATGTTTTGTCGTCTGCGTCTCTAACAATAGGTGTAAAAAATTTTAAGAAATCTATATAAATGACTTCCTTCTCTGTTCATCTTCCTCTGTAATTGGAGTAATTTACAGTGTGGAAAGTTCGTGAGTTACAGCTACTTCGCTGGAAGGTACATAGAAAAACTGATTGCTTTGAATTAACAAAGCATATTTAGTTAAGGTTTTGGCAACTATAACAAAAAATTTGATAGCCTTCATTAAATTTCGTTATTTGGACCAAATTACTTCGTAACTCTTAACAAATATACGCTACTACTAAAATAATTTGGTTCTGGTGAGCAATCGTTTGTCGCCGATTTAAACGAAAGTTTGATTAGTAGAAACTAAGCTCACCCGACAAAAAATTAGTCACCCTAGCTCGGAATCACGGAGGAGTCGTTAAACAGATACAGAAGGCGCAGTGGTCGAGTTACGTGGACAACTGCGCACGCACTGCCTCTACGGAATCATAAGGCAGTAACGTTGAGTGAGACATTAGTGCCACAAGTGGTATTTGTGCGTCAAGATGGGAACTTCAAGGATGTGACAGAGTGGCAAAAAGGGGCAATCATTTTTGGCCGTGCACGTGGCCATACGGTGAGTGAAGTTGCCCGATTTGTCGATGTTTCGCAGCAGACTGTTCAACGTGTCTACAAGCAGTGGTGTAACACGTGTGGCCATGAATCACGACGCCCGAATTGTGGTCGGGAAAAGATCCTAACTGAGAGAGACCGGAGAAGAGTTCCAAGGCTTGTGAATCAAAATGGCTTCCAAACCCGACAGGAATTGCTGCAGTCAGTTAATGAAGGTCCATCTCAACCTGTTTGCGAAAGAACATTGAGACGGGAACTGCATGCAATGCAAATTTGGAGTTCGGTACCGCGCAAGAGGCCATTGCTCTCACAGGCACATAAAGTTGCACGTCTTCAATGAGCCAGAAATCACCGAATGTGGACAGTAGCTGACTGGCGACGTGTGATGTGGTCCGACGAATCTCGTTTTTGCCCTTATTCAAATGATGCACGGCGTCGAGTGCACCGAAGGCCACATGAAGCATTTCATCCTCAATGCGTGGAAGGTTAGGTTCAAACCGGAGGTAGGTCTGTGATGTTTTAGGAGTGTTTTCCGTACCATAGATTGGGCCCCCGCATTGAGGTGTCCACTAACATGAACCAGCATGTTTTTTTAACATTCTCGATGATCAGGTGTTGCTCTTTAGCCAACATCTTCATGATGAATATTCTCTTGATCGCCCCATTTTTCAAGATGACAACAGCAAAGTGCACAGGGCTGGAAGTGTATGTGACTGGTTTGATGAGCACACACACACTATCACATCTCGACTGGCCTGCAAAATCACCTGACGTCAACCCCATTTAAATCTGTGGGACCTTTTGGAACAGCGGGTTAAACGGCGAAATCAGCATCCTCGAAATTTGGTGGATTTGCGTGATCTAATCCTCAGCGAGTGGCTTAAACTGGATGCGACGTATCTGCAGAAACTTGTGGACTCCCTTCCTAACCAAATCCAGGCGGTTATCAATGCCACAGGCGGAGTTACACGGTATTAATGTGATTTTTCATGGGATGACTAATATTTTTGTCCGGTGAGCTTATTTTTGGCTATTCAAATGAAAATTTTATTTTATGTTTGCATCCAAGTACCGTAAAGCAGACCTCCTTTACTGAGTGGTTAGCACATCGCCCCATTACGCCAGGGGTTGAGGATGGGAATCTAGACCGGGGCATAGGTGTTCTTTTTGAGTGTTATCATATCATTACTCATCTTCATTATCGCGATTAGCCACAAATGGAACAAAAGCGACGCAAAAGAACAAATAAAATCAAACCAAAATAAATGGCCATGACGTTAAAATTTTAATTACTTTTGCATACTTAACCGAAATTAATGTAATTGTACTGATCCATTTTTTAAGAATATACACTAAAACCTCGTTAATCCAGACTAATGAGGGGATAAGTTGACTGGTTTAACAAAAGTCCGGATTAACTGAAATAACCTAAAGAACAGTAGAAAGTGCATTAAAACTCCGTTTATAGCAACAAAAGACGTTTATTATGGTGTATTTAAAGGGTATAGGCCTAAATACACTATAGAGTCACTCGGGGCAATACGCCCAACTTTTTTATGGCGGTTTATAGCATAGCACTTCTAACAACATTTATTTTGAATTTACCATAGCCTCTATTACTGTTTACATTTGTGAGAAATTGAATTGCACTTTGTACACATGGACGTGAATTTGGTACACATTTCATGCATCTACATACTACAACGAATACACATTGTGGTCCTTTCTTAACGTAGCAATGCCCATGGACAAAATTGTACTTAATTTCTGTGTGCATTTCACCCCACAGCTACCAGCAGAAAATTGAATCGCTGGGTTGGCAACTCTGAGAACTATGCGCCAGTTGCACACCTCAGATATGTTTCCCTGACTTGATCTTTGCACCAAATATAATTCAGTTTCTTTCTCTCTTGGAAATATTATTGCACACTGTTAATACAGCAACGTCCAAAAAAAATATTACCTCAAAATTGTCTTCTTACTTCATGAAATTAACCCTGGATGGCTTCAGATTCTTCTCACAAGCTCCAAACCTGCTGCCTGGTTTCACCACGGAGGGCGCTTTCTAACAAGAGTCGGAGAGTTGCCATAACATTAACGTTGCGCGAAATACGAGGAGTGGGCATTTAACCCCATGGGCATATTCCCCCGAGTGACTCTACAGTACAGTACAAGTCTGCGGGAAACCGACATTTATCAGTGGTTGATTACCACAACGTGTATTCGTTGTAGTATGTGGATGCATGAAATATGTACCAAATTCACGTCCATGTGTCCAAAGTGCAATTGAATTCTTTGGGAAGTTCCCTTGTTGACTTCTAGCCACATTTAAAACCTTCCATCATGCCTTTTTTTAAATTCTTTTTGGCCTTTTGCCTGTCCGGATTAACGAACTTTTACTGTATTTACGATGCACACAACTGCAACTTATCGACGTATGATAACCAGAGGAACGTAACTTTTAAAACTACGGTTTTCAGTTTTGTTCTCTGGTTCTCACACGACGTTATGGTCAATATTTAGCCAATCTTGGTTCAAGACAAAATATTCAGATTTAAATTTGAAATTGCGGGACGGCATGGGTTCGAATCCACCTGGGTTCTCGGTCTGTGTATAGGACCGATGGCATCCCACCATCGTGAGGAAATTGGGGAGCTGCGGGTGAGTAGCGTAACTCTGTCTCGGATATCTCCTATAACGGCTGGGGGTTCGACGTCCTGACCCCACGTCACTCTATTACCGGTTGAAGATCTCCACACCTCTAGGTAGGATTGTGGGAGGGAGACTGGCAGTCGTGAGATCTACCTAGGCCCTTCAAGGGCTGTCGAGCCACAATGTATGAATGTCCGGTTTCTGATGACATGCTCAATTCTCATTTTAGTCACAACATGGATAGGCCCACACTCGCGAAAAAAACGGTTGCGTTTTTTGTAAAATAAGACCAATTTAATCTGTCCATTTCTTATGAATGTCCTCATCCAAAAATATCCCATTGGGTGGAAATTTTCCTAAGTGCAAGATTCATTGTGAGACAAGAGGTAGTTTATTCCAGTTGCTGTATGTTGATTTCCCCGCTTTTTGTTGTCACGGTAACATTTGAACCTTCAAGCATTGTTCATGTTTTTTTTCTGTCTCTTTTTCTCTTTGTTTGGGTCGGTTCAAAGGGAGAGGAATTTGTTTTAGTTATTTCCGTATGCTCGCAGTCTCTCTTCTCCGACCATGGTTTACCTAAGTGCCTGCAGTACACTGTACGACCTGTAAAAAAATACCCTAGGCCCTAAAAAACTCGTTCCAAAGAAACTTTGCTCAGGGTCAGAACGAAATGAATTGCACAGCCAGTCAGAAATACTGTCGTGTAAAAAAAAAACCGCAGTTAGTTTTGTACTGCGGTACGACTTCCCATTTCCGCTGATCGCATTGTCATCCAGGGAATTCAGGTTTACCATCCGGTGGAACGGTTCGTATGAGTCTGTTCATATTGCATTCACAACGCTGGGAGTGCGGTTTGCCTCTGTAATGCAGTATAATATAGGAATGCGAAATCTCCTCAATATTGTTTTTACCCCAAACGGTTGTTATTAACTGACGTGTTCTCTTCGTCGTTCTGTCAGCGTGCCTCTTCTTTCCATCCACCTCTATTTTTCTCTTTTTCAATCTCTCTCTCTCCCTCTCTTCTTTAAATCTGCCTCTTTCTCCTTTCTCTACAGTAATCCCCCTCTCTCTCTCTGTTTTTCCTTTGGCATTGCCTGTTCCTGACCATCACTATATTTTTTGTGTCCCCATCTCTCTCTCCTTTGACTCTTGCCTTCCCCCCAACTGTCAGTCTCTTTCCTCATGCCTATTTTCCTTTCTGTCTCTCTCTCTGTTGTGCGTGTGTTCACGATTTTCTCTGACTCTTTCTTTCAACCTTCTTTCGGCTCACCCTCTGTCTGCTTCTGCCAACACTCTCTCTGTGGAACCACGAACAAAGCAACTTGCGCAGACCCGCGGCTCCTGTGCACCGTACCCCCACGAGTAGAAGAGGGGGGGGGGAGTGGACAATGCTTCCTTATGGCCCTCCCATGTTACAGAATTATAAAACTTCCTAATATAAAATCCACATTTCCAGATCATCGGGAAGTCAAGTATAGACCTCAGTTCTCTGAAACAAGGAAAAGTCCCTTCCGAATTTCTTATCTCGCTTACAACGTGACTTTCCAGGGTTCTGGCGCCGCTGATGCCTTTCGTACTAAAAGATTCTGTGTAAAATAATTTCCTGATGTTTCTATCTATCTTATTGTTGTTGTTATGATTATTCTCGCAAGAAACTATGTAACAAGTAATAATATGTATATTATGTACATAATATTGAATAATGTAGTGCTAGTATACTGTTATAAATAATGCTTAATGTAAATATATTAGAAGTTGGTGAAGTTGATCTCAGAAAAAAAATTATATATTAATTGGAGAATGTGAAGGTACCAACCAGGTAATATGCGGGAGGAAATAATTGCTGTTTACAATATTGATCATGGGCCTCCCCCATGGAGCAGTGGTAGCGTCATTGCCTTGCAAACAAGGGGTCCCGGGTTCGATACCCAGTGGAGGCACAAGTGGTTCGGATCCACTTTAAACTGTAGGTCCAGTCCCGATTAGCCTTACTGTGCATAAAGTGGACTTAAAACAACAACTCAAAACAATATTGATCACAAGCTTCAGTGTATAATCAATTGTCATTTTAGAAAGTCTTTCCCTTACGTACTAAGGTTTGATTCGAGCATTGCAATTCAAATTTCTATTCTAATAAAATACCTTTTTTGTGAGCAAAAATTCAATGTAACAATATACTGTAGAAGTAAAATTCAAATATTATGTAGAGCGTACAGCCTCTGGCTTGCAGAAATAAATCGAAATCAACCTCTTCTCTATTTTTTATTATTATATTTTTTAAATTATATATATAAATGGATGTATGTGTGTATATATATGTGTGTGTTTGTTCCGGCATAACTCTCGAATGCCTGGAGCGATTTCAACCAAACTTGGTACACGTATCACTTGCAATCTCGAAATAAATACTGTGGCGGTAAGACACCCCTGTCACCCCTAGGGGAGGGGGTGGGAAGGGGTGACATGTAAAACGACCGAGATTAGTGTGGAATCCACAGTTTTTGGGACCGCTAAGATGAATAGTGACACTCCCACTGCCGTTCAACTCTTAAGTTCATCACCTATCGGCATGGGGGGGGGGGGGTGAGAGGGGTGAAGAATATAATGCCAAAAATAAAATGTCAAAAATGACCTACATTAGTGTCGAATCCATACTTTTCGTAGTCCCTAAGCTAATTGGTGACATTCACGATGACATCCACCTGGGAAGGGGGTGACATGTAAAAATAATCGAAAATGTCCGATATTAGTATGGAATCCATAGTTTTAGTGGTCGCTAAGATGAACCGTGACACTCCCAATGACATTGAACTCCAAGACACCTCTGGCACCCCTAGGGGTGGAGGTGGGAAAGAGGTGACATGTTAAAGGACCGATATTAGTGTGGAATCCATAGTTTTCGGAGCCGCTAAGATGAATAGTGACACTCCCAATGCCGTTCAACTCAAAGTTCATTTTATGCTATAATTAGAATTCATTATTATCCTGTCTAAGAGAAGATTGGGATAGATAAATAAATAAATACCCGGGCAACGCCGGGCAATCAGCTAGTTTTATATAAATATTTCATGCACTTAAGGACTTTAGATATGGAGGGAGAGAGAATGAGGGAAACGGAGAGGGAGAGAGAGAAAATGAAGGAACAGAGAGAGAGAGAGAGGGAGGGAAAAAGAAGAGGGACAGAGGAGAGAAAGAAATGGAGGGAGGGAAGGAGCAAGGGGGAGATAGAGACAATGGAAAGGAAGGGGAGAGAGAGAATGGGAGAAACGGAAAGGGAGAATAGGAGAGAAAGAATGTGAGATATACAGAGGGGAGAAAGAGAAGAGGAGGGAAGGAAAAAGAAGGAGGCAGGGAGAGAGGAAAAGAAACGAAGGGGGGAATGAGATTGATTGTTTTTGATTTGATTGATTTAGTTTATTTTACTTCGCGTTTTGTGCCTCTTGGCTAATTTGCGAATATGGGGATGAGTGATGAAATGATGAATGGACATTCACAAACAACCAAGCACAGTAAGGCTAATCTGGACTGGACCTACAGTTTAAAGTGGGATCCGAACCACTTGTGCCTCCACCGGGTATCGAACCCGGGACTCCTTGAATACAAGGCAATGACACTACCACTGCGCCATGGGGGAGGCCCAGGGGAATGAGAGAAAGGGACAGAGACAGAGAGGGTGGAAGAAAGGTAGAGATAAAGATAAGAATGAGGGAAGAAAAGACAAAGGAGGGGAGAGTAAGAATACAAGCGACAGTGAGAGGGACGAGATAAATATTGAAGAGAAGGCCAGCAAACAACAAGAAGTGCAAACGAAACCTCACTCTGGATAGCTGCATGGTGGAAAGACCATGAAATAGCTGGTCGTCGGTTTCCTGCCCCGGGCCTCCATAACATCTTCCGCACCTTGTAACAAGACACCCCCTCCCCCTTCCCTTGCAGCATCAATTGGTGACAGCGTCTCAGCTCCAAGTGCGCGGAAAACAGAGCCCCGTCAATTTGTTTTCCCAGCCCCGGAGTATCAATCGAGCCATAATTAATCACTAACGCAGTTTGCAGTTTGGAATTGGCTTGTCGCGCGGTACGTGATTGCGGTACATATCCCGCGGCTAATGGATGTCATATTGTCCCCCCCCCCTTTCCCCCCGTCTCACGTTTTTTCGTTCGAGGTTGTGGGTGACGGAGGTATCGAATAACCGCGACACATTTGTAACGCTATCCTCCGTCCGCGAACCTGTGGGGAGAAAGGGGGGAAAGAATAGCTATGATTGGCGTTTGTAAATTCAATTAGGTCGGCCTTCTCCCGTTTCTTTTTTTCAGACGTTTTCAACAGTGATTGTAACCCAATTTATAAAAAAATCCCTCCCGCCAGAAAAAATGTCCCTTTAGCAAAACTTCCCTTCCGGCACAAAAATCCCCCGCCACAAAAATTCCCTTAGCAAAATTTCCCTCTCAGCACAAAAAATCCCTTTAGCAAAACTTCCCTCTGACTCCAAATCAATGTTTATATTATAATTATAATATTAAGGTATATTAAAAATACAAGCCAGTACGTGTAGTGTTTACAAACGACACCCAGGTACGGATTTACGGGGAGGGTGCACACAGGATCCAAAGTGTAGCAATTGCCACAAATATGCCTAGTTCTTTTACTCCACATTAAAGTGCTTGAACACTTTTTAGTGTATCAAAAGACACGGAAACACCTGTCTCCTTTGTGGTTATACAACTTCGGCACGCATTCTCAAATTTAAAATAGCACTTCACACTTGTGGATCCTCGATAGACAACCGTATTTCTGCACGGAAAAGACTCATTTATTTAAATTAACATCATTTTGGATAACCACAAACAAAATATTTGGTAGCCTTTACTAAAGTTGATAATTTTAGCCAAATTATTTTGGTGACTAAAGAATGTGCACAATGATTTGTCTGTGGCTATTTAAACAAATATATATGTTTTTTTTTTAGTTACTCCAAATAAACCTATTTCTCTGCGTGCCATTTTTGTTTACCGGCGACTCTAGCGTTCGTGTGATTAACGACATCTTTTGAGAGAACATCGTACTACACATTCGTACACACACACTTAATTTGATTGAAATTCGTAAAACGTCCATAGGTAACACCCAGACCTTGAAGTGCAAATTGTTACCTTGGAGGGAGGTTTGGTCGAGTCTTGAAGATAGCTCGGGGGGGGGGGGGGGAGGCAAGGGTAGACAAAAGTAAAGATAATTTCTCAGGAGCCAGCAATTTTTTTTCTTTCTTTCTTCAAATACGGGCTTCCAAAGCCACGAATCCAACTAAAATGAGCTATGAAATGTGATCTTAAAACATTAATTAATTAATTAATTAATACAAGATTGGATTGCCGGCCTTCCTAAAGCAGGATAAACTGATAACAACACGAATAAGTGTGCAATGTACTATAATATATGACCGACTCCACCATATCACTTCAGATTTTGCTAACAACAGTGCAAAAATTTATAATGGCATGTTTACTATTCGGATTTAATGTTATACGTGATACATAAAACACACACACACATTTCAAAAACACATAATGTATTCGTTATTAAAAAAAGGTAGTGGAAATTTCCGCAAGCGAAATGGGAAAAAATATCTAGGTAAAAATTTTCTACCCCTTGCTGGGGGCGAAAATTGAGCTGATACTGCATCTCCTCGCATCCTGCCCTCACCTTATTTACTGATTGAATTGTTGTTTTAAGTCTATTTTGTGCACAGGAAGGCTAATCGGGATTGGATGTACGGTTTTAAGTGGGATCCGAACAACGGTGTCATGTGCCGCCACCGGGTATCAAATCCAGGACCCCTTGATGGCGACGTTACTACGCCATCGGGAAGCCCCCCCCCCCCCCAACTCACTTCGAGCAGTTAACGTGTGTGTAAAATTTTGAGGCCCCTCTATAGATATCCTTTCGAAAGTACCCCTTCTAAGTGTGAACTCTGTGCCACCCACTGACGACATCTGGGAAAGAAAGAAAAATTCAAAATCTCGAAACTGATTTTTTTTTTGTTTCAAAAGTTTTGAAGACTTTCTTCTGTCGTTATGCTTGTTTACAAGCTCGTAGAAACTTTGCCACCTCGCATGATTTACCTCCGCTAATTGGACGAGCGTGACGTAATTATGATTTGTACCACGGCGCGGATGATGTTTCTGTCGTTCGCGAGCGGTATTCGCGGAAAACATCCGGTTCACATCGATTCTCATTTGTTGGACATTTTGGGAGCAGATTGTTTCGATTTCGCGTTCGCGTTCAACCCGTCCAATCATCTTCCTGTAATCTAGTTTAATGAAGAAGCAATCAGGGCGCGCGCAGCATCAACAATGGATCCACTCTCTCCCTTTTTCTCTCGCTCGCTCACCAGTGACTGCGCCAGCCTAAAATAAGTGGGGGCTACAGATTTTGGAGTCAAATTCTCGGGGGGCTAACTAATATCGGCTAAAAGGTATTTACGTAATACTTTACTAGGGTATAATTTTACCAGTGACATGTTTTACAGTCAGATCCAAAGATAAATCACATGAGATGTTATGTTGCATTTTGTTCCATGGGCACGAACGAATCTTTTGTCAAATAAAATGCAATAATTGTATTGTTTTCTTTTCGTAAACCATTATCGAGAGAATAATATCACAGACTTAGTATTCATATGATCAGTAAACAAAATACACCATAAAAACTACACTTATTATCAACTCGCTGGCTATACGTATAAATACTACACGTAACACTCTTTCTATGTAAAGGTGTGAGTATGTTTCGCTCAAATAATAAAATAACCACAGCAAAACTCTACGATAAGATACATCTGTTTTCATGACCCTTACAACCTTGTTTAAATCCAAAGATTTTTGAAGTTCTTTTTACTATATTGAGTTTTAAGTGCACTTTATGCACAGATAGGCTAATCGGTACTGGACCTACAGTTTAAAGTAGGATCTGAACCACTATGTGCCTCCTCCGGGTATCGAACCCGGGACCCCTTAATTACAAGGCGGTGAAGCAACTACTGCGCCATTGGGGAAGCTCTAGACAAGCAAGCTCTTTTACAAAGGACAGAATAGATAGAGCACTCAACCTCTCATTACTAATTCGAAGATGACACTTGATTTGACGCAATCAGTCGTTGATGGGGGTATGTACATTTCAGTAACACGAAGCTTATAAAGTTCGTAAAAGGCACTTTTGAATGTTTCAATCAATGCAAGCACCTGCTGAAGGGTCTTTTTTCTGCCTAATAGTGTGCCATAACTTTAAACGGTCAATATCACAACAGTAGGTAGCGGCGAAGGATTGTAGTTCTTCGTGCTTCAGAGAAGCGGCGCTAACTTAATAAAGTAGGCATTAAGTAAACAACATCACCATTGAATAGAATTGTTTTCTTTCATGATGAAAGTCTTGTTCAACGACTGGAGTCAGAAGTTACGGCTAAAAATGGGGAGGATGCGAGAAATACCATCCACTTAAGAGGTGCCACTATCAAGGAACAAAAATATTTTCACTACAAATTCACCTCCACTAGGAGACAAGTTTATGGACATAAAAGTAACGAATATACTAGTTGCAACTCTTACACTGAGCATTTTGATGTGTGAAAGTAACTGCTGAAGATTATAATTTTATTTCAGAATGTGTTATGC